>NC_092345.1:22023626-22337800 GCF_963676685.1 Mytilus edulis
TGCTAATATAGCTATAACCGAATATAAATATACTTCCAAAGTAAGCTCCGTTTGAGAACTGTGTAAAGTAGGTTACATTCAAAAAAGCTAACCTTTGGCAATAAATGTATAGAATGAAGATGTTTTATTAATAAAATTATGTTCTCTTTATTCAAATTGCTACCCAAGCATCTTAAAAATACTTCATTATATTGAAATGAAAATTCAATGACTTTCTATCAAAGAATCTTGATCATATTCTGAGATTTAAAAATAATGTTTGCTTATTAATAATTCATTTTAAAGCAGAAAGATCATTTTGTCTATTTGACTTGGAGGTTTCACAATTGTATGACATTATTTTTGATCTTTCAATTTTAATATGACTATATATTAAACTATATCTATTTTCTTGTTAAATTATATACTTTTCTGATGCACAAATCAGTCTTAATTTATGTATAATTGCACTTCAATTATTCCATTATTCCTATGCATATTTATTATAATGATTTGGCCTTGTATGTATGTTTCTTTTTTTATCTACTAGTAAATCACATCCGAAATGAATGACAGACGGACATATATACAAAACTTAATGAATAATTGAAATAAAGATATTTGCGTTATAACGCAAAGGTTTGCGTTAAACGCAAAAGGTTTGCGTTAAAACGCAAAGGTTTGTGTTATAGCGCAAAGGTTTGCGTTATATCGTAAAGGTTTGCGTTGTAACGCAAAGGTTTGCGTTATATCACAAAGGTTTGTGTTATAACGCAAACATAGGAAGAAAAAAAAATGTGTGGCGCTAATACGCTTCCGTAGCTTTTGGCAAGAGACACACACTTATTTCACGATTGTATCTATACTTATAATCAATGCACATAAGTTATGGACTAGTACTGCACCCGTCTTAACTAGCATTGGGGGTCGCATGTCATTGTCCAGATACATTTGTACTATCAATAGTGTTTTTTTATTGTATTTTTGTGTGTGTGTGTTTTTTGTTTTTTCTTTGAGGGGGGGGGGGGGGGGGGGGGCTGTAAAACTATTTAAGTTTGGTGAACCTATGGTATAGTTTGTTAGGACAACAGTTGTGCGCTCGAACAGAAAATGCAGTTGCTATTTTCATCAACTAAGATAAATATTGGGATGCCCCTGACCACTATTACAATTTTTCAGTAAAAACAGAATGTTGACACACATCATATGCTATGAGAATTCAAAGACGATTGAAGTAGATCAAATAAAAATTTACCGAGCGTTCCGAGAAGGATAAAGAGTATTCTAAGGGTTGCAAGCGCAACATGAGTTTAAGGGCTGTCAATCCTTCTAAGATTGCTACTAGATACACGCTTAGCAGATAAGAATAATCTTAGCATTAAGATTGTGCCAAAACTAATTTATGACAGACTGAATGCTTCGTTTTTATCAACCAAGTTTCATTAACCATTTACACAAAAAAAATAAGTTTGAATGTTAACAGCACAAAGACAAAAGTACAGCAATAAAAAATGCTACCCAAGACGGCAGAGTAAAGAGGAGACATGCAACAACGCCAGCAGATGAATACCATGAACGAAAAAGTCAAAAATAACCTAAGCCTAGAACTTAATTGTTGTTAAATGAAAGTCATAAAATGAACTATCCAAATATAAATCTTGTTTATTGTAAATAATGATAATCAAACTTAATATGAACGTAACTTTTTTTGTAAATCGTGTCTTTTTTGTCATGTAATTTAAATTAATGAGAGAAAATAATATATTTTCTTATTCCAGGCATAGATTACCTTAGCCGTATTTGGCACAACTTTTTGGAATTTTGGATCCTCAATGATCTTCAACTTTGTACTTGTTTGGCTTTATAAATATTTTGATATGAGTGTCACTGATGAGACTTATGTAGACGAAACGCGCGTCTGGCGTACAAAATTATAATCCTGGTACCTTTGATAACTATTAACAAAATAATAAAATAAAAGTAGCAATGTATTATTATTCAATGAATACTTTGTTGACTTCAGTGACTCAAGTGCACCCGGTAAGTGCATTTTCACTTTGAAAAGACCAACAAGAGGCATTAGTAGTTTGTGGGGAGAAAATATAAAAAAAAAATAAAAAAAAAAAAAACAATTTAAGCACTCGCACATTTGACCATGAGGTATACTGCAAATAACAAGTATTATTGTATAGCAATATAATATTTCCCACAGAACGTAACCAAAAGTTAGCGTGCAATAAATTCTAATATTGCACTAGTTCAATAAATTTTCAAAATTCATGACGTCATCAACGTTTAAATCTTAGTTTAAGCCAATTTTTATTATTATATTGCTATACAATAAAAGGGTTATTGCATGAATATTGGGGAATATTGTCCCTCGTAGAACATATATTGCACTCTCAAGCTCGTGCAATATAAAATTCTACTCGGGACAATATTCATGCAATAACCCTATATTATTTAACAAAGGATATTTAGTATGACTTATCTGCAGAAAGCACCATATAGTTACATAAGTTCGTAGTTTACCATGTTTTTTTCACAATGCAGTATAGTATCCCTTAACAATCTGACCACAGTGTAGTTTAAATGTTGAATATTTTTCCGGAAGATGCTTTTCTATGCCTGACATTTTTTCCCTTAAAATATTAATTGATCCATACCAAGAGTTTTTTTTTATATTTTTCAATAGATGGCTTTGTTCTTTTATACGGAGAAAGACTAAAAACTAACGTGATATCCAGGATTGTATACTGAATCCATGCATCTAAGATGCATGCTTTTTGTATTAGTTGTTATTAGCTTTCAACTAATTGTGACGTCAGTAACTGCGAATAGTCTAAGATCTGTATACTTAAAGTCTTTTGGTTGTTCGGATGTATAAGTACCCTTCCATGTCCACTCTGTTTTTCTGAGATGTATTCAATTTGTATTCATCTGATGAGATAAGTGAACACAACAGGGATCCAGTTTATGCCCAAGGTTAAGGGAGGATTGGCTTCTTTAAACGAGTTTTAACCTCGCCACATTGTGTATGTTCCTGTCCCGAGTCAAGTAGCCTGTAATTCAGTTTGTTGTTATGTAACATATTTGTTTTTCGTTCATTATTTCGGACATAAATTAGTTCGTAAGTTTTCTCGTTTGAATTGTTTTACATAAATATTATGTCATTTCGGGGCCTTTTATAGCTGACTTTATGCGATACGGGCTTTGCTCATTGATGAAGGCAGTTCAGTGACCTATTGATGTAAATTTCATTGTCATTTGGTGTTGGCGATCAAACCACATCCCCTAATTCATATATATATATATATATAGAAACACACATGTCATCGTCCTTGTTTGTTTTTTTTTTATATACATTGCTTCAAAGTTGACCGATACGCTTAGAATTTGACAGAAAACGTGTGACGTTATACAAATATAGCCTTTGTATGAGGTCGATACAAGGATATATTGACCTGAAAGAAGTATATTGACTGAGGACGAAGTCCGAGGTCGATCTACTTCTTTGGGTCAATATATACTGTATTGACCTCATACAAAGGCTATATTTGTTATATTATTAATTTCCGACCATGTTTGTATCAAAATCGGCATTTAGGTTTGTTGGATCTTTATAGATATTACATTGTCTCCTTGACAATAACAACATATTAGTTGTTATTTCATTTACTTTTATGTGACATCTTATGTATTTGAAGATTTTTTTTCGTCAAATAATCGATCACAGATATCATTTGTTTCAAAAGGTTAAACAATATCCTAAATTCATTACATGACGTCACAAAGTATATCGGTTTTTAGATATTCTAAAAATAACCGTGCAATATGCTTTTTGCCGTCAATATGCTTTTTGCTATCCGCCGTTATCTCTCTACCTTGGAAAATATAGTTTAACATGCGAATCAAATTTGATAAAATATACGAATTAATAATATTACAGAATAACGTAATTTGGTAAACATTGATATTGAGGTACAATTTGAATTGATTGATAGATGGTTGCTCAAAGTCCGGTGGCAAATATTTCATGCATTTACAGGACGATACAGTGCAATTTGAATTGTTGTGTCTGACAAACACATTTTGTGCAGCAGTCAAGAAAGGTTAAACATTCTGTTAGTTGTGATAATTAAAAAGAAAATCAACATCCTGATACAATACAAAATACAGGATACTCTGTTTGATGTAAACGTGTGGGTTGTGTGCGTAGTTAGTCGGATCCAGCCATTTAAAAAAAAAGGGGGGGGGGTCCCAACACAAACTTCTGATGACATTGAGTAAAACCAAAAAGAGACTCAAAGACAAACACCAGTTTTAAAACAAGTATACGACATATACATGAGGTTGACAGTAAACCGGATGTATTTTACATTTATTTATGACTTGCTATTTTTTTACCGGATTTCCAGTCCCGTTATTGATTTATTGTTGTACTGCTGACGAGCGGGCGGGCTGATCCAATCGTTTCCGTTCGGTAATCTACGAACCTTTCATCCAAAGGTTTTCAAATTTTAATATGTTGTTACTTATGACAAAATGGAGGTAGATTTCGATATTGGCGATTAACATTTACATCATTCAGCAACAACATTATATAAGTTTGAAATAATTAAATGTCAATCTTGATAAGAAAATGTTTAAAAAATTTGGAGCCTTCGATTGGAACAAATACATGTACTACATGGGAATATTTCTTGAGATCATTATAATTTTTTTTCTTTAAATAGGATAAAGTCAAGATTGGAAAACAAAAAGGACAAAGATTTTCTATATCTATTCTGAATTGAATAAATATTTTCATATTTAACTGTATAATCAGATTGATATAATAGAAGGAAGTTTACGGAAATTGATGTATTTTTTTCCATTAATGTTGGTCATGTTTATTCTTGTTGAAACATGAAATACAGAGATTATATTCAATTTAAAGGTTAAATTATTTGCTTTGCATCGAATTTATTAAATCTGCTATATATGAGGAGCGTAGAAACGAGAATGCTTGTTTTTATATACAAAAGATAATTGTTTTAAAATACTTTTTTGGTATATAATTTCAACATATTTATATATAATAAGCTTGTTAACGTGTACATTCTACTTTTAAATATGAAATGGTGTTTATCCTCAACAGAATTCAGATACAAATTATGCTACTGTTCTAATTTCTTTACTTTTTTAGCACGTAAACTTTTAAATTGTTTGCCTTTTTCAAAGTATTAACACATTTTCATGAATACAAACTGCATGTTTAATTATAAAAATAATCCCTATGTCTTTATCTGCCATATTCTTGGCTTGCGTATAATTGGCATGATTTGTACATGTTTATATTATTAATCTCTTCAGAACGTCTGGATTTTATTATACCCAATTAGCGTTATTAGATCAATTTTGGTAATTACAACAAATGGAAGTGTTTAACGACCTTGACTGGCTATACAGCCCTCGCACGGTCGGTTTGGTAATTAACACATACGGTTTTCCTTTTAAAGAACCCTGTAGTGCTAAAAGATGAACCATTTCACAGTCGGGAAAATCCATTCATTTACATACAAGTGACATATTTACCACCTATTGAGGGATACTTGATTAATGCTCTTTCTTTATTGTATTATTAGGCATTTTCAATTGTTATCATAATCATTCTGATAAAATACATGTACATGTATGTGCATACTCGTGTATTTTCAAATTATACGATCATGCAAAACATTGAAAACACACGCCTTGGCTTAAGTTATATTGAAGAAAAAAAATTCAATTATTCTCTTGATTAAAATGAGAAAAGATCACAAATAAGCAGAAACTAAACTAACTTTTTCCACACCAATATTGGTACTTTACCTTGGGTTGAGAAAACGTACCGCTTTTATCGATTTGATCATTATTTATTCTGGTTTAGAGTTTATTAATAATTATAATGTCATTGAATTACGTCGTCTTTTTTCATTTTTGAAGTACAAAAAGTAATAAAGTAATGCTGCTTACAATTTAGTGCAGTGTTATTATATTAGTGCAGTTCTCCCTACACCTAAGATTCGTGCAGCATTTGCAGCTGGACGTTTACACAAATCAATCCATCAACCCATTCATTATGTGTCTTTAAGCTATAAAAAAAAGTATCAATTTACTATTACAATGTGTCGTATAAGTTAAAGTTTCCGTTCTGATACAAACAAGCATATCGAATTGTAAACCCTGCTGTAAGGAAAGATAAATACATTTTACAGCATTTGTGTTTTTTTTTTATACCAGCAAGATCTTAAAAAATCCTCTTTTAAGTTTTAAATAGTTTCCTTGGTTCTGGATAAAAGCTTTGAAGATTTTTTTAACCATTCAAATAGAAAAAAATATCATCGGTCCGACATTTAAAAAGCAACCTGCCATTTTTAATATCATAACTTCAAAAAGTTCTGGTTTGGATTCGGGAAGAACAATATCTACTTAATCAATTCAAATATTTTCACGGTCTCTGAAACCATCAATACGTAAAATTTCTTATTATATATGAGACACTTTCTAATTTTTTGGGAGTTGATAAAATACATTTCTTTACATATATGAACGATATCAACAAACGTTTGCAAATATTACACAAACATTTGACAGCATTTACATTGGTTGTAAATGTTTTATATACCGTGGTCTCTCAAAACTTTGCACACGTCTGTAAAGATGTGTTGCAAATATCAATATTTATCAAAATAACTACAATACTGGAAAGTATAAGTAAATAAAATACATTTCTTTACATACGTGAACGATATCGACAAACGTTTGCAAATATTACACAAACATTTGACAGCATTTACATTGGTTGTAAATGTTTTATAAACCGCGGTCTCTCAAAACTTTGCACACGTGTGTAAAGATATATTGCAAATATCAATATTTATCAAAATAACTACAATACTGGAAAGTATTAGTAAATAAAATACATTTCTTTACATACGTGAACGATATCGACAAACGTTTGCAAATATTACACAAACATTTGACAGCATTTACATTGGTTGTAAATGTTTTATAAACCGAGGTCTCTCAAAACTTTGCATACGTCTGTAAAGATATGTTGCAAATATCAATATTTATCAAAATAACTATAATACTGGAAAGTATTATTAAATAAAATACATTTCTTTACATACATGAACGATATCGACAAACGTTTGCAAATATTACACAAACATTTGACAGCATTTACATTGGTTGTAAATGTTTTATAAACCGCGGTCTCTCAAAACTTTGCGTACGTCTGTAAAGATATGTTGCAAATATCAATATTTATCAAAATAACTATAATACTGTAAAGTATTAGTAAATAAAATACATTTCTTTACATACATGAACGATATCGACAAACGTTTGCAAATATAACACAAACATTTGTCAGCATTTACATTGGTCGTAAATGTTTTATAAACCGCGGTCTCTCAAAACTGCCCACACCTCTGTAAATCAGTTATGCAAATTTTAAACTTTGCATATATCTCCTATCTTGGAAAGTACATGCAAATCTATGGCATTTCTTTACATATTTTTGGAGAATGACTAAAGCTATGGAAATAAAATAATTATCTTTAGCATATCTTTGACGACCTCCTAAATAATGTCAAAGGAATAATTCATTTACATATACATTAGCAGGTCCGCAAATATATCTTGCAGAAAAGTAGTTACATTTGTCAAACATTTACATGACTGTCCAAATTGTTGTAAATCTGCCTTTTCGTGTAGTGTTAGTACTCACCATCTACTCTATAATGCAGTGAATGCATACAAACAACACTTGTCGGCAAACACAACAATGTGTTACATTATTAAGAAGATACTGATTAGTATCTATTAATTATCAAGGTACTTGATCATTAGTATCAGGTTTTTAAATTGAAAATCATTGACTGAATGAATAGAAATTTACAAGGGCATTAGCTATCAAATTCAAGATTTGACTTAAATTCTCACATTTAACTAACACAATACTAAAATTTGTATCCAGTTTATCAAATGTCAGAAAGAAATTATTACGAATGCCTGTTCTCTTTATACTGTAATAGCAAATTGTGCATAAATTAGACTAGGCGCCAAAATACACCTGTTTGGGTTGCTTAACAATTTTGTCAATATAACTATGAACAACTGGCATACCAGTGTGCGGTTTAACTAGCTTTAACAATTGTTTTCACAACACAAGTACAAATAAATATCATGTGACGATAGTATTGAAAGGCTATTTTAAATCAATTCTGTGACGACGTCATAATTAATTGAACTACCACAATACTTTTTCTAAGGAAAAAGGAAATTAACCCCACCATTCTGATAATAATTATCAAAGGTACCAGGATTATAATTTAGTACGCCAAACGCGCGTTTCGTCTACGATAAATAAGACATATGTGAAATGTACCGGTATGTAATAAAATAATCCACATGAATAAAAATATATTTTCTCCCTACAGAAAAAGGTAAAAAGTAAAAGGAGGGTTTTTAACAATATAAAAACCATCCCAACACTCGTAGATTTGGCTATGAAAGCATTTAGAGAAGGAAATCATGTGCATTTAACGACATAAAATCAAATTCTTTGCAAGGAAAAGCATAATCATTCTTCTGGCTTGCCCACTCCTATTTCAAATGACAATTAAATAAAAAAAATCCCTTTTTCATTCTAAATGTATGATTGCTATACTATTATACAAAAATTAAAGTGCCTGAATACCACTTGTTTAAATTTGAACTACAACAGTGACAATTGAACAGGTAGAGTGATAGGACAGCATTTAGATTGACTACTCTTAATGCACAAGGGATCACCTATTCATCAACTCTAAAATATAGAGTAGGATCCGATACACTTCCAGGGCATCAGAGATCACCATAAGTTTTTTTCATTAGGTTCCGTGTTGTTCAGTAATAAGTTTTCTACATTGTATTTTGTCTTTTTCTACTTTCGCCATGGCGTTGTCAGTTTATTTTCGACTTTTGACTTTGAATGTTCCTCTTGTATCTTTCGTCCCTCTCTAACACTACCAACTGTTCAATTTAAATGTCTCAATTGTATTATCAAATATTAAACAATCTGTTTGAACAATAGGTAAAGGCAAAAGACAACATTTATAGTCAAGTCAAAGAAAGTTCATACGTTTGAGGTCTATTTCTCGTGCAATTTAAAAATTTTACATTGAAAATGGAAACGGAAAATGTGCCAAAGAGACAACAACCCGAAAAGAGCAGGAAACAGCCAAGGGCAACGAAAAAGTACCCAGAGGCGGGCTTCATCTTGCCCCTTAACAAAAATATACACTGGTTCAGTGGAAATAGGCGTCACAATAAACACCAAAACATTTGAATGATAAAAACCCCAACCTACAATACTCACAAAGGCAAAAAGCTCTTGACCTGAGACAAGCAAAGAAATGATGCGGGGTTAAACATGTGTTATGAGATCTCTAACCTCCCCAGTTTATTTTGATGAACCTTAAAAGAGAGGCTAAATACACTAGAGGGCCATTCTAACTGGTGAGTAAAAAAAAAACCGACAACAACATGGCTAAAACAGAAAAGACCAACAGACAAACAAAAGTACACAGAACACAACATAGAAAACGAAAGACTAAGCTTCAAGAACTCCACAAACACTGGGATGCTCTTGAAGGGTAATCATTCGGGAAAAGGGGACAGCTTTGTAGTCATGACATTAGGAACATATCTGCTTTATATATAAAACGGATATTCCATAACGGTCAAACAACTCATTATGGCGTCTATGATTAACGAAGGGGTGATTTTACCTTCACCATTTGAAATCCCTGGTTTTATAGCTTCCTTGTGAGCAGCAACACTTTATCTAGGAATAATGATAGGCAATACAAGTCTTGATGACGAGTATCAATTGGGTGACATATACTTCGTATGCAGGCGCTTCTGGAACGTTGCTACATAGAAATGGAATGTTCACAATCTGGAATCTGAAATCATTTCTTTTGTCGGAACGTTTTGTTTTCAACCGACCCTCATTGTCTGTTTCTATATGTAGGTCAAAATATGAGGAATCCTTAACTGTATTTGTTTATCCTTTATCTCAAGTTTGATTGCATAGATGCGTTCAACATAATCATCAAATTTAGAATTATTTAGTGAGCGTATATAATCTCTATAGCGAAAGTTAAAGGATACTGCTAACTCCTTTCTTTCTTCCGAAGAAGTATCTGTATGCAGACAGACGCACAAGAGT
Source organism: Mytilus edulis (assembly GCF_963676685.1). Lineage (NCBI taxonomy): Eukaryota > Metazoa > Mollusca > Bivalvia > Mytilida > Mytilidae > Mytilus > Mytilus edulis. Next base: position 22,033,852 of record NC_092345.1, read on the forward strand.
AAAGGAACAAATTGGCAAGAAGCGTGATACAGTTGGTTTACATTGAAATGACGATTGTAAGTTAAAGGGGCACTAGCTGTCAAATTCATGTTCATCGATTTGACTCAAATTCTCATATTTGATTTATAATATAAAAAAGAAGATGTGGTATGATTGCCAATGAGACAACTCTTCACAAGAGACCAAAATGACTCAGAAATAAACAACTATATGTCAATGTACGGCCATCAACAATGAGCAAAGCTCATACCGCAGGGTCAGCTATAAAATCATGTTAAACATGTATCCAAATTATAAAAAGTCTAAAATAAACAATATAACGGGCATTTGCTTAATACTATGTAGTCATGTTTCGAGTGTATTTTAGATAAGACGCCATCTAATTAACTGTTAAATTGACCTACAAATACCTCAAATTACCATACAAGTGATATAAACATAAATATAGATATAAAAAGATATCAGATTCGTGCATTTGGATTTTTCTAGGTCTTTTTATTTTCATTTTATAGGTTAGGAAATATATGTTAATCATCGTTTTTACCTGTATAAAAAAGATTTTTTTTTGTGGATCGAATCAGTCAATCAAATGATTTACCTTTGTTTCACTTTCAATCATGTTGACATTCTTTTCCTTTGAATTATTGAATACGCACAATGCATGCGGTATCTATCTCTATCTAAGGGGTTAAATTGAAGTTCACATGATTACGGTTTCAATGAGGTCGAATTATTTATTTGCAAGTGAATAATTCATATTCAGTATTTCTTATTTTATTTTTTTACTAAATTGAACCCATACTGGCTGATAAAAGCGATATATTGTTTCACTTTTTCACTTTCATCAATGATTGAACAAAATAAATCATATTTTATATTTTTTTTTATTTATATCTCGATAGTGTCCCTTTAAATGTTGAAAAACACGTCCTCCAAACGTAAACAATATGTGGTCAATCTAAAAAATCAAGCGTCTTAATAATGTTTTATTCAATGTTTTTATATTGGAATCAGAGTGGTTATTTTACAAAGTAGGATTTATCCCTCCCTAAGACAGGATACGTGTATTTACACTGGACAGTCTTTTGTTTAAGTGTTACATATTTGTTTTTCGTTCAATTTTTGTACATAAATAAGGCCGCTAGTTTACTCGTTTGAATTGTTTTACATTGTAATTTCGGTGCCTTTTACATCACTGGGTCGATACCTCTGCTGGTGGACTATCAGTCCCCGAGGGTATAATCAGTTCAGTAGTCAGTGCTTCGGTACTGACATTATTTAACAAACTTTACTAAAAGTGTCTGTTTATAAATTTTGAAATTGTTATGAAACTAAGGTTTCAACTCTCTCAGGCAAAGTTGGCTTTAGATTAATTTGGCTATTTATTTTAGGTATTTTTGACATATAGCTCTTCAACGATTTTCGGTACTTATACATCTTCAGATTTCAAATGTTTGGCTTTGAGCGTTCCTGATGAAGGTAAATCCAGAAAAGCGCGTCGGACGCAATAAATTATTGAACGTGTTGTTTTCCATTTTTTTTTATAGCTGACTATGAGTTATGGGCTTTGTTCTTTTTTTTTTATATTTAATATACAATCAACTTGCAAATCAATAATACATCATTGTGTTTACGCTGTAAGTTATTTAACGAGTTGAACGAAACTGGCTGCTAATAGCTAAAACTCATTATTTTTTCTGCTTTTATAAATGTTTGCAACAAAAAATAATCAGATTACAATGCAATTCATATCGTATATAATTCCCTTTTAGAACAGAAATTAAACACGCTGAATAAAAAAAAAACACAACTTTATTGTAAATACATGTTACACACACCCGGTCCGATACATAAACAATTATTGTGAAATGTAATTTTGTTAGCAACATAGCGAATAAAATCATGTCAGCGCATGCCCCCTTTTTGAAATGGATGTATCAGCGATTGTTTCAATTGATTAAACACAATATTGGAAATTCCCCACGTTTTTTACAACTCATAGTACTCACCTTCTTCCCAAAGAATGCATTTTTCTGAATCTAACAAAACTTTTCGGCCAACACAGTGCAAAGCATTATTATATTAGACATGTTTCGAAAAGGTTTATACTCGACGCTGAGGTTGACAAATTAGACTTTAAATGGGGGTATCGTATCAAAACACAAAGTGATTTAAGATTGACATTATCTGTATCAATTAAATCTTGTGTTTAAACTACATAGTAATGATGTCCGTGTATATTTATTTCTTATAACAAACGTCCCTTCGAAATCTTGATCATGTTAGATAATTTTATTATAAACATTTCTTTTTGAACAAATATTTCATAATATTTATTCCGTGAAGAATAAAAATAATATAACCAATAATATGTCTTCCTTTTTATATTTGGAAGTCATAGAAGGCGAGGGTATAGCAGTCCATAAGGAAAGCAGGGAAAAAAGGAGTAATGAGAGAGAGAAAAAAATATTCTTAAAAATTAAAGCAACTTGTTATTTTTTCAGTCCGTCCATCCCTCCGTCCCATGAATATTTTTCGTCGCATCTATCTCAGGAACTATATTACAAGGATTTTCGATGCGTTTTCAAGTTCAACACTCATGCCACAACTTCCTTTTTATCGTCAAGTATTTGAGCAGGGGTATCATCAGTGAGCAGTAGTTTGCAGTTTCACTTGTTCAAGGTGTGCTCATCCGTGGTCAGAACTTTAGGACAGGTTGTACTCAATGCAGAACCGACATATCGTTCATCCCTCCGTCCCATGAATATTTTTCGTCGCATCTATCTCAGGAACTATATTACAAGGATTTCCGATGCGTTTTCAAGTTCAACACTCATGCCACAACTTCCTTTTTATCGTCAAGTATTTGAGCAGGGGTATCATCAGTGAGCAGTAGTTTGCAGTTTCACTTGTTCAAGGTGTGCTCATCCGTGGTCAGAACTTTAGGACAGGTTGTACTCAATGCAGAACCGACATATCGTTCATCCCTCCGTCCCATGAATATTTTTCGTCGCATCTATCTCAGGAACTATATTACAAGGATTTCCGATGCGTTTTCAAGTTCAACACTCATGCCACAACTTCCTTTTTATCGTCAAGTATTTGAGCAGGGGTATCATCAGTGAGCAGTAGTTTGCAGTTTCACTTGTTCAAGGTGTGCTCATCCGTGGTCAGAACTTTAGGACAGGTTGTACTCAATGCAGAACCGACATATCGTACAATATTATATAATAATCAGATAAAACCTTATCTGGGAAAGATAATTTAGCTAATATTATTTTCATGTTAAATGTGACTGGTCCGACATAACGAAATAACTTAAGAGGAAAATTTTAAATCACGATATATATGACGCATTGAAATTTCTGAGGTCTGAAATTGTCTTACCCCTTTAACCTGCATTTCAAACCTTCCGAAAGTACTCGCTGTCATATACACTCTAATGCATGTACAATGTATTTTCTTTGTTTATTTATTTAACTCTACGAAAGTCTTTACAAAAATAAATACAAAAAAGGTGAAACTTTAATTTTGAATTCTCTTGTAAGGGTCTCTGAACATGTGACTTGCTTTTCTCAGATTGCTTATCATCAAAACATAGTGGAAGGGTGGCATAAAACGTAAGCGGTACTTGACAGCAATTTTCGTGCCATTTTCAGACCAGAAAAGAAGCCTCAGGCACAGTTTTACCCCATATACAGGCATTACATACCTACGCCGGTTTTTGTGGACATTAGGAATAATATCAGGTTCACACGCAGTAGTTTCCTTGGACAAAAGGATGATGCTCTACAGTTTAATTGAGAAAAAATGCCTTAAAACTGAATAGGTGTGACCAGATTTCCTCGGGATTTGGTCAAGTTAGGTAAAATAAAAATACCGCATGTCGTGCTTCGTACGTTTCCTCTATTGACGCCATTACTTAGAGCTACGTGTAGAACGAGATTAGAAAGAATATGATGTAAAAATAAACTTGCAATTTTTGTTCGGGTTCAGATTTATATGGAACATGCTATAGGGCGCTAAAAAACTTTCCAAGTCAGTGGAAGTATATGGGGACATCCTAAAAACAAGAATGTGTCTATAGTACATACATAGTAATAACCCCAATCACACCATCATTTTCTATGTTTAATGGACCGTGAAGTTTGGGTTGAGAACTCTAATGTGGCATTCAAATTAGAAAGATCTTATCATAGGGATTGTGTGAACTAAATTTCAAGTTGATTGGACTTCAACTTCATCAAAAAAATACATTGACCAAAAACTTTTAACCTGAATCGAGACAGACAGACAGACCGACGAAAACATAATGCCTACCTACTATCGATAGTGGGGGTATAAAAAACAACCAGACTGAAGAGCTTTGTGCGGGTTTTGCAGAGATTGATTGAATGTTGTTTCTTTTTCGTCCAGTGACAAATAGTGCATATATTTTCAGGACAAGGTTCAGTAGTGGAGTAACAGATTAATATCGTAATTAATAAAGTAAAAAATAAAACCGGCTAACTAATTGATTTTTTTCAAATCTAAAAGTGCAAACTGAAAAAAACATCGTCCCCATCTCCCACAAGCACGTTTACTTTCCCCAACCTATAATTACAAGAAAAAATATCAGAAAATGGTTACTCTAAATTTTTTGTATAACTTTTATTGAACCAAGAATTGTGCAGGATACATGGTTAACATCGCTCAAATTGAATTTTATTTGTTTTAACCGATAATTAGTGTTTTGACACAGTCCCCACATTTATAGTCTAATTTGTCAACCTCACCGTCGAGAATACACCCTTTCGTAACATGTCTATTGATTCGAAATCGGTTCATTAACAAATTAGGTCATTGTCATCTGGTAGTTTAAATTGAAAATCACCTATTGAATAAATGGAGACAAAGAGGGGCATTATAGCTGTGTCAAATCGATGTTCACCGAATTTGATTATATTTGATTTAATATAGACCAAAACGTATATCCAATTATCTATAGTCTTAAAGAAACAATTAACAATGCTATATAATATTCTTTGACATTGTCATCGAATGGGAAAAGAGTTGGTTTAGTAGGTAGATATTTTGTTTCTGTCAAGGTTATTAAGAAAGTAGTGTCATAAAATCATGGTGTTTTTTCTCTTATTTATTACTAAAAGATTAAAAACTTTTTTTATTCAATATTCACCGACGAGTCTTTTGTAGACAAAATGCGAGTCTGCCATATACAATTATAACCCTGATATCTTTGGCGAAACGCGCTTCAGGCATACTGTTAACCAACTTATTTTCGCGGATACTTTATTTCGCGTTTTCCCCTTTCTTGTCAACTTCGCGGCTATTCAATTTCACGGTATTCTTATCTAATTGATGTAGTTTGGTAAGTTAAGATCCAAGTTTGCATATTCACGACGATCAGTATTAGCGTTATTTTTCTATTCGCGAAAGTCGCAAAAACAAATCGCTCGCAAAAATATCTAAAACTGCACAATTTTTCAAATCGACACTATATGGATTAGTGTGGATAAGCTGTATCGTTATAGACAATAAACAATGGACATGATAGTATGTTAGTGGGCACAATCACTACAATTTCATTCAATAACCCCTCTGCATGATTGTTGGACTTTGTTTTAATAATCGACACAGTGATTTCAGCAAACATCATTTCTGTTAAAGACAAAGACAGACGTACAGTTATGTCATTAGCTCATATGGACCGGTTGATACTTACCCGTTGATATCTTCAGACGGCATTCGAATCATTTCCCTACAAAACTGCTATGGTTTGCCTAACTACGGCATTTTGTCCGATAATTTTTTTTCTGACATTATTTTTTTCACTGAAATCATATCACAGCTTTACGCACCTCGGATAAATTATGACGTTATGATTGGTTTAACACGGTCATGTGGTGACCCCCTATTGACCCATAAGATATTGATGACGTCACGTTTACTATTAATGCTTACGTCATCGATTACTGTTTTTTTGGTATATCATTGCTTATTTTCATATATAACTTAGTATGGAACGGCCCGAATGCAGTTCATTCATTCGGATTCACCCTCTATGGATTTTACTAACCCTCTTGGGATCTGCAGTAAGTAAAACTATTTTTTGATGTTGTAATTTCTATGATTTGTAAAGAGTTATATGTGTTTTAATCTGGAGTTTATTTGAGGACAATAAAACAATAATGATGGTGGTTACTGGTTACAGTAAATACAACGATATCAGGAAGATTTTCTCAATTATCTTTTATCATATGGATAAATGGTCTCCTGTGTCTGTTGTATTGCATTAACAATTACATGCACACACTCGTTTTACATATATAGATGTAAAATAACATCTAAAAGTAAGTGTTTTGAGCAGTAAAATATACAGAAAATACACGTATCATATATATTTAAAGGCCAGGAATCCTATACAAAAAGGCAACATTTCAGCGGGATAGCCAATCATAAGTATGCACGACTGTCATACAAATGAGAGGTAAAGCTAGCTATAAAACCATGTTTTATCAACCATTTTCTACATAAGAAAATGCCTCTGCCAAGTCAGCAATATGACAGTTGTTATCCATTCGTTTGATGTTTTTGATCTTCATGGTCGAAAGCATATTCTGCGTTCTCAGTTTGACTACTGTCATGCAATTACTTAATTGTTATCAGTAGATATAAGAAGATGTGGTATGAGTGCCAAAGAGGGAACTTTCAATCCAAGTCACAATTTGTAAAAGTAAACCTCATATTTGTTTACTTTTTAAAATGTGAAAGTTGCTTTGAAAGGCGCCAATCTGATATCCCTTCTTTTTATATACATACAGATATTTTGGAATTGTATGTAGTGCCATAGTGTTTTCATTTTGTGGAATGTAACACATTATCTCCAACACAACATATGAAGCACAAAATCCAACGAGCAACACAATGCAATCCAGATTCTATATCCATCGTTTAACAACCAACGAAATTATATATGTTAAATGTTATATTGGTGGAAAACAGCCATAAGAATAACACTGTCCGTTTGATCGACTACTGGGTAGAAAGAAAACTACATATCCAAGGTATTTTTAACCTGATCTAAATCATCCTTCAGCTATTTTGTAGGAAATGCGTTCTTTTTCCCCTCAACACTACTCTATTTTTCAAAAAATAGTTGTTGAATATAGTAATATGCTCCACGAAACCTCTTTCTTAATTATTAACACCAATTTTATCAGTAATCAAAGCCGAGCTTCAAAGTTATTGTGAAAACTGCCTATTTTAGAGGTGGCGTGAATTAGATGTTGGTACTAAAAAATTCAAAAGATCTTTTAGAGTACATACAATCTAAATCGGCATTCCCATGAGAACCGACTGTGTCCCTCTTTTGCCGACTTGATCATTTATTCTTTTAGGCTGACTTCATACTTCTTATGAAGAAAGAAAAGAAACTAGCAATATCCTTTAATTTTACTTTCCGCTATATAGATGATGTTAGCTCACTTAACAACTCAAAATTTGATGGTTATGTTGAACGCATCTATCCGATCGAACTAAAGATACAGGATATACCAGATACAGTTAAGTGTGCCTTATATCTTGACAGACATCGAGAAATTGACAATGAGGGTCGGTTGAAAACAAAACTTTCCGACGAAAGAGATGATTTCAGCTTCCTAAGTTTGAGCTTCCCATTTCTATATAGCAACATTTAAAAAGCGCCTGCATACGGAGTATTTATCTCCCAATTGGTTGGATATTCCCGAGCTTGTTTTTTTTATATCATACTTTCCTTGATAGATGGTTGCTGCTCACATGGAAGATATCAAAGCAAGAGTTCAAAATGATGAAGTTGAAATCATCCCTTCGTAAATTTTACGAACGCCATTATGAGATTGTTCATCGTTACACAGATGATATCGTTCCGTATGTCGAAACTAAAGATTAAAATGTCGATGATCATAATTATAAATTAACTGTTTGCTTATACAAGCACAACGACAGGTGCCAGATGTAGAGAAAGGATATGCTTATCCTTCCAGACTATATAAGATCACCCCCGGATTCTGTTTGGGTTCGTGCTGTCCAGTCTTTAGTTTCCATGCTGTGTTTTGGTCTTGTTTTTTTTATTGTAATTGCGTTGTCAGTTTATTTCTCTACTTATGAGTGTGAATTTTTTTTGGGAAATTTGAGCCTCTCTTTCACAAAATTTTGTTTTTTCCCAAAGTAAATTACCGTACCTGTCATTTGATAAAGCTTTAGGATTTTGGGTACTCAATGCTCCTAAACTTCGTACTGTCATTGCGCCTTTTAACTTTTTTTATTCGAACATCATTAACGATAATTTTTAAAGATAAAGGTGAACAAAATATCCTGGTATATATACATATTGATTTTTTTTTATGTTAAAAGAGCGGAGCAATTGATGAAGATGGATATTTTCCAAGTTGATATAAAGTATGAAAGTTCTTTTCTTTATGAATACTGTACTATTTAGGGTTCATTTTCAACTAGGGTGACTCAAATATTGGCATTCAGCTTAATGTGAATATGTGTTTTAAATTGTTGATGTGTTTAAAATGGTTTATATGTTAATCTATATTTACTACCCAAAAGCAGGCAGAAATATTTAAAATAAATGATCAAGAAAAAATACATATAGATATGAAAATCATCATAATTATTTCATAATTTATTTTATTGTTGCACGTTCAGTTTAAATGTCGAGCAGAATTTGCAAAAAATCTGTTAAAATATTGTCCGCTTATTTCTTTTTCTGTTTTTGAAACATACAGCTCATCAAGTTCAGTTATATATATATATAAAAAACTGTAGTAATTATTGAATTTTGCAGCCCCTCAAAGTTTTCAACAACGTTAGAAATGACACGAGCACAGGATCCTCAAATTTATTCTTGATCATCTCCCTCTTTTATTAGAATTATCTGGAATTATCTGGAAAAATAAACAAAACGATTATACAAATATTGGATAGTGCATGTGCTGAATCCCATAGAACTAATATATTTAAAAGTATATAGATTTGAAATAGCAGTATGTTGAAGAAAATTTCAAACACTTACTTGGAAAAGATGGAACAATGTTTTACAAGTTACTTTGATTTCATGTTCAAATAAGAAATTAAGGCTATTAGTATTCACAAAGACATCGGTTTTTTTTCTATGCCTCGGATGTGCATTTTTTTTTAATGAATTGCCATCGTGTAACTACATCTTTGTATGAGATATTTAAGATCTGAGTGGTTACAAAAATTAAAAAAGGGCCTCCCTGGCCGATTCTGAATATGTTATATTGCAGAAACTGTGTTAAAGTAACATGTTTAAAGTCGTTATGTTTTTTTTTTGATTATACTTAAAATTATTTACGTAATTAAGTAAAGATAAAATTTCTATTGAACAGATAGATACACGCTTGTATTGTACTGTTTTCAATTTCTTTTGAAAATTACAGAACATTTTTTCAAAAGTGTTTTGACAATAATTTATTCTTCAAACGTACATTATACTTAATAGGTTATTTTCAAATCGAAGCAAGTCTTAAATAAAATTTCTAGATCTATTTGAAACGTCTTACTCCTAAGATAATTTCAAGAGTGACATAATCAACGGAAGAGTACCTCTTTCTTGAATTTCAATTACATAAAAAAATGAAACTAAAAGGCAAATAATTGTTCAGTGTTTCAAGAATCTACCCATTTCATATAAACTAGAACACACCCGCGAAATCGCGGGCATTCAGAGCGTAGTTTAAAGTATGTAAAGTATGTAAAGTGTTGTTGGAAGAATTTTGTAAAATATTGAATAAATGGAGAATTTCAGCAAAAGTATCATAAATCATAGGTTATTGGGGACAGGAAAATGCTTTTTTTTCATCCCTCCTCCTTTATTTCCAAATTTCCGAATTTTTGGTTTTCTATCAATTTCAATATGAACATACATTTAGTATATATTATGACAATTTAAGTAAGGAGCCTGTAATTCAGTGGTTGTCGTTTGTTTATGTGTTACATACTTGTTTTTCGTTCATTTTTTTTTACATAAATAAGATCAAATAAGGCCGCTAGTTTTCTCGTTTGAATTGTTTTACATTGTCATTTCAGGGCCTTTTAAAGCTGAGTATGCGGTATGGGCTTTGCTCGTTGTTGAAGGCCGTACGGTGACCTATAGTTGCTAATTTCTGTGTCATTTTGGTCTCTTGTGGAGAGTTGTCTCAACATGGCACTCGTATCACATCTTCTTTTCTTTTTGTAATCAATGAATTTTGTAAAAGATTAAATGATTGGAAAATTTCAGAAAAGGTATTAAAAGTTGACATGAATAATTTTAGCGCTTATCTGTATGTTATGAACATTCATTACATTTGTTACTATATAAATAAAGTGTATTTATTTCAATTCTAAGTTTACTAATCGATCCATGGTGGTCATTGATATAGTATACAGACCCTCTCTATTTAATAAACTCTGTGACTGCCGTGGATAGTTAACTTGAAAATGATAGCAGATAGAATTCTGAAAATACACTTTATTCGTAGAATATGTATGTTCAAAGTATACAGAAAAACGTAAACCGGAAGTCTAATCTGACTTAAAATTTCGTCCAATGACGGGACAATATCCGGATGCCTTTTTTCTCGTTTTTCTCCCAAAATAACTCAATCTGAATAATCATATGCATGGATGACACATGCGCCTATACACTGTACCTATAGGAAACAGAGGCGTTTTGATTAATGTATTGTGGAAAGAAGAGAAGCGACACACAAAATGAGGTCTTCTCGTTTAATAGTATAGATATATAATGCGGACACAAAGTAACATACCTGGATCTACGCACTCTCTACCACAGTTTGGATTAAGACAACACAATTTTCCTGTAAAGAAATAGTATGTGGTTCATCAATTGAATGATTTTGAAATCTTGCAAGTCTGTAAAAGAGGGACGAAAGATACCAGAGGGACAGTCAAACTCATTAATCGAAAATAAACTGACAACGCCTGACTAAAAATGAAAGAAGACAAACAGACAAACAGTAGAACACATGACACAACAAAGAATAAGCAACACGAACCCAACCAAAAACTAGGGGTGATCTCAGGTGCTCCGGAAGGGTAAGCAGATCCTGCTTCACATGTGGCACCCGTCGTGTAAACGATGCTTCGAATCCAAGAACAAGCTAAGACTTCAAATTGCATTTTATAAGGGTTTTTAAATGATTCAAAAAAAAAATTAAAACAGGTCTTTTCACAAAAATATCGTACGATTAAAATTAATCGGAAGTTATACTTAAATGTGTCGTGTTCTTTTCATGCGGTTAGTTTAAAATTCATATTAAATACAAACAGAATTCAAAAGTTTGTATCAGCATCAGTTTTTGTAAATTATGTATAGCTAGATACAACACTACACTACCTTGTGTACAATCCTCATCTCCGTTACACTGGTTCCAGTAGTGGAAACACACGGGACAACCTGGAGCAGTCTTCCCGTTGAAACAAACTGGACATCTAGGTGCACCCTATTAAAATTATAAAATCAAACCAATGAATCTTTTAAGTGTTGTATTGTTTTAGCAGAATGAAGATCTCTTCAGATATGAAAACATGACGAAAGGATAATGCGCATCTAAATATATAAAAAAAAAAAAAAATTTAGTTTCTGCAGTGTCCCTTTTTATTTCTCTTATAATAATTTTTATTTCCTGACTTGAAAATATCAATTTCTCCCTTTCTCCGATAATTAAGGTGGAGATAAAATAATCCAAACAACAACCCATTACATGTATATATTGTTACTGAGAAAACTGCAACGATTGTTATATATGTCGTGTACATTTTATTATTTTGTACAGGTTATTACTTGTACAAAAAATTTGTACAAGTAATTACTTGTATGATGCCATCATACAAGTTATAACTAGTACAAATACAATTGTACAAGTAATTACTTGTCCAATTTTTATTGAGAAAAAGATAATAACTTGTACAAATCATTTTTTTTTTCTAGGACTATTTGCTGTTCACAAACATTTTCCTTTTAACAAATAATTTATTACTAAATACAAAAGAATAAACTTGAAACATTTGAGTACTTTTTATATAATAAATGTGTTAGCAAATCTTTTCAGTTTAATAGGCATAACTAAAGTGTAAAGATGGAAAACATCGTAGAAAAGAAATTTCATGATGAAATAAATGAATTGAAAAAAATGACAATAAAATCTTGTAATAATACAATTCAGTATTCACACGTGAAGGATACAGATAGACTATAAGGAATGTAAAGGAAGCAAAATTAACTTCCAAAAACAGCACTTAAAAAATCATTCTTGAGGCATTTTGAATGTAGCAGGAATTAAAAAAAAAACTCATTTGCAAGAGAAAAATCAGACATAAAGTCATGTACACATGAGAACATCTGACATTGGTCTGAATGATATACATGTAGAGTAGTGCATTTCCATAAAAAGAAAACCAAGTATAATCTTAATCAGAATAACAATAATTAAAACCCAACTATCAGAGAACAATTGAATATTTCCTTCTATTTTAAATGTTATAAATCAAAATAATTGGTAGTAGTCCGTATTAAAGGGGCACTAGTCGTCAAATTCATGTTCACTGATTTGACTAAAATTCTCGTATTTGATTTATAACAAAGTAAAACATTTATCGAAGTTATTGAAGGTCTTAAATAAACAATTATTAGGGCATAGGCATAATAATGTGTAGCTTTGTTTCATGTGTATTTTAGTTAAGACGACATCAATTAACTTTCAAAGTCATCTGATGACCATATAAGCGATGTTAACATAAACATAGATATAAATGATTAAGCAAACTCGTGCTATAGGATATTTTTAGGTCTGTTTAATTTCATAGTATAGATTAAAAATATTTGTTTATATTCGTTTTTACCTATTTAAGAATGATTTTTTGTGGATTGAATCAGTCAATCAAATGTCATGTTAGCTGAGGTTATTTCCTTAAAAAGCAGAAGGAAGCGTACGGAAGAAACAAATATGACTCAAAGATAGCGTGTTGTACAAGTTATTATCTTTTTCTCAACAAAAATTGTACAGGTAATTACTCGTACAATTATATTTGTACAAGTAATAACTTGTATAATGGCATCGTACAGGTAATTACTATAACAAAGTTTTTGTACAGGTAATTACTTGTACAAAATAGTAACATGTACACGACATATATATTGACAGGTTTATGTTCGTGCGTACCTAATGAAGTTAAAATTCAGTAAACAAACAGGTATCTTTAATGAGCTTCATGTGCTGTGGACGCATGAAGTTATAAAGTTATATTTTCATTCACTAGAACTAGGTGTAAACTACTGCTGGTAAACCTTAAGCCCAGGGTTGTCATCAGCTCAGTAATAAGTGATTCGGTACGATAACATGTTGATCTAAAGGATCCACGATAATAAATGCAGAAGTTATTAATAAACCATCTTCATCAGGCAAATATGACCGAAGATAAATTTGGCTATTTTTTCTATTTTCATTTCCATCATATAGCCTCTGTCGTGTCTACGTATTTTCAAATCATTGGCTATGGAACGTTTGGGTTTCACAGTTGCTCCTGCAAAGGATTCCAAAAAGCACTTCGAACGAATTAAATGTGTGTCATTTCATCAATAGCATGTTTTTGGTAAACAATATGATTTCCATGAGTTATGTTAATGTGTAAAATTGAGAATGGGGTCACCAATGGGTCATCAATGCAGTGAGAAAATCCAGAAGCCGGAGGTGGGCCTCAGCTGGCCCCTAAATAAAAATGTGTATTAGTTCAGTGAAAGTGGACGTCATACTAATCTCAAAAACATATCAATGAACTAAAAATATAAAACATACAAGACTAACAAAGGCCAGACCTTAATGGATACTAAGAGTACTAATATTACTACTTTACCAATTGAAACTCCGCAAGAAGTAAAGTAAATGAGAGAAAACACTGTTTTTCGATAAAAAGCGGTGATTATATAGATACTTATCTTTTTAGTCAATATAATAATAAAAAATAATTTATCAACTTGTTTGAAATACATGCATGGTTGAATGTTTTGTCAATTTGAACAGATCTTCGTTTAAAATCTTTGTACATTTTTGTTTTATGAAATTTAGAAAATAGTAAATTGAAGATTTGTAAAAAGTATATTACCGTCATTACGTTTATGTCATCAATGTTATTAGGATTTAAGGTAATGAATAATCATAATAACTTATTTTAACAAATGCATAATTATTGACAAAAAGAAGGAAAATAACAAAAATAACGAGCCCCAAGGAAGTTTCAAATCAGACAGTTCCTTATCAAATGGTAAAGTCAAAGCTCAAATACATCAAACGCATGGAGAACAATTGTAATATTCCTAACTTTGAACAAGCTAGTCTTATGTAGAAGATGTTTGATCTGCAAATTAGCGTTTAGTATTTTTTGTTTTTTCCCATGCTTTTGTGACCTCATAGCAACACCGCCTACTCTGTTTCTAGCGCACTAGACGACTCGATCGACTAGGTTATACAAAAATATAGCTTTTGTTGGTCGTGTAATGACTTTCTTCGTCGGCTTTATCGAGGGTTATAATACACTACAGTACTACATAATGTATAGTGGCCAATGGATGGTGTAAATAAACTCATCATAGATACCAGGACTGAAATTTTGTATTTGCGTCAGACGTAACTTCCAGATCCGATAATGTCTGTCGAGAAGGACGATAATGTTACTTACCATACCGTCAAATCAATTTTGTTATATATTGGAAACTAACTGGTACCTCGATCTTTTTATATGCCTATGCATGTTTACAAACCTAAACATTCAAACCGGTTTTATTTTGTACCAAGTCTGTGAAAAAGTATCTGCAAACATATTTTACAGTAAATATATACAAGAAAAAGGAAGAACCTTTCATTTCAATACTTATATTTGTACGTTTGAAACTTACATGTGTGTAATAAATTAAACAAAGTATCAAAATTCCAGCTTTCCACATTTTCACCCTGACGAGATTTACTTAAATGAACTTATTTCAACACGTCTTTTACTGAATAAAAATATTCAGGTGTGAAACTATTTACATAACATGTATTACAAATTCGTCATCTCATGTTGATGTAACAGATTGCGCGAACAATGCATATTGCATAATGACATGCTTACATCATATTACACATGCACATGAAAGAAAACAATCATATTTGAAATAGAAGCAAAAAGGAAGAACATTTCATTTCAATACTTATCTTAGTACTTAAAAACATATACTCTAAGACATAAGCCCGAATTTACAATATATTCCTACAAATTATCACAGCATATTATCAGTAATCTGTTATAGATACGTTATATAATATGTGGTGAAACTTTCTAAATATTTATATGAACAACTTTCCCTACATTTATATGAAAAAAATTTGTTGTTCAACTTTAGTTTTTTATTCCTTGTATTTCTCAAACTAAAAATAAACCATACGATATAAAATGTACGGTCCATTTATTCTAAGTTAACTTTTTATTAACTTATATGACTGTTTATTTTTTAATAAGACCGCATTTTTTAAAAACTTTTGTTGCCGCGAATTCAGGGAAAACAAAAGAAGTACCATAGAGAATTATCCAAACCTTGACAAAGGATCTAATCTGTATATGTATGTAATAAACTTCACAAGGTATCAAAATCCCAGCTTTTCACATTTTCAATTGACCAGGTTTATTTAAGTGAATGATATTTGAACACGTTTTTTATTCAGTCAAAATATTCAAGTCGGAAGTAACTTATATAACATGTACACCAAAATTCTAAAGTTGGTGTAACATATTGCGCATAACAATGTTTATCGTATAATGACATGCTTACACATGTTATACATGAACATGAAAGAAAACAATAATATTTTTGATAAACCAGTTGGCCATTGCATTTCAAAACAAAATACAACATATTTGTTTAAAGGGGAGAACCCGGAGGTGCAATAAAAACCAATTAGATGACGAGAGTCAGAAAATTTCATAGACAAAATACAGACAGCAGTCCATAAACAGTTCACAAATGAACCTGTGCGCCTCTGCTCACTGATGATACCCCGCCCAAATTCTTGACGGTAAGCTGGAAGTTGTTGAGTGATGAATATGAAAACACATTACACAGTATAGCTGACTTATATTAACCCTGAAACCAAATTTCAGAAATCCTTGTAATGCAGTTCCGGAAAAAAATAAGATGAACATTTTCAACTTGGATGTCATGTGTAAAATGATGCAAGTGTTCGGTAAACAAGAAGCTGTTGAGTGATGAATCCGAAAACGCATCGCACGGTATATCGGACTTATAAAAACATTGAAACCCATTTTTAAGAAACCTTATTATATCGTTCCGGAGTAAAAATGTGACGTTAAATATGTATGGGGTGGACAGAAGAACGGGCGGACGGATGGATAGGCACATGGATGGACGGACAGACAGAGGTTAACAGTATACACCCACTTTTTTAAACACCCATAGTAACAAGATAGTTACATATTGAAGACAAAACTGATTTTGAAAATTGGACAAATACAACACTCAAAGCCATTATAAAGCTATTATAAGGACCACAGACCCCTTTTAAACGACAAAAATGTGTAGTGAATGAATTGAATTTGAACAGAGCACTATAGCTATTCTATGAGTTAAGTTGCCTGTAAAATAACAAGCTAGCCAAGTACTATAAGTTGCAGGTTTAGTCAATCTTATTTCTCAAATGTTTTAGAACAGTATTGTCAATTGAAACAAGTGTAAAAAGTAAATTCACACAAATACTGAACTCCGACGAAATTCAAAATAGAAAGTCCCTAATCAAATGGCAAAATCAAAAGCTCAAACAAAATCAAACAAATGTATAACAATTGTCATATTCATAACTTGGTACAGATATTTCCATCTGTAGAAAATGGAGGATTGATCCTAGTTTTATAGCTAGCTTAACATCTCACTTGTATGAGAGTCGCATATAATTCCGTAATATATAGACAACGACAAAACGCATGTATGAATTCAGGGTTTCATCTTTTGTAAAAGCAGATGGGGTTTATGCTAAGTTTCCAATTGAATTTTCAATACCTGTTTTCTAAAAAAAAGTAATTAATCTAATGTGATTTACCAAAACCAGCGGTATTACTTGATTTTTTTTCTGCGGGTGCACAATCATGTTTTTCATAGGGATAGGTGAACAGCAACGTTTTGATCTTCAAAAATATATGTAGCATGCGTATACATTGACCTATGAAGTTTTTGAATACGAATTTATAGCAAACCCCTCAAAGTCTTAACCCATTCGTTTCATGTCTAGCATACTTGCTTTAAATTTAGAAATTAAGAGCAAAGACTGGTCGGCTGCAAATCAGAATAATATGTTTGGGTAGGATAACATGTCTACTTGCTGTCCATTACCTTGTGAACTAACTAGTTAGCAATACGGATACGCTCGTCGGGAAGAAAGGGGTCATTTTCTCATTGACATGTTTTCGTCCTGAATATGCTTTCAATTTGCCACTGGACGGTAAAAAATAATCCAAATTTTTCATCGTACTGATACCATAAATTCAATTATCCTGGAATAGTATACCTAAAAAAGTATCGACAACCACTGAAAGCTTTCCGAGGGGAATTTTATAAACGCTTCTATTGAATTATTAAACAACACTATCAACGGGTATCGCAAAGCATGAAATATCTCCGGCTCAACCCAACTGTTTTACAGTAATGTGGCCAGTTATCAGGGTTTCATATAATTATAAAGCATATTTACTAAGAATGTAATTATTGTAATTATTTTGCGGTATCCAAAAAACATTAAATTTTACATATTTGGTCTTGACAACTACTGTTATAATGTTTGTTTCTGAAATTTCTTATTGACAACATATTTGTTGAATTTGGGGTTAAAGTTTTCAACAAATTGTCGGCATTCCTTTGGGAAAGAACTGTTCACCTCTCTTTTTTTCGACCTTTTCGTATTTCGAATAATTCATACTTTTGCAAACAGTAAATTTATAAAAAATGACCATATAATTGATATTCATGTCAACACCGAAGAGCTGACTACCGGGCTGGTGATACTCTCGGGGACGAAACGTCCACCAGCAGTGGCATCGACCCAGTGGTGTAAATAGTTATCAAAGGTACCAGGCTTCTAATTTAATACGCCAGACGCGTGTTTCGTCTACACATCACTATTGCTCAGATAAAAATGTTTAGAAAGCCAAACTATTACAAAGTTGAAGAGCATTGAGGACCCAAAATTCCAAAATTTAAACTTTACATCCATATGGGATATACATTTACAAACTCATTCGGTATTCAAGAGCTTGCAGCTGCTTCTCAGACTTTGTAAACGTTACCAGTGTCTGGGAAGGAAGTTAATGAACCAAGGGTGTGTTATTGAACGTCTCGTCCTTTTTCTATAATAGTTCGTCGGAAGATACCAAGACCTGGTAGATGAATATTCCGTATCAACTTCAAAATTATTAAACGAAGGTCTTGAAGTATATAGTCTAGGTACTGCCGTTGTTTATCATCTTAATAATGTGTTTAATTACTCTTTTATTTGTCTTTGTAAATATTACTAATACCTGTTTAGTCTATTATTGGTAATATTCATTTGACGTATCTTGGTTCTTTCCTATAAAACCAGGTGTAATCCACCTTTATCTACTTAAAAAAGGCATGTTCAAAGTTAGAAATATGACAATTGTTATCCATTCGTTTGACGTGTTTATGCTTTTGATTTTGCCATTTGCTTAGGGACGGCCGTTTTGAATTTTCCTCTGAGTTCAGTATTTTTGTTATTTTATCTTCTGCTCACCTGGCCTAGCAGATCAATAGTGTTTTATCGTCAATTTGAATGCAATATAGTGTCATACCATAATTTTTTATATTAATACCAGACTGACTTCATATATGGTTTTTTTTCAGAAAATGAAAAGAAGCTCGCGTTATCCTTTCACTTCAGGTTCGCTAAGGAGAAGAACATGTCTCCTCAAAAAGCATTTCCATGTTTGACGATTACTTGGAAGACATATCCCATGGAAATGAAATTACAAATAGGTTCACAGTTTCAGTTACCATATGTATCTGTCTCATATCTAGGCCTATCTAGAACTTGACAATGAGGGTAGGTAGACGCTCATCAGTTATAGTATGATAAGCTTTCATTATTTTTATCAGTATTGTTGCATAAATTTCTACATGTGTGTGGGTTGTTGAAGCTGTTTTTCTTTTGTCATGTTTATAAGTTTTACCTTACATCTTTATATCACAATGTATTTTTTTTCAATCTAGGAATGGATCATATATATGAATTATATGTGCAATCTGCAACTACAGCTGGAAATTCTTATTACTGGAACGAGAAATTGGGATAATTAATTACACACAATTCTTTTTTAACAATTTATTTGGAATCGATTTTGGCTTTTATATTCGGCTAATGTGTACCATGAGAACAATGGAGGATGTTACATAACAGAGCCGACTGAATAATTATTTTCCAAAAGAATTGTCAACCTGAAAGGGGCCATCGACACAAGTGTTGGTAGCCCCATCAAAGTAGTAACTATTAGCTGGACATGATTTTAAGTATTGGTATCCAGACAAATCACACTGAATGTACTGATGACGATTGCCTGTTACCGGAAACAGGAACTCTCCTGCAATAAGGTGGTTGGATGTACATGGTGCTACCATCGCTTTGCAATGTGCACAAAAGGTGTATGTTGTGTAGGTAGTTCCAGTTGCACCTCCATTACCAGGTATGATTGCAATCGGCTTTTGGGATGTTGGATGAGCATGTATGTCTGGGCACACCATCATTGGGTCATGCGTAGGCGGTGTATATGAATTCCTTGGAACGCACTTTCTTACAATTGGACTAAAGACGAAATTTAACTGACATGTCATTAGGAAAGATTGATGCCAAAGATCACATTGAATGTACTTTTGTGAATCGCAATCATAAGGGTAAAAAAGAGGATCGCCTACTTTATATGTTCTACAAGGATTTTTAGATTGAAAGCCACACGTTACACACGTTAACTCGTGCTGATCCCATTCTTCATCCTGGGGACAGCTCATAATCCAGGCTTTTCCCCAGACATCGCAGTGAATAAATTTTGTAACATCGGTCGGGTATGTAAAGAAAAAATGATCATTCAATATGTTCTCCAAAGAACAAGGATTTACCAACCCAGTTAGTGGTACAGTTAAATTTGGGCAACTAGATCCTTCTCCACAGCACTGTTTGCACTCTTGGTAATAAGACTGGTTTTGTGGACAATGCACAACATACTTTTGCAGTTTTTGGTCGCACATTAAATATTTCAGTTTCGAAAATGGATGCTCAAATTTTGTATGGCCGTTTTTTAAGTTCTCTACGGTACATACGTCTGGGAAAAGGTTCCACTTCTCTGAAAATAGAACCAAATAAATTGTTTTAAGTTGTATAATACTGAATTGAATAACAGAACCGCTAAAGGCATATACCGATTAAATTTTGAAATTAGTTAAATCAAAAGCATACATGCTGACCCTTACTGACTTCGTATAACCTATTTAAATAACTTTTATTATGAGAGCTGTTATATTACATTCAGGTGAATATTCCAAAACCTTGAAACTTCTATCTATTTATTGTGAACATAATAAAAGAAAAATGTACTTAATTCAAAGCTTCTTGTTCTATGTAAAGATAAGATTTTTTTTTATTTAAGACTTGAAAAATATTTTCTACCTTCACAATTGTCTGGACAAGGACTTTTGACTCCATTCTGATAACATTTTATATCTGTAAAAATATAGCTAATTAATAATTAATGAGAATACACTCAGGCGTGTTATCAATCAAAATTAGATATAAAAAAAACACAAGAAAACTAGTCCAGCTTGTCTTCTAAGTGTCGAAATACTTGATATGAACATCTCAACAAAGCGTCTTCTTTAATGCAGGACCCAACTGTGTCTCTTATCCCGTCGAATATGTTCGTATTCCTCCGACGTAGAATTAGAACTGGTGTTTTGTCATATTTAACTGCCAGCTGTTTAATTCGAGTGTCGCTAATTATTCTATACATAGACGAAACCAACTGCACATTTTGCGTATCATATTATTAACCTGATATCTTTGATTAGTGTGTTTATATGCAAGCGTCATGGATCTATCCAAATACTTAGACTTTTGCTAACTAAAATTATAGGCCGCCAAAAATATAGACAATTTTGCTAAAAAATGCATTAAATGACGAAACATATACACACAAAGCTGGTACCGTATAAAAATGTGTGTGGCATTGTCTCTATTGTCATATAATAATAAATATAATGTCTGAAAGTCACCTCAATACAATGAATTTCGAAGCAGCAAGTAACTTACTATGACTTTGATGGTCTCCATCCTTTGGATTCATACAAACTTCACAACTTCCACTTCCGCCAGAACTTTTTAGAGCATCTACTATGTTAATGTACAGTAAATGTTCAGTGGAGGTATTTACAAACATCACACCTGGGGTTTCAGAGGATACAGTAGTAGTTTGTTCGTAAAACGATTGGGTTGGATACGGGTTGTTTAAGGCAGTGTATATATTGACAAGTCCACAAGTGACGTTGATCTGTAATGCGAAACATTATTATAGCACAACACTCAAACAAAAATGATAATTATTAGAAGTATATAACTGGGACTATAATTAACTTTTAACGTTATTAATTTGCCTGAGTTAATTACCTTTCAAGATTTTTTTATAAAGGTCGTCACAGCTAACATGAACGCTTTTTGCATCAAGGGATCAAAGTAGGAAAGTTTCAGCCCTTTGAATGTTTAACATACGCCATCATTGTTTGGTCGACTGTTACAGGATAATTCTGTCGCATAGGACTTAGGAGATGTTCGAATGTAGGATCTACAATCCCGTTCTCGATTTCTCGATTTTGACTTAACCGGAAGCGACTTGTAATCGGATTGATTTTGCATAGGTTCTACATTTTACTTTTTCATCACCTGGAGCAGGAACTGCTTACCTGAGTTATCTACATTTTTTAGTAGGAACTCTACTTGTCCCTGTGTGAAACAACATGATCACGTGTGGCATTACATTAAAATTAATATTTCCAACAGATTGTTAGGTACTAAGGGAACGGTGGAGGTCTGGTACCAATATAGGCAATATAAACGCGTATTTAATTAGTTATCAAAGGTACCAGGATTAAAATTTAGTACGCCAGACGCGCGTTTCGTTTACATAAGACTCATCAGTGACGCTCAAATCAAAATATTTATAAAGCCAAACAAGTACGAAGTTGAAGAGCATTGAGGATCCAAAATTCCAAAAAGTTGTGCCAAATACGGCTAAGGTAATCTTTGCCTGGGATAAGAAAATCCTTAGTTTTTCGAAAAATTCAAAGTTTTGTGAACAGGAAATTTATAAAAATGACCACATTATTGATATTCATGTCAACACCGAAGTGTTGACTACTGGGCTGGTGATACCCTCGGGGATGAAACGTCCACCAGCAGTGGCATCGACCCAGTGGTGTAAATAGTTATCAAAGGTACCAGGATTATAATTTAGTACGCAAGACGCGCGTTTCGTCTACATAAGACTCATCAGTGACGCTCAAATCAAAATATTTATAAAGCCAAACAAGTACGAAGTTGAAGAGCATTGAGGATCCAAAATTCCAAAAAGTTGTGCCAAATACGGCTAAGTTAAACATCTTTCGAATGAAAAATAAATTGCAAATGAGTAGGTCCTGTCAAATTTCAGGACAAAAAAGATTTTGGACACTTTTCTCTGTTTCTATTTCAGTTGATTCAATTAGTTTGTGTGAAAGATTTTAACTGATTTAGTAATGAAAAATGCCCAATTCAAGCTTAAATATGAAGTGGCCGCATCCGTGTTCATCCTCAACCTTTATATATGTTATGTATAAAAAAATGCAACTTACATTTCAATATTAAGAATGAACACAAATGCGGCCACTTTCATTTAAGACGGAAACCGTCTAAAATTTAACTAAAATGCTAAAATTGTTAAGATTTCAGTAATTTAGCATGACTTAATGATGCTAATACCCGATATATGTGCATTATATTGTCAAAAACAGCCCATATCATATATGGCATATGTATGTAGCAGAAGCATTCTACTTTTCAATAAATAACTAAATGTTTGCATTTTAACAATTTTGTAAAGCTGCTATATTTTGGGGCCAAAAAGGAGTCTTACTGGACCTACTCCTTTGATAAAAAGTAAAATACCAAAATTATCAAACTCCAGAGGGAAAAAATCGTAAATCTTTTGCGTCTAAAGCTCTTTGTTTGGATTAAACTCCCACTGAATGTACAAACCAAACATTTGAAAGCTAGAATGTATAAAAATTTAGAAACATTAAAAGGCAATTTGAAAAAAAACCATAAAAAGAATTGCCAAATTTACCTGTGCTAAACTTGGCTGAGGGTTAGGTTCTTGTTTAGATATAAAATTATCTAAGGCTATTCTTATATAAAATATGTTATAAATCATGTTGTTACCGAAGCAGCACTACTGTCAGAGACTAACATTCCATAAGTTGTGGTATCAACTTAGTGCTAGACTTATTTCGTATGTCTACAACTCTTTTCTTAATTTATTTTCATCAGGAACACTAAAACCCAAATATGTGGCAGCCTAGTAAATGTATGCATAAATATTCCAAAAGGTTAGGAGATAAAAGTCTAAAAGATACATTGTAAACATAGCTAAATTTATCTAAGGTCAACTTTGCATTAGAAAGTAAGAACCCTATTTTCATTGTATTTTTTTCATTTATCAGTAGTGACTTTTGGAAAATATGTTACTTATCAATTCAATACCGAAGTTACTTACGTTTTAAATTGCTTGAATGTCTTAGTAACGTCAACTGAGACTGTTATATCGTTAAATATTATACACTTTTCTATTTATTGAATACTTATTGATTTCATTGGTCAATGAGAGGTAGTATTTTTCTCTGGCTTTCATCTATAGTGCCCTAAATTCTATAGTTTCTGTTGGATTTTCGAGAAACCCAAATGAGGACTTAATAAGTTTTGTTCAAACTTATGACATGAACGTCTGGTTAAACACTATGACATTGGTGAGAGTTCAGAGTCAAACTTATGAAGTCTTGGATAAGCGTATTGACGTTATGAATGCATGATATGCAGATGCACAATGAGCTTATCAGAGTAGAGTAATAAAAAGGTCCAATCAATCTTAATACCGACCTTACCAAGAATCATTTATTGCATGATGATACATATTCTCTTTCTCATCGATCAAGTGTTTTAGAGAACAAGTAATGTAGCTATTTCAGTGCACACAGCACGTTTTCAGATATAAACCAGAATATAACAACCGAAGGCGATGAAATCGATGCGTTTAAAAGGAAAACACTTCTTGTTTAATGTCGGGTTTCTTTTTTTGCAGTGTCAACTTTTAACGTTTAGTTGTCTGTTAGTGTTTTTGTGATGTTTAGTGTATTGTTTTTGCATTGCATCAATATATGGATTGCACTTACAAAAACCTGTAAATTGTACTTTAAAAAGGAAGGACCGATAATACTTATTTAAATGTTTATTTATCCATACTCGATCTTTAAAGTGCCTTACCTCTAATGTTACTCCTTCTACTTTTGTATGATAAGTTAATGTAGGACATTCACCAAGATTGCAGCAAAATAAATTTTCTAAATACGATAAATCTGTAATGACAAAAAAATCCTGGTAATTGTTGTTCAATTATTACAGATGATATAATTGAAAAAATATGTGCGAGCATACCCCAAGGAAACAGTAACCCTAACAAAAATTCATCAAATGGTTTAACAATAAATTTGTACCATATATCAAGGCCAAAATTGTCTCACCATAATGTATTGAACAGAAACCACCAAAGATCTTGGAAGAGATGGAAGGGAACTTAACCAAAACAATCACTGACGGTGTTTATGTATTAGCACGTCAAAATAGGATGGGTTAAACACTTTAAGTATCAAATCTTTCCAGTTCATCTCGATTATTTGGATACGTATAATTGCACAGAAGATCGTAAAGTAAAAAGCACTTAGCAGCTAAGCAGCATTATAATATTGAGTTTTTTTTTCGGCAAACAGAAAGACAAAATTAAGCTTTACTAATAGATACCGCATAAAACAAATGCTAGAAACTTACTGAAAGTAATCTCAAAGATTTAGTCTTCTGAGTGCGAAAGGATTATTTCTTGCACTCACACATCTGAAGTTGTGTATGTAAAATGTGCATGTTCTCATTTAACCGCGTTAAGATATATAAAAAAAAAAGAGCTGGAACAGTGACGTTTTCGACAAATGCACATTTAAGGCAAGAGCAAATTATTGCTGTTCAAATCTCATAAGTCCATAAGATACTAATCAAGGTTAAAACATAAACTGATGAAATTGCATCAACTTCAAAAGAAGGTAGTTTGGAATAGTCAGCTATTCGTGCATCAACCGGCTTTTCCATCCGAACGCAGTCAAATGTCAAAATCGTAAAAAGAACATCATCGATACAGGTACAGATTAGAGTATTCTTGTAACGTGAATCGAGCTCGTAAGTTGTGACAAAGGGAAATCGTATTGATCGACCAATCGTGAGTGTGACCGGAAAATTAATATAGTGTAGATTTCAGTCATTCTCCCTTAATCAGTTAGTTCATTGTTTGTGTAAGGAGCGCATTCACTGATAATTTGATATAAAAAAAATCCCTTGAAAAGCCTCTAAATGTGGAGATAAGATTCAGTGTAATGTTTGAATTTATTGAGACGTTGCACGGTTAGGATTTTTAACTTATATATCATATACCGTTCCTCCCCTCAACAAATGGTACACCGTGTTGCTCCATATATTTTTTAATGTTAAAGATATCAATTTATTTAACATTCAAAGATCTCCATATTTTCCACTCTATTCCAAAGAATTTTCAAAGAAAATGTAAATCCAATGTTTTGAAATGAGAGAGAACCATGCACACACTTTAATTACTCACTTATTTGATAAATTCAACAACTAAAACAGAGTAAGAATATTTCCATAATAGTCTTACCTCCACAAGCACCACTCTTCTGGAAGTTTTCTTTAATGGCTTTTATCTCAGAGTAGCTAGATACGCTAAACACATGAGTACAGTCGGGTTTTGATGCTATGTTGTTTAATGTGTCTTTATTTATATTGCTACCAACGCCTATTGAATATACAGTTATTCCTGCACGATGAGCTCTTTCGGCTGCATGCCTAAGATAACAGACTAAACTCTAATGTTTGACAACACTTCTTAATATGTATAGAAAGCTAGCGTATAACAGCATTGAGGTAATGAAATAGAATTAATAATTCATATGGGATTTCACGCCATTGTAGAACATAACAGGTAAAAACTATTGAAATCCCGCTATAGGTTCTTGTGACTATTCTTAATCATGTTTTTCGTAAGTGATTGTATGTGTATTGAAATGTGCTGTCTTTTGGATGTTTTTTATTGACAGCTAATTTAACTGATGATAGAGGATGAAAGGCTCGTTATGTTGTGTATACAGGGGTAAATTACCGTATGAAAACATATAAATCCCTTCTTGTTGTCTGTGGGATATTTTATTATTGACATATAACTACAATATAAATACAAGAACATATTATACCACAGTTTTGATATCTAAAGATCACAAATCTAAAGATACAATATAGAAGGAAAGCGAAATGATACCTCAGTTGTAATAAAGTACTTTATGGTGTGTGTTTTTGTTGCACTTCAGTGTTTCTATTGTTTTATTGTTTTCCTCTTATAGTTGATGTGTTAAAGTTTGTAACCTAGATTTGTTTTTTCTCAATCGTTCGACCGGTTAACTTGCTTCTAGGAATTGACAATGAGGGTAAATTGAAAACAAAACTTTACGACAAAAGAGATGATTTCAGCTTTCCAATTGTGAACTTTCCATTTCTAAGTAGAAACATTCCAGCAACACCTGCATACGGGTATATATCTCCCAATTGATACGATATTCTCATGCTTGCATTTCCTATCATGATTTTCTTGATAGAGGGTTCCTGCTTACAAGGAAGCTATTAAACCAAGAGTTCCAAATGGTGAAGTTGAAATTATCCCTTCGTAAATTTTACGGACGCCATCATTAGTTGGTTGACCGTTATGGAATAACCATTTCCAAATGATATCGGATATGTTCCTTACGTCGTTACTACAATTCCCTTCCCTTTCATGAATGTGACCTACCGAATTAGACTATTTACCGGCTTTGTTATCACATAATCAACACGAAGGGTGACACATGTGGAGCAGGATCTGCTTACCCTTCCGGAGCACCCCTAGTTTTTGGTGGGGTTTGTGTTGTTTTCTATGTTGTATCATGTGTACTATTGTTTGTCTGTTTGTCTTTTTTTCATTTTTAGACATGGCGTTGTCAGTTTATTTTAGTTTGAGTTGTCCCTTTGGTATTTTTCGTCCCTCTTTTATGACTTTTGAACAGCGGTATACTACTGTTTACTTTAATTATAGTAATCTTTATCTTTCACCTTTACATAATTGTGTTTCATGACAAATATACCTCGTATCTATTTCATCATTTGCATTACCGTCCGTAATGACAACCATTATATGTGGTGTATTATTTCGGCTGCCGTAACCTGGAGTGAAAATGATATTTGTAGCCAGATCTATCGCTTCACTGGTAGCGGTTGAACCACCAACGAACGGTATTGCTGATATGGCGTTTTCCAAGTCGACTTTATTATTATATCTATTGAGATAAAACTCAGTTTTAGCATGGCTTGCATAAGACACCACAGCTACCCTGGTCTTATTTGGTGATATGTCAAAAGAACTAACAACGTTTCTTACAAAGAATTTTGCACGTGCAAAGTCGTCAGTTGATAGACTGTTAGAACGATTAATGATAAAAGCCAAATCCAGTTTTTCATTTTTAAAGCATCCTGAAATGAAAAAGAATCATGTATAACTCTTAGCAGATATAATTATGGATAGATATATCTGCTCTTCATTGTAAAACATATTATTTACTATAAATACAGACAACACAACTGTGATTGTCAATAAAAAAATATTCCTTAATATTCAAACTACCATTTACTTGTTTAATGTGTTCTTTCTGTAATCCATACGATTTTACATTATCAGTAGTTTATACATAATACATGCATCTATAAAATAAAGTGTTTGTGAAATCGTATGTGTATATTAAATCCAGTGGCAAATTAAAAGCAGATAGAGGCAAGAAACATGCTTAAGTGACTATTAACACTGCTTTGTCTAGAACTTAACGCTGGATTTTTAATGAGTTTGTTCACAAGTTAACCGTCCACAAGAAGACGTGTCACCCTACCCGTCACAATATTATGATTCCACCCGGAGAAGCATCAAATACGCATCTTCAAGTTTGGTTTGACTCGACAGTGGTCAAAACCATTACCTCCTGTGACTTCTACGAGACCATCGAGGCGGTTAGACTGCATTGGATGTATATAATGTCTTTAGAAATATACCGATGATAAAATTTCGTGAATCGATTACGCATAATGTATTTATGTATATATTCAGGATTTCTGAACTCACAATCTGAACTATTGGAACAAATCTGTTTTCTGATAATAATTCTAAACCCAATTTTGATATCACAAAATCACTTTTATTACGGGGAAATAACTTGAACGCAGTGTTGAATAGCTAAATAGCAAATGAATAGTTGTTTGAGCAACAAACTTATCAATTGAATGAATGAATTTGATACCTTGATCGAGAATGCTTGCTTCATTTGTGAAATTGTTCCCAGCTTTATTTACAAAGTGGAGTTCGTAAAAATGAGCTTGATCTTCTATTCGCCATTCAGTTCCTCCATGAAGTATTATATAAAGAGCTGCTGATATTCCAGAATACAATGGCTTTCGTAGATCAGACCATGTGACTGTACTCCAATCTATCCCGAATTGGTTTCTTATTATGTTGTATTCATTTGTTAGTCGCCCTGCATTGCTGTGGGTTTCGTCAAACATGTTCTTATCAATCTTTAAATGAAAATATACGTTAACGTTATCTATGACATGAATGGCCGTGGATGTTTATATTTAATTAGGGACCAAACCAGTAGATTGTTTGAATTGGTAGCTAAACAATATTCATCATGATTAAAACCATTTCTTTATTTTGTGAACATGTTTATAGACACGTATGTGTAAACTGAGTTGTACACATGTTTGACTATTATATTTTATAGAACTGCTGCATAAAACTTGTTTTGCAGATTCGGAGGATCTCAAATTTACATACCTGCCAAATTCCTCCATGATATCCATCCCGAAATGTTTTAGCATCATATCCGTTATGCGATTGAACATATGCTAACCTGACAAGGAATCTTTTGTCGTCGGCACATAAACAAGACACCTTTATAAGATTAACAACAGCATCCACTACTTCTGATCCAATAGCACCAGGCTGACGGGTTTGGTCGGTTGCATTACAGACGACAGCCAAAAGCGCGAGAAAACAACAGACTTTCAAGGATGTAGACATTGTTACACTTAACTAATAATTGGAATGTCAATAAATCTTCGTGTCACAAAAGGTTATCAAATTTGAACCTTATGTGTAAGCATAATTAAATCTTATTCAACTTTAGATCGAAGATAAGAACAAGGACAAAAACGACTTTTGATAAACTATCTGCACAAAACATCGACTGGTTGTTAGTGTTATTTGTCAAGAATAAATATTGCATTCTAGACGTTTTTCTTCATTTTATTGTGTTTAAGGTGTCTCATTCACATATATTCATCGTATATTGTATTATCTTTAATTCACTCATTACCAAAACAAGGCCAAACCTTTCTCTTTGAGAAAATGCTGATTAAGCTTCGTTGCTTAATAATATCTTAATGTGGTTTCTTAGATTTAGATAATTGGAACGGGTTAAACCGCAGTGGAAAAATTATCCCTCCTTTTAGGTAGAGTTAATGTGGGGCGAACCCGGAATAAATACCCCGCCTTCTATATGTGAACATTAAGTGAAAGCTGGGTCTCCAAATTAATATCAACCATTTGCCGAATTGGAAGATTATTCCTACCAAATATTTTAACAATCTTCAAGTTGGTAAAAACTTTCTTGTCTTTAATATGAATTTAGATAATATTAAATCAATAGATGGACTTTGAAAAATACCCGATTTTTATTAACAAGTAATTTCAAGTTGGATAAAACAGGAGGAGGTTTAGCAACATTTTCTAATTACTTTTCTAATATTAGAAAACAGATTATTTGGGGAAATAAATTACTAAATATCGCAACAAATGCTTGTTTTTCCCGAACTGGGTTAAAAGTGGATTGGGGTATATTAACGACATATTGGGTCGTGAAGGAAATTTATACGAAAGTTTTATTTAAAAAAAGTTAATTAATAAAACAAACTGGATTGCAGAGTTTAAGATGTTAAAATTCTGCATCCCAAAAGAATGGATGCAAGTTTAAAAAAAAAGAAAACTTCGTTAAGAGTATAATCAATATATGAAAGGTTAAATTAAGATGGCAAAAAAACCCCAAATTGAAACAAAAAATATCAACAATAAAATACTCTATAAAACTGTAGTAGATAAAAAAAATATGCAAAGCCAATCGGTATCAACATTTGGACAAGATATTTAAAATTACATACGTACCACATATTTCATTTGTATACGATTTAATATTTAAAATTTTAATGGAAAATAAAAGAAGAAGAGTATTTGCATTTCTTTATTACATGTTCATTTTTGAAAGATTTTTGGGAGAAAGTACATTATCTTCTAGCAAAAATGTATTTTCAAAACAAGATATTAGCAAAACATATATTATTTGGATACAAAATATCAGATCATGGGTATAACGGTTTTAATTATTTCTTGACAATTATAGGTTTTTGTATGTACAAGTCGTACTATGTATCCGAGCAAAAACTGAATTGCTTAGATGTGTAACGCTATGTTTATAAAGGAGCTACGAAGATTTATGAATGAGAACAAAACAGTATCTCAAAATGTATTTTTCATAAAGTTAAAACGATTGAAAACGATTGATATGGAAAAAATAATGTTAATATTTTATTATATTCTGTGTATTTTCCTGGATACTCAGAAAGTATTTCACAGGGATACTTTATTGAAGCTTGGACAATGAAGTCAAGTTGTAACAAGCAATTTGAAGAATAAAGAAAAAAAACCCATTAAAGGGAGTAAATGTGAGGTTGTTGATATATTGACACACGAAGTTTGCTTACGTCATTAGAAATTCCAGTAATCAGATCATGGGAGAAACGCAAGAATCAGTTTTAGCAACAAAAGTTGTGGTGTACCTTGGAACAAAAAGATGAAAATAATTTAGTTGTCTTCATTGGGTAATTTTTCTTCTTCCAATATACCTGATATTCACATCAATTCGACTAAGTTAACATGATGGTATCCAAATTTCACCTATTTTGACAGTTTTTTTACCCTTATTTATTTAGGAACAGACAAGTTTCCTTTCGGTGTTTATTTTGTAGACATATCCCATGCTTTTTACAATAAAGTTTCATTGATTTAATTTATAATTTATTTTGATTCATGGAAAAAAATTGGATTGAAACAATCTCCAAAAACACCAAGATTCTTTATAGAGTTGCACAAAATTAGCATATTCGAAAATGATGTTTTGTGATAATTTGCTCACACTTTTAGGATAATTTGACAAAATTCCATTATTTTCATTCCTTTTTGTGAGAGATAAATGCTTCTGATATATTTTAATTGCTAATTTCAAAAGTCTAATATTTGAAGTGTTAGATGCATTCTCTTCACTAAAGGCTTCATCTGATGATTGTTTTGACCGATTTGCGGATCTATACTAAATCTTCTGAATTACCGAGGTCCAATTTGTTAGCCAGTATGATGATAAAAAATTTCAATTTGATATAAATAATTTAGGACAATGATGTTGTTTAAAAATTTTCTTAGCCCTTTTGTTTCCCACGTAATTAATGTTACCAATAATTAACAAGTCTACTAAATTCAATCATTGATCAAAAAATATGTTTACAAGCAGTTTTTGTTTGTAGTCAGAAAACCAGAGCGGATTAATTATTAGAGATAATTGATGTGTAAACTTGGCCAATTAACTCATTAACTGAATAAAAGTCCGAAGTACTTTGAGAGGAAGTTTTTGAGTTAGCGACCATGCAATTTACACACCAAAAACCACTAGAAAAAAATATGTTTAATCCTTATGATTCTAAAGGTAGTATGGGTGTTTTTCGCCATCTTGAATTGTGAATAAGAGCGAACCTAAGGTTAGTTTTTCGATCAAGTCAGCTAAATTTGATGAGGAATGCAGATAAACTTTCATTTAAAAGAGCAAATTGATAAGATTTTAACATATAGATGTTAATATTTTTACAAGCATAGATTAATTTCGTTCTGGATTTTTATTATTCTAAAATTTAAGTTTTAAGGGGCGATAACTCGATAAAAGAAAAAGGGTATTTTCTGAAGGAATCTTCATGAAATTTTCTTATCTTATATTGAAACAGAAAATGTATGGTGATCCTATCTTTTCTTTTGATATTCTAAAAGCATTTTTTACAAGATATCTTTTATTTTACAATTCCAGCATTTCGTTTAGCTTCAAATCACATAATGATGTTTTTTTCCTGCATACTCCATACAAAATGTGTCATTTTTTGCACAATCTGTAGCATGAGAAAATGTTCGGTGACCTAAAACTTTTATTACATATATTTTTGAAGATATCACAATATATACTACGTTTTGTCAAAGTATGAACAAATTCTATTATTTCAAATGAATACTCCCATATCATCATAACTCCAACATTTGCAATTTTATGTACATTGTCGACTAATTATCATTAAATGAACAATTGACAGTTTGTAGGTAAGGAGTTAGCAACCATATTGACTTTTTGAAATTCATCAATGTTCGAATAATGCAATAGAATCTTAAATGAAATAACAACTTCTTTAAAAACTTCATTTTAATGAGATGATATTTGAATTTGAAGCATAGAAGAAACGAAACAATCTTCCCGTTTAGGGTTTTCATTCGTATGTCGTCTAGTTTTCACATGACGTTAATGCGCCAAGCCTACACATGAAATTTATTCAATCGTAAATTTATACATTTTTCCAGGTTAAAATGTATTCTTTATATCATCTAGTTATCGGAATTCCAATGGGTACTAACTGTGCACCACTTATTCCGGACCTGTTTCTGTATATATTTTTTTATGACTAAAATCAGCAAAGACCCTTCGAAACAAAATCTGATTCAAAAATTTAACAAAACTTTTGGATTTGCTAGAACTAACAATGAACACTGCCCTTGCTTCTATCTTGATATTTATATTTTTAGCGGGAAGCTTGATACTTCAATCTGTGGTAAAAGAGATGATTTTTATCATTTCTTACTTTTAATTATCATTTTTTCGATAGTGATATTCCCTTCTCACCATCTTATGGTGTTTATATATCTCAACTTGTTCGATTCGCTCGTGAATATAACAACGTATTTTATTTTAACAAAAGAAATCTCTGTATGACTGAAACAGGGTTTTCAATATCACAAACTAGTCAAACATTTTATGACCGATAAAAGGACATCATTCTTAAATATTAATCAACACGCAGACATCTTATACAATCAGGTATTTCACATCAAATCTTTTTTTCCTAGTCAGGAATATGACAGTTGAGGTCCGTTCATTTGATGTGTTTTACCATTTGATTTTTCAATTTGATTAAAGACTTTCCGTTTTGTATTTTCCTCGGCGTTCAGTATTTTTGTGATTTTACTTTTTATGGCAATATTCTTTACAAAGCACAAATATTTCGGCATTTGCCTCCAAAGCTAACCAAACCTCTGAACAGACTAATTAAGAAGGGATGTAGTTACGACACCGTTGTCAGGTCATTAAAGATGGAATATTTAGGTATTAATATTGATTCACTCATAGGGTCTTTGCATCGGAAATAAACAAATTTATCATAAATAGTTATCAAAGGTACCAGGATTATAATTTAGTACGCCGACGCGCGTTTCGTCTACATAAGACTGATCAGTGACACTCAGATCAAAATAGTTAAGAAGCCAAACAAGTACAAATTTTTAAGTTGAAGAGCATTGAGGACCCAAAATTCCAAAAAGTTGTGCCAATAGTTATCAAAGGTACCAGGATTATAATTTAGAACGCCGACGCGCGTTTCGTCTACATGAGACTCATCAGTGACGGTCAGATCAAAATAGTTATAAAGCCAAACAAGAACAAAGTTGAAGAGCTATAATCCTGGGATAAGAAAATCCTTAGTTTTTCGGGAAATTCAAAGTTTTATAACAGGAAAACCAGTTGTTAACATGATACGGTTTATGTGTTCTTCTCATATATTTTCTGATGGTATGATACTAAACCCCTAGGAAGGACTGGGATTGATTTTCATATGATAAAGACATTATCTTCCGACCAGTTTAATCGAGTTCTGGAGCTGAAATGTCAGTAACTCCTAGTAGTCCTTGTAGTCCTTTGTTAATTAATGTATCATTGTCATTTTGCTTAGTTTCTTTTGTTACTTTTTCTAACATCGGACTCGGACTTCTTTTGAACTGAGTTTTACTGTGCACATTACAGTGTGTTTTTTTCTACATTGGCTAGAGGTATAGGGGGCGTTTCAATCTCACTAAACATGTTTAATCCCGACGTATTATAGCGTCTGTCCTAAGTCAGGAGCCTCTGGCCTATGGGCATCTAGTACATAAACATTTTTTTATCAGTATTGTAGTAAATATTTCTAGACTTGTTTGACACATTTTTTTTTTATGAAATTTCAGACAATCTGGTAACTTTTAAATTACTGGTTGTTCCTTGAGACTCATATTCAATAAGTTTGTGCGCGAGTGAATTTTCTAGTGGATCGTTGTGGGTTGTTGGCGATGTTTTTTTTTTCTTTTGTCATGTTCATTACAGTTTTATCCTACACCTTATCACAACGTATTTGTTTTCAATCTAGAGATGGGTCATATATATACGAAGTATATGTATTGATCAATCTGCAACTTCTTATAAGCTGCAAATCTATACTAGAAGAACGAGAAATTGAGACCATCAATAATAAACTATTTGCAGTCAACTTTAGAAATTATTTTGAAGACATAGTCAATGGAATTGAAATTAAAAATAGGTTCAAATTTTCGGTTACCGTAGATGTCGGTCTCATACCTTGACCGACCTATAACTTGGCAATGACGGTAGGTAGGCGCTCCTCAGTTATAGTATGATACGATTTTATTATTTTTATCAGTATTGTTGCATAGATTTCTTGACTACTATGATTTGTTCTTTTAATGAAAATTCAGACGATCCAGTAACTTTTAAATTGCGGGTTGACTTCTTCTTCGAGAGTCTTATCTAATAATTGTATGCGTGTGTGAAATTTCTCATTGGTCGTTGTGGGCTGTTTTTTCTTGGTCATGTTCTAAACCTTTATACCACCATGTGTTTTTATTTTCAATCTAGGAATGGATCATATATATGAAGTAGATGTGAAATCTTCAACTTATTAAGGTTGCAATTCTTATTACTGAAAAGAGAAATTGGGATCATCAATCACAAACAATTCCTTGTTAACAATTTATTTGGCATCAATAATGACTTTAATATTCAGCTAAAGAGATTAATTAGACTAAAAGATCAATTTGACCACAAGAACAATGGAGGATGTTACATAACAGAGCCGACTGAATAATTATTTTCCAAAAGAATTGTCAACCTGAAAGGGGCCATCGACACAAGTGTTGGTAGCCCCATCAAAGTAGTAACTATTAGCTGGACATGATTTTAAGTATTGGTATCCAGACAAATCACACTGAATGTACTGATGACGATTGCCAGTTACCGGAAACAGGAACTCTCCTGCAATAAGGTGATTTGATGTACATGGTGTTACCATCGCTTGGCAATGGGCACAAAAGGTATACGTTGTGTATGTAGTTCCAGTTGCACCTCCATTACCAGGTATGATAGCAATCGGCTTTTGGGTAGTTGGATGAGCATGTATGTCTGGGCACACCATCATTGGGTCATGCGTAGGTGGTGTATATGAATTCCTTGGAACACAATTTCTAACAAGTGGACTAAAGACGAAATTTAACTGACATGTCATTAGGAAAGATTGGTGCCAAAGATCACACTGAATGTACTTGTGTGAATCGCATTCATAAGGGTAAAAAAGTGGATCGCCTACTTTGTATGTTCTACAAGGATTTACATAGTTTGATGGTACGATACAAGTCAACTCGTGCTGATCCCATTCTTCATCATGGGGACAACTCATAATCCAAGCCTTTCCCCATACATCACAGTGAATAAATTTTGTAACATCAGTCGGATAAGTAAAGAAAAAATGACCATTCAATATGTTCTCCAAAGAACAAGGATTTACCAACCCAGTCAGTGGTACTGTTAAATTTGGGCAACTAGATCCGTCTCCAACGCACTGTTCGCACTCTTGGTAATAAGACTGGTTTTGTGGACAATGAACAACATACTTTTGCCGTTTTTGGTCGCACATTAGATATTTGAGCTTCGAAAATGGATGCTCAAATTTTGTGTGGCCGTTTTTCAAGTTCTCTACGGTACATACGTCTGGGAAAAGGTTCCACTTTTCTGAAAATAGAACCAAATAAATTATTTATTAAGTTGCGTACTACTAATTTATATATCTGAACCACCTGATGATTATGCCAATTAAGTTTGGAAATAATTCCTTATAAAAAGCATGCATGTGGACCCTTATTGATTGCGAATAACTTGTCTATCTAGATTGACATTCTTTATGAAAGCTCTTATAGTATCTTTTTTTTTTATATATCTTTTGACCATAGTAAACTAAAACTGTATTTCAAAGCTTCTTGTTTCTTCCGTAAACATTAGATTACTTTGCTTATTTAAGGATGTCTGCCTGTCATGTTTTGGAATTTTTGTCAGATTTTCAGAATCCTCTGGTTTTATTCATTTGAATGCCCTAAAAAAAATCCCCATGAACCCCCATTTTTCTTTTTATAAATCTTTTACATGTATAATTATAAGTCATTTGTAAAAGTCTTATAACATTTTATTTATTTTTTAATAGTATTTGAGAAGTTTAACTGGTCAATGATAAAGCTATGAAAAATCAAGAGAGAACATTTTCCTGCAAAAATTCCAATGGCTAATATCTCGAAAACAAGCACATTGACCCCTATATTTTTTTTTGCTTTTTTGATTCCTCAATTCATTCCCTATCAATACATACTAGTTTTATGAAAAGTTATTTATTTTGAAACTGAGCAGTGAACATCCTTAAAGCCATAAAACATGTACTCCTACCTTCACAATTATCTGGACAGGTAACTTCTACTCCATTCTGGTAGCATTTAATATCTGTAACATTTAAATAAATAATGAGTATCAGGAGTGTTATGAACTAGTATAAGATAATATGAAACAACAAGAAAACTGTTTAAACAGAACTAGCTTATTAACGTTTGTTTTAATAACATAATGTTTCGTTGTTACAATTAAGAATCTCCCATCATACAGGACCCAACAACGTCTCTGATCTCGTCGACTATTCCTTTATTCTTATGACATCGAATGAGAACAAGTGTTTTTCAACCAAAAACAAAGGAAACTAATACTTATATCAATCGACGCGATATGGTTGAATTTGATGCGACTGTCAATCAAGTGAGGAGTTTATCTAGCCTTAGGGCCAGGTTTAATCCAACGTTTTCTACATGAGAGAATGTCTGTGCCAATTCGGGAATATGACAGTTGTTATCCATTCTTTTGATGTGTTGGAGGTTTTGATTTTGCCATTTGGTTAGGGACTTTCCTTTTTGAATTGTCCTCCAGTATTTTTGTAAATTAACTTTTTCCTCTACAAATATAACTTGCTTCGCTCAATCAAATGGTGAGTGAAATAGCTGTACACGTCTATCCCGATCCGATTTGGCATTACTTAACTTTTGAAGTTTCGTATTTTTAAGGTGTTTAACCCATTTGATTTGGCCTTCTAGCTGTTGAGATTCGAGTGGCACTAATGAGTCTTATTAAAACAAATCACGCTTATTGCATTCTGAATTATAAATCTTGTATTTTTGATGATTTTATTTTACTGCTGGAGATCGCTGGATCTCACAAGCATGGTACTGAGACCTCTTCTGTGTATAAATGCGGGCCACCAAAATATAGCCAACGTTGCTAAAATGTGCAATAAACAACAGAAACGTACACACAAAGCGTTTTATCGTATCAAAAGACAAGTAAAAGTCCAGATATGAAACGGACAAAGTTGTGTGAATGTCCTCTCATCCGAAATATGATTTAATCTTAAACTAACGGTTACTTACTATGATTTCTGTGGTCTCCATCTTTGGGGCTTATACAAACTTGACAATTTCCGCTACCACCAGAACTTTTCAGAGCGTCTACCATGTTAATGTACAGTGTATGTTCAGTCGAGCTATTTATGAACACGACTCCTGGGGTTTCAGAGGAAACTGTAGTGATTTGTTCGTAAAACGACTGACTTGGATACGGGTTGGTGAAGGCTGTGTATATATTGGCTAGTCCACATGTGACGTTGGACTGTAATGTAACAAAATATTAACCAAGTCTAACCTTTCTACAAATCGACTGAGTGCTTCGCAGTATCATTAATTACGTCAGAATGAAGAAATAATTGTTGCATCAGGTCTTGAATATTGTTTATTTTAAATCTATCTTACTTATCCTGTCAGGTGTATGTTCCCAATTATATCATTCTAGCCAAGCGTATTTCAGCTATATAATAAAGCAGCCAGTCAGAACATATTTGTTAAGTAATACAATTTCAATATGGCATGAATATAGA
The DNA here is from genome assembly GCF_963676685.1 of Mytilus edulis. NCBI lineage: Eukaryota > Metazoa > Mollusca > Bivalvia > Mytilida > Mytilidae > Mytilus > Mytilus edulis. Next base: position 22,072,884 of record NC_092345.1, read on the forward strand.
AACAAACTTCTAGCTGCGAATCGAGATGAGAAGCAAACAGATACATAAATAACACGTTAATTACTGAAACTATAGTAGAGCTCTAACGTTTAGTTTGAAAACGGTGAACATGCGTTTGCTTGAAATAAAGTAGCGATTAGAAGCATGTAACAGAGAAATGTTTTCTCATTCCCACTAAGTAAATTTTAATTATTACTGTAGCTAGAATCACTGCCCGCTTTAATTTCTCTTTCGAACAGTTTCACCATTAGTTATCTATAAAATACCATACGAGTCTTGTCCGTTGTTGAATGCCGCACGGTAGTTAATTAATTACTGGTTATATAGCCTCTTTGACGGTTCTTTCCTCTGATTGACTTTTAATACTTGTTGCTTGTGTAATGGTTAAGAGACGAGTCATGTTTATCACTGTAATAGCTACATTCGTTGTGTTTCATTTTAACTGTTGAACTTCAGGATGCAAAAGCTGTACTAGTGTTGACAACGTATGCATTAGTACTCCCAAAACAAAACGTTTTCATTCATTTTCAAGCATTAATGTGTCTCACCTCTAGTGTAACTCCGCCTATTTTGGTATGGTAAGCTAATGTAGGACATTCACCTATTGTACAGCAGAATGTGTTGTCTATATAAACTGGTGCTGTAAGAATAAGGTAAGAAGCAAATTTCGATTAGTATATGCAAAACACATGAAAAAGCAATTATAAAGAATAAAAACACCATAAGGTAAAAACACGTTCTTTGATAATATGCTCATAATAGAGAGGCATAAGGCATATTCAATCTCAAAAGTTGAAAACAAACCGGCAATGTCATTGCAAAAAAAACTACAAAGACAAACAGCAGTCTATAAATGTTATCCATTCGTTTGATGTGTCAGTAGAGCTTTTGATTTTGATTTTGCCATTTGATTAGGGATTTTCCTTTTTGAATTTTCCTTGGAGTTCAGTATTTTTATGATTTTTACACAACCAAAAAACAAAAAAATTAGCAACACGAAGAATTTGCTTTAGTATAGTACCATTTACAGAATTAATGTGTGAGTAACCATCTTTGTGTATTGTACGACATATTTCAACGGATGGACATCCAGCTTGTGTACTTGTGGTACTACAACAGCTAACATAGGAACCGCACAATTTCCTCAATATTCTTACCTCGGCAAGTACTCTTTTGGATTTCTTCTTTAATGGCCTTTATCTCTGAGTAGCTGGACACGCTAAACACGTGAGTACAGTCAGGGTTTGATGCAATAGCGTTAAGTGTTTGTTTCTGAATGTGGCTACCTACGCCTATTGAGAATACAGTTATTCCTGCACGATGTGCTCTGTCAGCAGCATGTCTGAGGATAAAATTGGAAACTTATTACAGAATATAAGTACTGATCAAAGTAATGCGTCTAATAAAGTTTTACAACAAATTTTCAGATAGAACATATCATGGTGTTTGAAATAATGTACATAGTAAATGATTGATATGTGATTATTTAACGTTTTCAACTCCCCGAGCGTCCCTGATTGTATATAGTTTTGATATATCTTAAATTTTGTCATCTGGGACTAAGTTTGAAGGTGGTCATTGGTACTTCCTTATTTATTTGTTCACAACTTTTCTATACTTTAGAGTAGACGATAAAGATATTGACACGTGTGCATGCAGAAACTGACCACTCGTTGAAGACCGTAAATTGACATCTGTATGCCTTTTTGTTGGTCCTTGGATTGCTGATTTTTGCCCTATATACCATATAAGTATAGACTTTTCTTCGTTTATATTGTAACTTAAAGCTGAAAAAATACTTTAAAATTTCGTAAATAAATCAGGCTAGGCTTCAATTAACTTCATCAGATTGTCGAACTTATTTCCCTGAGACGTAGCAAAAGGGAAAAATAAAGAAAAATAATACCGGTATGCCAGTTGAAATGTTCATAAACCTGTCGGTAATTTACTACTATTACAATATCTTCGTCCTTGTTCGTTTAAGAAATTTCATATTGTTCTTGGTGAAACGTTGAAGAGGGGCGAACGATACCAAAGGGACATTCAAGCTCATAGATCGAAAATAAACTGAAAACGCCATGGCCAAAAAAGAAAAGAACACACAGAAAAATGATAGTACACAAGACACAACATAGAGAACTAAAGGCTAAGCAACACGAAATGAAGCTTACCCAGTATCTATTTCATCATTTGCATCACCGTCCGTTATGACAACCATTACTTTAACTGCATTATTTCTGCTGCCGTGACTTGGTGTAAAAATGTTAGTTGTAGCCAGGTCTATCGCTTCACTGGTAGCAGTTGAACCACCAATGAACGGTATTGCTGATATGGCGTTTTCCAAGTCGACTTTATTAGTATATCTATTGAGATAAAACTCAGATTTAGCATGGCTTGCATAAGACACCACAGCTACCCTGGTCTTATTTGGTGATATGTCAAAAGAACTAACAACGTTTCTTACAAAGATTTTCGCACGTGCAAAGTCGTCAGTTGATAGGCTGTTAGAACGATCAATAATAAAAGCCAAATCCAGTTTTTCATTACCATGACACCCTGAAATAAAGAAGAACCATTAATCATTACTAGCAGACATAACCATGGTTCGATATAAAGTATGTTCATGGTAAATTCATGGTAGAAACATGTTTTCGATTACAAATAGAGTCAACACAAACATCTAAAAGCAGAAATCAAAGAAATTGAATAATTTCTTGTACACAACAGAGACTCACATTTTTTTAAATCTTTACTATACCTATATAAAAAATCTGCACCTAAACGTTAAATTACACTTATTCAAAACTATCTAACTAATTTGATTACAAATAAGAAAATTGTCTGTTAAGCATGACCTCAGATTTTCGAAAACTAATTTGGTACTTTGTAAATTCAGAATTAGGAAATATACAACACAGCAATAAAACGGGCCAGATATAAGAAGATATCAAGCATGTCAAGAGAGAAAAGACTTTGTAGTATTTGTAATGCAATCGAAGATGAATCTCATATCCTTCGCTTTTAAATTATCAACTAAACGAAAACCTAAGATTTATGTATTTTAAACAAAACAGAATCACACTAAATATATGTTGCAATAGAAGAAAAAGTAATCCTAATCACAAGACACAATGAAAAACATTACGTAAAGTTTCCTTTTTAAAACGTTTCTAGCACTCGGAGTACAGGAAGCATTTTAAGTTTCATTTGTACCAAATGTGTTCAAATCTCTAAATGGATAACGAAATTTAATAAAGATAACAAACAAAAAAACTAAGGGAATTGCTTCAACTCTAAAATAGAGCAAGACTAGTGGCAGCAACATGCATGGTAACCGTCTCCTGCTAAAGACCAGTTTAACTGAATATACACATACGAAACATTTAACGAATTGTTTGGTTCCCACAAATATATTCATATATTTAAGATTTCGGAAATTACAATCTGATTTATTAGACCAAACCATTTTCTGCATGACAATGAATCGTAACACAAATTTGATTCCACAAAACTAGTTTTACTACGCGGAAATCACAAGAAAGCAGAGTAGCAACGCCCCATAACCCTCAGCTTTAACCATATCGGACTTTTTATACCTTGATCGAGAATGCTGGCTTCATTTGTGAAATTGTTTCCAGCTTTATTTACGAAGTGAAGTTCGTAAAAATGAGCTTGATCTTCTACTCGCCATTCAGTTCCGCCATGAAGTATTGTGTAAAGAGCAGCTGATATTCCAGAATGTAATGGCTTCCGCAGATCAGACCATGTGACTGTACTCCAATCTATCCCGAATTGAGTCCTTATAATGTTGTATTCATTTGTTAGTCGACCTGCATTACTGTGGGTTTCGTCAAACATGTTCTTATCAACCTTTCAATGAAAATATACGTAAACATTATCTATGAAGTGAGTGGTCGTGAATGTTTATATTTCTTACACACGACAGGCATAACGCAACAACATAAACATTCATATTTTGGCGCCAGTACATTATCACTCTAGCATGTCTATGCTACAATCATTGCTATAACATTATGAATGCCGGCTAATAAAATTGGAACCAAAAACAGTAGATTGTTTTCATTGACAATTGCTCAAGATTTTAAAGATAAATTTACGAATTACCTTGATCGAAACATGTTCTTAATTTTTTGAAATTATTTCCAAGACACGTATTTGAAAACTGAATAGTACTATTCTGTTATATATTATTCTACTTCATAAAGCTGTGGCATAAAAATTTGTTTTGCATACTTTAGATTTACATACTTGCCAAATTCCTCCATGATATCCATCCCGAAATGTCTTAGCATCATAACCATTATGTGACTGAACATATGCTAACCTGACAAGGAATCGTTTGTCGTCAGCAAATAAGCAAGACTCCCTTATAAGATTAACAACCGCATCCACTACTTCTGATCCAATGGCACCGGGCTGACGGGTTTGGTCGGCACCATAACAGACGACAACAAAAAGCGCGAGAATACAGCAGGCGTTCAAAGACGCAGACATATTTCTCTTAACTGATTATTCGAAAGTCTATAGATCTTGGCGTAAGAAAAGGTTATCAGGGTTTAAGCGTATGTGCAAGTACAATAAAATCTTATCGAACATTAAATTGAAGATTAGAACAAGGAAGAGAGTCGAAATATGATAGGCTATCGTCACAGAAAATCCTTTAGGAAAATCCACTATTTTTTCAGCCTGTTGAAGTATTGAAACTACAAACTACTTAAATTAATTATTTCTTCAGCATAAACGGCCAACCCGTGGTAAAATCACGATAAATTTAAGCCCCTCTTAATTATTTTTAAGTATAAAGAGCTAAATCCGTGTTAAAATCAAGATAAATTCAAACCCTTATGAATTATTTATAACCAATCTAACGAAACACCGCGTTTTTTGTTTTGGGTTTTCTTGCAGCGACGTTGCAGATTTCTTCCATGCACGTACACATGTATTTGTTTATGTCAAAAATACAGAACCGTCAAAACTTCAATCATATTTTAGAACTATTATACGGAAAATTCATTTATAAGAAAAGACAAATATTGGTTTGAGTCTAGACTATATCTTGTGGTTGGTTGGTATTCATGTCCAATATAATTGCGATTTGTTGCCGATAGCTAACCAAATAAAATGAGCCTAATGAGGCCGCCATGCATTATTTAAGGCATCTAACAAAAAGTACACTTTTAATGTTTTGTCAACTCTTCGATGTATTTCTGAACATTTAGTCAAATTATAGATACTTAAAGATTTCATCTTTTTTTAAAAAAAAATGATAGACTAGTTTTGGCATTATTTTTTTTATCATCCAAAAATAGAGGGGAAAATGATATTCAAAACCAAGAGTTTATTGGAAATATTTCAATATACTCTCGATCTTCAGTTACAAAATAATTCTTTAGTTAAAGTTGCAGTTTTATCACCATCATTTATATTGTTTCCATATATCTTATCACAATTTTGACTAAAGATAATACTTAGAAATAAATCCAGTACAATTCAGAACACAGGCGCTAATTGGGTATTAAATCCTCCATTTTCTTAATATTTTGGTGCGTTGGTACTGGGACTATTATACTAACAGTCCCAGGTTTGTAATATTCTATTGCATTCTATTGGATTATTTTCACTAATAAAGTGTTCTGCTCTTGCCATACGATGCAAAGTAAACTTTGACCCTACGTATGATTATTTTAAATAACCATGAGACTCACTTAATGTGTTATAAAGTCTCAGATATATTATAGAATATTTACACATAGACGGAACAAAAAAGTATAAAAAGATATTAATCCATTGATTCCCAGCACTACTATTTTATTTATATAGTAGAATTTAACACAAAATATATACTTGATTAGACAGAGACATACAATTCAATTCTATATTGTTTTATAGACAAGACAATAGACAATATTTTATTGGCACAAACGCATTTACAATAAATGGTAATGACCGAATAGATAAACAATTTGCTATACATGGTAGTAAAATACAAACAATTATATATATATATGTGAATAAACGATTAAAGGTATAATGAAAATCTATTACAATAGATTACTTCTTGCATTTAAACAATTTGTTACGAAAGAGGAAGATAATTTTAGTGCCGTATAAGTTGTATTATTAAGTATAAGATTTATTTTATTTTTATCGCACAATGTGGATATACTTTTTCCTGTAATTTTGAACATTTTTAATACAAAAGTCTCTCTAATACTGGAGTAACCTCTGCAGTGTAGTAGCATGTGCTGTTCATTTTCAACTTCGCCACTTTTACAGATTTCACAAATTCTTTGATCTCTGGGCACTTTTAAATATCTTCCTCTTTCAATGGCAAGGTTATGAGCACTAACTCTTAATTTACATAATGATGATCGATCTGATCTAGTTTTTAAAGCATCAACATAACCTGCCCGTTCACTCATTTTGTAAACACTTTGGAAAAATGTTAATTTTGGATAAGCTGAAATATTTGCATGTTGTTCCTGAAAACCCTGGTCAATTAGTCTTTGTTTTATAAAACCAAACAGGGGTTTAATAGTAAGGTTATCATTTGACAAGTAAAATAAACCTAAGTTTTGAATAATAATATTTATATGCCTTTGTCAGAGACATATATACACATATCATATATATATGTATATATGTCTCTGCCTTTGTTTAGATGTTTACGTCATGACATGGTAAGAGTTGGTCACATGCTGAATATCATCAGAGACATATATAATACTGTCACGGAATGACACCTAACGGAATAAATGGTATAGAATAGACAATTGAACCCATACGGAATTGTTGCTTTTCCTTCCCGATAATATAGGACTTTTATTTTAACTGAACTGGTACTTTTCCGATATCGTTGAAGAAAGGGAAATATATTGAATGGTTTTGAAACCAGGCTGTCAAAAAAAGAAGAAAAATATTTGTTCACTTGTAAAATCTAAAGATTACTCTGTCATTACACCATAGATTAGAACAGATTCAGAATGTCATGTCCTGTAACAATAGAACTTAGGTGAATGCATGATGGTTTTAACTAGAGACATTATACTTATATTAGTCATGAATATATCTAGCCCTTCTGTTTAGAATATATATTTTCACTTTTTTTCATAAGTAACATTGTGCCTATGCTTTAGTCCAAACAGGGACAGTCTATACTGAAGTCCCCGGTCCAAAATTATGATTATTACATCTTTTAAGGCTATTTTTATTTTTGCCTTGACATCTGTGAGGAGGGGGAACAGGACCTATTTTTTGGGACGTCAGGATTGGTTGTTTATAACCCTCTTGCTGCCGGAGGGACACATATGTCCACGGTTAAATTTATGCAAGCTTCACTTCATTGCTGTATCTCTTCAATTAAAAGACCAAAGATTAAAAAGTGCAATGTTTTTCTCCAATGGGTCCCAAATGTAACAGTCATTATGTCGTGACGTCATATATCGAACTACATCATTGTTTGGCATGTTACATCACTAGCGTCGAGCTGTGGTATTTTCTGGCACATGAAATGCAACCTTGAAAAACGGTCGGCAGCAAGAGGGTTAAGCTGGGGATTTCGGGATGGATCCTTTTGGGATCCCACAATTCTTTTTTCGAATGTAGGGATTTAAGCCTGGGATTTCATGATCAGGACCCTCTGATATCTATTTGGGGAATGTCATCTATTGTCCATGTCAATCAATACAGCTCACTTCAATTAAGTGAAGTTCTCAAACCTCTTTCCCAACTTAGTTTATTTTGGCACCTTCTGGAGGAGTGAAAAAAGTGCACTGCAAAATCCTGTTAATTTTTTATTTTTCTAAAACAATAAACAAATTTTAAATTTATTTATCTAGGGCATACTATGCCTTAAAAATTCATCAGATGCTCAGGTTCATCTGTACTCAGAGTAAATTTTGAGGTGAAAATGCAGCCAAAGGGTTCACATGAACCTTAAACAGGTTGGAAACAACCCCCAAATTATATACGGGATATCCCTCAATTGTTTAAATAAGACAGTGTCCCTCAGACAAGGTGTCATTTTGCTGTATTAGAAAAGAAAAAGAAAAACTAGGCTTTTTTTTTACTTAAAAAGGGGAAAGTTCATTACATTTTTACAACTTTTCTAGAAGAGGCCATGGGTTCCCATTATTTTGAATAATAAAGAAGATTTGAAGCCTGTGAATATTGCAAATGTTTTGATAATTAAATACCAGACATTTGCCAGATAGATGTATAGTTCTTGGGGGAAAGTTTCTGCAAATAATATAAATATGTGCCCTTTTATACTAAGAAGTTTTTTTTACAACAAAAACAAACACTTGAAAATAACCCCTGATATTAAAGGGATAGTCATCATATTGAGTGGTATGCTCCCAACCTGGTAAAAGAGAGGCCAAAGTTACCAAAGGGACATTCAAACTCTTTAAGTCGAAAATAAACTGACAACAGATTCTGGCCAAAATTGAAAAAGACCAACAGACAAACAACAGTACTTCACAAAACACAACATAGAAAACTTAAGGCAGTAACACAACTTAACCCCACCAAAAACTTGGGTTATCTGAAAATTTTGCATTTGTGCAAAGTATATTTTTTGTAACTTATTTGAGCGTATTAAAGTATTTCTTCGTTTAGCTCTTGAAAAAAACTTTGATTAAAAAAATGTTAATATGAAACCAGAAGCAACACTGTATACCGGTAGGAATATTTTGACCTCTCATATCTTGAAAATTTACAAGATTGTAAATGTAAAAAGTTAACTTTTGGAGAAGATGAAAGGGAGATAATTCAAACCTTAATAAGAAAATCTAAATTTTCCAAATTTACTTATAAATACAAGTAAATATTACATGACTTGAAGTATTACCGCTGGCTGAGAAGAGAAATCAAAATATGTCCAAAAAATACATACATGTAGCTAGTTATTTCCTACCACAACCATTTCAAATCAGTATCATTTCCTTCCATTAATTTTGAGACCCCTATACAGATGACATTTTAATCTTAAGTCTAATATTTAATTGATCTTTTGCAACAACAAATGCTTTAAATAGAATATTTATACTTTTAATAAAAAAAATTAATGAACATGTAATTGTTTAGATGTGTGGATGTACATGTCAGATTAATAACGGCTGGATTACAACTCTGATGATCCTTTGATTAATAAGAGTAACTGTCCTTTATAATTTTGACAGGACAAAAGGCTTTTTATATTTAAAAAACTAATTTCATTTCTACATGTGTATTTTCAGTGGAGGAGCAGAACTTTTGTTTGATAACAAGAAGAAACTTGAAGTTGTATTACCTGAAAATTCAAATCCATGTAAGTTTTATGTTTGTTAATAGATAGAAAGGGTCAATATTGACATGAATACAAGTTTTTCTTGACATTTAGGAACAACAAATGGAATTATTTGATACTTGGTTAAAAAACCTAACTGTATATATAGTCTTCCAAAAAATACCAAACATAACAAAATATGAAACATTTAAAAAAGACAATCTGATATATCATTAAACAATTGAATAAAACAAACATGAAAGACAGTAAAAAGGCAATCTGATATATGATAAAACAATTGAATAAAACAAACATGAAAGACAGTAAAAAGACAATCTGATATATGATAAAACAATTGAATAAAACAAACATGAAAGACAGTAAAAAGACAATCTGATATATGATAAAACAATTGAATAAAACAAACATGAAAGACAGTAAAAAGACAATCTTATATATCATAAAACAATTGAATAAAACAAACATGAAAGACAGTAAAAAGACAATCTGATATATGATAAAACAATTGAATAAAATACAAACATGAAAGACAGTAAAAGGACAATCTGATATATGATAAAATAATTGAATAAAAAAAACATGAAAGACAGTAAAAAGGCAATCTGATATATCATAAAACAATTGAATAAAACAAACATGAAAGACAGTAAAAAGACAATCTGATATATGATAAAACAATTGAATAAAATACAAACATGAGAGACAGTAAAAAGACAATCTGATATATGATAAAACAATTGAATAAAACAAACATGAAAGACAGTAAAAAGACAATCTGATATATGATAAAACAATTGAATAAAACAAACATGAGAGACAGTAAAAAGACAATCTGATATATGATAAAACAATTGAATAAAACAAACATGAAAGACAGTAAAAAGACAATCTAATATATGATAAAACAATTGAATAAAAAAAACATGAAAGACAGTAAAAAGACAATCTGATATATGATAAAACAATTGAATAAAACAAACATGAAAGACAGTAAAAAGACAATATGATATATGATAAAACAATTGAATAAAACAAACATGAAAGACAGTAAAAAGACAATCTGATATATGATAAAACAATTGAATAAAACAAACATGAAAGACAGTAAAAAGACAATCTGATATATGATAAAACAATTGAATAAAACAAACATGAAAGACAGTAAAAAGACAATCTGATATATGATAAAACAATAATCTGATATATGATAAAACAATTGAATAAAACAAACATGAAAGACAGTAAAAAGACAATCTGATATATGATAAAACAATTGAATAAAACAAACATGAAAGACAGTAAAAAGACAATCTGATATATGATAAAACAATTGAATAAAACAAACATGAAAGACAGTAAAAAGACAATCTGATATATGATAAAACAATTGAATAAAACAAACATGAAAGACAGTAAAAAGACAATCTGATATATGATAAAACAATTGAATAAAACAAACATGAAAGACAGTAAAAAGACAATCTGATATATGATAAAACAATTGAATAAAACAAACATGAAAGACAGTAAAAAGACAATCTGATATATGATAAAACAATTGAATAAAACAAACATGAAAGACAGTAAAAAGACAATCTGATATATGATAAAACAATTGAATAAAACAAACATGAAAGACAGTAAAAAGACAATCTGATATATGATAAAACAATTGAATAAAACAAACATGAAAGACAGTAAAAAGACAATCTGATATATGATACATGTAAAACAATTGAATAAAACAAACATGAAAGACAGTAAAAAGACAATCTGATATATGATACATGTAAAACAATTGAATAAAACAAACATGAAAGACAGTAAAAAGACAATCTGATATATGATAAAACAATTGAATAAAACAAACATGAAAGACAGTAAAAAGACAATCTGATATATGATAAAACAATTGAATAAAACAAACATGAGAGACAGTAAAAAGACAATCTGATATATGATAAAACAATTGAATAAAACGAACATGAAAGACAGTAAAAAGACAATCTGATATATCATAAAACAATGGAATAAAACAAACATGAAAGACAGTAAAAAAACAATCACTGAATAAATGGCTCCTGGCATGGGACAGCCACGAAAAGAATAACGAGAAAATGTGGCCTGAACCTGGAGAATAAGGGTACTGTATGTTAGTTAAGGTAAGAAATGTGGCCTTTCAACAGGTCATCAATGGACCTCTCATTAAGTTGTTGCATGGTTCTATCAGGAGCAGAGAGGGTGGCACCCTGTCTTCTCAAACCATCAAATTTTAAGTTTCCCATTCCTACAGAACTTGGACCCAATAAAAAGAGCCTATTATCTTGGTGCAAAATGATTTTCTGTTTCATCTTTTCAGAAATTACACTTTTATTAGCTCACCTGGTCCGAAGGGCCAAGTGATCTTTTCCAATCACTTTGTGTCCGTCGTCATCTGTCGTCCGTCATCGTTTACTTTTACAAAAATCTTCTCCTCACTACTGGGCCAAATTAATTCAAAATCGGCCACAATCATCATTTGGGTATTTAGTTTAAAAAATGTGTCAGGTGACCCGGCCAACCAACCAAGATGGCCGCCATGGCTAAAAATAGAACATAGGGGTAAAATGCAGTTTTTGGCTTATAACTCAAAAACCAAAGCATTTAGAACAAATCTTAAAGTTTTAAAATTGTTTATCAGGTCAAGATCTATCTGCCCTGAAATTTTCAGATGAATCGGACAACCCGTTGTTGGGTTGCTGCCCCTGAATTGGTAATTTTAAGGAAATTTTACTGTTTTTGGTTATTATCTTGAATATTATTATAGATAGAGATAAACTGTAAACAGCAATAATGTTCAGCAAAGTAAGATTTACAAATAAGTCAACATGACCGAAATGGTCAGTTGACCCTTTTAGGAGTTATTGCCCTTTATAGTCAATTTTTAACCATTTTTCGTAAATCTTAGTAGTCTTTTACAAAAATCTTCTCCTGAAACTATTCGGCCAAATTATTACAAACTTGAACACAATCATCTTTTGGGTATTTAGTTTTAAAAATGTGTCCGGTGACCTGGCCATCCAAACAAGATGGCTGCAACAGCTAAAAATATAACATAGGGGTAACATGCAGTTTTTGGATGATAACTCAAAAACCAAAGCATTTAGAGTAATCTGAATTGAGTAAAATTGTTTATCAGGTCAAGATCTATCTGCCCTGAAATTTTCAGATGAATCAGACAACCTGTTGTTGGGTTGCTGCCCCTGAATTGGTAATTTTAAGGAAATTTTGCTGTTTTTGGTTATTATCTTGAATACTATTATAGATAGAGATAAACTGTAAACAGCAATAGTGTTCAGCAAAGTAAGATTTACAAATAAGTCAACTTGACCGAAATGGTCAATTGACCCCCTAAGGAGTTATTGTCCTTTATAGTCAATTTTTAACAATTTTCATAAAATTTGTAAATTTTTACTAACATTTTCCACTGAAACTACTGGGGCAAGTTCATTATAGATAGAGAAAGTTGTAAGCAGCAAGAATGTTCAGTAAAGTAAGATGTACAAACACATCACTATCACCAAAACACAATTTTTTCATGAATCCATCTGCTTCCTTTGTTTAAAATACACATAGATCAAGGTGAGCGACACAGGCTCTTTAGGGCCTCTAGTTATATTTATTGTAAGAAATTCTAGTCAGTACACAAATGAATGTTCCAATGTAAGTGACAACATACAATATAAAGTCTCATTAAATTATATTAACAGGGACTATCAAAACAATGCTGCCATGGGTAAGAGACAATTTGCTGAAAGAAAGGCCAGAACTTTTTATGCAAGGAGAAACTGTGTAAGTTTTATTTGTAATCGTTTCAGCTAAAAATCCTAAGAACAAATGAATATACTTTACATTGTTTTAAAATTATGTTATCCAAAAGGACAATTAGGAATTTTATCATCAGCACTACTCTAAGTTATTAATCTGTTTACCTTTTTCAATCTCTATTGATATTATATTTGCCAAAAAATATAACTCAAACTCAAAATATCAAAAATATATACGGGAAGTCTGTGCCGCTATTACATGTATATGTAAGTAAAAACTCATCCTTACACATCTGTAACCCTCCCAAATAAGCATCACAAATTAACTAATAAAATTGAGTATGGAAATGGGGAATGTGTCAAAGAGACAACAACCCGACCATAGAATAGACAACAGCAGAAGGTCACGAACAGGTCTTCAATGCAGCGAGAAATTTCCGCACCAGGAGGCGTCCTTCAGCTGGCCCCTAAACAAATATATTAACTAGTTCAGTGATAATGAACGCCATACTAAACTCCAAATTGTACACAAGAAACTAAAATTAAAAATAATACAAGACTAACAAAGGCCAGAGGCTCCTGACTTGGGACAGGCACAAAAATGTGGTGGGGTTAAACATGTTTATGAGATCTCATTTCTTCCCTGTATACCTCTAGCCAATGTAGAAAAGTAAACCCATAACAATACGCACATTAATGTTTATGGACTCTTGGTTTCCTATGCTCTTTCTTCAACTTAGTTATTCATTCGGCCTTCCAGCTGTTTTTGTTTCGAGATCTACTGAATAGTCTTATTAAGATGTAACACATGTCTGGTGTACTAAATTATGATTGACGAGTGGTTTCCTATTGCTTTATTTTATGCTATTCATGAGACTTTTAAAGCTTACCATACAATATGGGTTTTATAGACTCTTTCAATCCTCAAAAAAAATTGTATTCCCAATTCCAAAATAACTAGATGTTTTTATTTACAGGCGTCCTGGTATATTGGTTCTAGTAAATGATGCAGATTGGGAATTAATGGTATGTTTTATTATTATTTATCTTATCTATAATATGAAAGCATTTATGTATTGTGAACATGTTTTTATTACAAAATACTACTTATATATTATATATACATTTATAGCAGCAAAAGATGCTCAATAAATTTTTATTATAATATAAAATTAAGGAAATGTGTTATTATTGCCAATGAGCATGACGAGACAATTATCCACCAGAAATAAAATTCATGGAATGAACACAATTATAGGCAATTGTACAGCCTTCAACAATGAGAAAAACTCAGCTCTAAATGGCCCTGACATAAAATATGTAAAACACTTCAAATTAGAAAAGTAACTTATTAATAACAAAACAGTTTACAACAACAAAAACAAGACATGAACCAACAAAAAATGCTGAACTACAGGATCTTGGTAGCTTTGATAAATATGCTTACATGTAACATTATTGTAAGATTTTCTTTTTTCTGAAATTGTAGTGCCAACGTTTACGCACTGGATCAGTTTTCTGCTAAAATAAAAGAATATTGTGGATTCATTTATTTTTGGGGGTTCCAATTTTCATGGATAAGGGATAATGGTTACTTCTATAAATTAATGATATAAAACTTTTGGGAAACATGTGTTATGTATATCAGAGTAAAATAAATGTATTATTAACCTTCTCTTTGTATTAATTTATACACAGTTTTGTCATCTTGAAATTGAAAAAACTTGAAGTAGACACCAAAGTAATAGCAAATGTGATATTTATACATGTATCTAGCCTTGTACTAATAATTTATTTCATGTAATCTTTAATTAATAGATCCCGGTATTATTGTACGGTACACTTAATTGAAATTAAAAACATATCGACATGACACACTACTTTTTGTGGCTATAAGGAATAATATAAAATAGAAATCATCACATTTGAGTGACTATCTATAAATAACATATTATAAATGATGTTTCTTAAGAAGTCATGACATGAGGGCAAAAGCATGAAGATGGAGAATTTTAAAAGAAGATGCCATGTTTTTTAGCTCACCTGGCCCGAAGGGCCGAGTGAGCTTTTCTCATCACTTGGCGTCCGGCGTCCGGCGTCCGTCGTCTGGCGTCTGTCGTCGTCCGTCGTCCGGCGTCGTTAACTTTTACAAAAATCTTCTCCTCTGAAACTACTGGGCCAAATCAAACCAAACTTGGCCACAATCATCATTGGGGTATCTAGTTTTAAAAATGTGTGGCGTGACCCGGTCAACAGACCAAGATGGCCGCCACGGCTAAAAATAGAACATAGGGGTAAAATGCAGTTTTTGGCTTATAACTCAAAAACCAAAGCATTTAGAGCAAATCTGACATGGGGTAAAAATGTTTATCAGGTCAAGATCTATCTCCCCTGAAATTTTCAGATGAATCGGTCAATCGGTTGTTGGGTTGCTGCCCCTGAATTGGTAATTTTGAGGAAATTTTGCTGTTTTTGGTTATTATCTTGAATATTATTATAGATAGAGATAAACTGTAAACAGCAATAATGTTCAGCAAAGTAAGATCTACAAATAAGTCAACATGACCAAAATGGTCAGTTGACCCGTTTAGGAGTTATTGCCCTTTATAGTCAATTTTTAACCATTTTTCGTTAATTAAAGTAATCTTTTAAAAAAATCTTCTCCTCTGAAACTACTGGGCCAAATTAATCCAAACTTGGCCACAATCATCTTTGGGGTATCTAGTTTAAAAAAATGTGTGGCGTGACCTGGTCAACCAACCAAGATGGCCGCCACGGCTAAAAATAGAACAAAGGGGTAAAATGCAGTTTTTGGCTTATAACTCAAAAACCAAAGCATTTTGAGGAAATCTGACGTGGGATAAAAATGTTTATCAGGTCAAGATCTATCTGCCCTGAAATTTTCAGATGAATCGGTCAATCGGTTGTTGGGTTGCTGCCCCTGAATTGGTAATTTTGAGGAAATTTTGCTGTTTTTGGTTATTATCTTGAATATTATTATAGATAGAGATAAACTGTAAACAGCAATAATGTTCAGCAAAGTAAGATCTACAAATAAGTCAACATGACCAAAATGGTCAGTTGACCCGTTTAGGAGTTATTGCCCTTTATAGTCAATCTTTAACCATTTTTCATAAATCTAAGTAATCTTTTACAAAATCTCCACTGAAACTACTAGGCCACAATCATCTTTGGGGTATCTAGTTTGAAAAATGTGTCCGATGACCTGGCCATTCAACCAAGATGGCCGCCACGGCTAAAAATAGAACATAGGGGTAAAATGCAGTTTTTGGCTTATAACTATGAAACCAAAGCATCTAGAGCAAATCTGACAAGAAGTTTAATTGTTAATCAAGTCAATATCTATCTGCCATGAATTTTTCTGATGAATTGGACAACTGGTTGTTGGGTTGCTGCCCTCCAATTGGTAATTTTTAAAGAAATTTTGCCGTTTTTGGTTATCTTGAATACTATTATAGATAGCGATAAACTGTAAACAGCAATAATGTTCAGCAAAGTAAGATCTACAAATAAGTCAACATGACCTAAATGGTCAATTGACCCCTTAAGGAGTTATTGCCCTTTATAGTCAATTTTTAACAATTTTCATTAATTTGGTAAATTTATGTAAATTTTTACCAAATATAGTTCTCTGTTACTAATGGGCAAAGTTCATTATAGATATAATTGTAAGAAGCAAAATCGTTCAGTAAAGTAAGAACTTCAAACACATCACCATCACCAAAATACAATTTTGTCATGAATCCATTTGTGTCCTTTGTTTAATATGCACATAGACCAAGGTGAGCGACACAGGCTCTTTAGAGCCTCTAGTTTATATCTTTTATCCCACGTCTAATTCTAGTTTTATATTGTTTTGTTTACAGGGAGAGTTGGATTACAGTTTACAGCCAAATGACAGAATAGTGTTTATATCTACTCTACATGGAGGGTGATTGTTCCATTGACAGATGAATTTAACTCAATATGATTTGGTATATTTGGTGTATGGAATGCTTTGAGAGTATCCTATGTTAGGAATGATTTCAAACTATTTTACATGGATTTGTTGGAAGCTACCAAGAAAAGCAATTTATATTCTTCTAAA
The DNA here is from genome assembly GCF_963676685.1 of Mytilus edulis. Taxonomy (NCBI): domain Eukaryota; kingdom Metazoa; phylum Mollusca; class Bivalvia; order Mytilida; family Mytilidae; genus Mytilus; species Mytilus edulis. Next base: position 22,090,108 of record NC_092345.1, read on the forward strand.
CAATTTGTGATTCATTATTAACTGATATATATGAATGAAAATTCCAATAGAAATATAATCAATTCTTCTTTTTAAAGTAGTTATTACTTCTACCATAGTGTGTTTTTCTTTTCCTGCCTACAACAAAAGCTGCAGAATATGAGAAATAAAGATGCTGATCTGGCAACAGCAGTATATTTGTATAAAATGTTGCTAGAAAACACCTGCAACATTGTCAATCCTTGACTGAATTTTACAATTTATATTCAGCGTGGATGTTTAGTATTACATGTATTACTATTATTTAATTATAATGCTGATTATAAGGTTTTATCTTTCTAAATCTTTCTGTTTGAATCAGTCCTGGTTTTTGTAGAGTGATATCTAACCTTTTAAAAGCCTAATATTTCATAAGGTAGAAGAATTGGATCCTTCATACTTTGTATGTAGATGCCTTATGTTATGAGATTTTAGTCCCTCATGTCTATTGTTGTTGACCTTATGGTTTTCATGGTTCAGTGACTACTTGGAAAAAAAATTAAAATTTTTAGCATTCTTAATTTCTCTCTTTTTATAAAAGAGTAATAGGATAACTTTATTTTGTATGTGTGTACTTGCAAGGTCCTCATGCCCGTCATTCAGTTATCACTTTGACCTCATTTCATGGATTAGTGAACAAGGTTAAGTTATCATGGTAAAGTCCATATCTCGGACACTTTAAGCAAGAGGTCCATTAAATTTTGTGTATAAAATGATTGTAAGGTGCACATGTCCTACTGGCAGGTGTCCATATGACCGTGGCCTCATTTTCATAGTTCAGTTGTTATTTTTTTTGGTGTTTTGGTCTGTTTTTCTAACACTGTATGCAATAGGTCTACTGTATTTTGTGTATGGAATGATTTTAAGGTGTGCATGTCCATCTGACCTTGACCTCATTTTCATTGTTCAGTGATTAAAGATAAGTTTTTGTGTTTTGCTGTTTTTCTAAAACCATGCAAAAGGTCAACTATATTTGGTGTTTGAAAATATTTTAGGATGTACATATCAGTCTGGCATGTCTTATCTGACCTTGACCTCATTTTTACAGTTCATTGGTCAATGATAACTAGGTTTTTGGTCTGCTTTTCTAATACTTATAGGTTTAAGTCAACTATATTTGTGTATGGAAGGTAAGGTGTTTTTGTCTGTCTTACAATTATCATCTTAACCATGATCTCATTATCATAGTTCGTTGGTCAATCTTTATAAGTTTTCCTAGTTTAGTTTGTTTCTTAGATACCACATGTATATGCAAATGATCAACTATATTAAAGTATGCTATGGTTGTAAGGTGTACATGTCTGTCTGGCAGGGTTCATCTGACCTTGGCCTCATTTTCTTGGTTCATTGATAAATTTCAAGTTTTCCTGGTTAATATAAAAAAGATGTGGTATGATTGCCAATAAGCTAACTCTCCACAAGAGACCAAAAGACACAAGAAATAAGCAACTATAGGTCATGGTACGGCCTTCAACAATGAGCAATCTAAGTTTGATTCTTCAATGTGTAAGCATATTTATTGTATTTAATTAATAAAAGGTGTACATGTATTTCCAGTTAGTTTATCTGACCTTGGCCTCATTTTCTTGAATCATGTTAAATTGATGCCGTAGTTGATGAAAAGTTTTACATTTAGGAGGATAAACCTAATATCAATGGTTAGTAAAGAAGGCGAGACATTCCAGCCTTTGCACTCAACCAGAAACTACTTGTTAATATATATTTTTTTGGTCAATAATGAATTTTATCTATTTTCAACCATGACAAGAAAAAGTGAGGAAAACTGAGTTATTTGGAGTGTAAACCTAAAGTGCCCTTGGACTTCTCCATAGGGGACTAATAAATGGAAGAACCTTGATGTTGAGGATTTACATTATCAAAATAAGACTATAAAATTGAATGACAGCTTTGTATTTTATTTCATAACTACTTTTTTTTGCCAGTCAGAATCACTGACAGGATCACTCCATGATTCAGTAATCTGAAAGCCCACTGGTAAAAAAATATCTCTCCAGTCTCCATCCATACACATTTTGAGTTTTTTATAATAGCAGAGCTTCCGTAAATAAATTCATTCTCCTAGTAATTCCTTTTGTTTTGCTTCCATTAATTTTTCGGATTCTGCAGTCCTCTCTTGCTTAATGTCTAATATCTGAAAGTTACAAACAAGAGACATATTAGATACTTATCATGTCTTGCTAAATTTCTAATATCTGAAAGTTAAAAGCATGAGACAAATTAAAGGAGATATTTATATATATAATTATATGCTATTGATAATATTTAAATATATAATAAAAGTAAATAGTTAAGTTTACTACCTATACCATCAAAATTAACATTTATGCTTCCAATCTATCTTCTTCATTAATAATTTGATTGCTTATATAAATTATAAATTTTTGTATCATATTTCATTTGACATAGGGTTTTGATGGGCGTATGACATTTGCGCCGATTTTTAAAATTTTCATTCTTTCAATTGCGCCGATTTCATTTTTAGCTCACCTGGCCCGAAGGGCCAAGTGAGCTTTTCTCATCACTTGGCGTCCGTCGTCCGTCGTCGTCCGTCGTCCGTCGTCCGTCGTCGTCCGTCGTCGTCGTCGTCCGTCGTCGTTAACTTTTACAAAAATCTTCTCCTCTGAAACTACTGGGCCAAATCAAACCAAACTTGGCCACAATCATCATTGGGGTATCTAGTTTAAAAAATGTGTGGCGTGACCCGGTCAACCAACCAAGATGGCCGCCACGGCTAAAAATAGAACATAGGGGTAAAATGCAGTTTTTGGCTTATAACTCAAAAACCAAAGCATTTAGAGCAAATCTGACATGGGGTAAAAATGTTTATCAGGTCAAGATCTATCTGCCCTGAAATTTTCAGATGAATCGGTCAATCGGTTGTTGGGTTGCTGCCCCTGAATTGGTAATTTTGAGGAAATTTTGCTGTTTTTGGTTATTATCTTGAATATTATTATAGATAGAGATAAACTGTAAACAGCAATAATGTTCAGCAAAGTAAGATCTACAAATAAGTCAACATGACCAAAATGGTCAGTTGACCCGTTTAGGAGTTATTGCCCTTTATAGTCAATTTTTAACCATTTTTCGTTAATTAAAGTAATCTTTTACAAAAATCTTCTCCTCTGAAACTACTGGGCCAAATTAATCCAAACTTGGCCACAATTATCTTTGGGGTATCTAGTTTAAAAAATGTGTGGCGTGACCCGGTCAACCAACCAAGATGGCCGCCACGGCTAAAAATAGAACATAGGGGTAAAATGCAGTTTTTGGCTTATAACTCAAAAACCAAAGCATTTAGAGCAAATCTGACATGGGGTAAAAATGTTTATCAGGTCAAGATCTATCTGCCCTGAAATTTTCAGATGAATCGGTCAATCGGTTGTTGGGTTGCTGCCCCTGAATTGGTAATTTTGAGGAAATTTTGCTGTTTTTGGTTATTATCTTGAATATTATTATAGATAGAGATAAACTGTAAACAGCAATAATGTTCAGCAAAGTAAGATCTACAAATAAGTCAACATGACCAAAATGGTCAGTTGACCCGTTTAGGAGTTATTGCCCTTTATAGTCAATTTTTAACCATTTTTCGTTAATTAAAGTAATCTTTTACAAAAATCTTCTCCTCTGAAACTACTGGGCCAAATTAATCCAAACTTGGCCACAATCATCTTTGGGGTATCTAGTTTAAAAAATGTGTGGCGTGACCTGGTCAACCAACCAAGATGGCCGCCACGGCTAAAAATAGAACAAAGGGGTAAAATGCAGTTTTTGGCTTATAACTCAAAAACCAAAGCATTTTGAGGAAATCTGACGGGATAAAAATATTTATCAGGTCAAGATCTATCTGCCCTGAAATTTTCAGATGAATCAGTCAATCGGTTGTTGGGTTGCTGCCCCTGAATTGGTAATTTTGAGGAAATTTTGCTGTTTTTGGTTATTATCTTGAATATTATTATAGATAGAGATAAACTGTAAACAGCAATAATGTTCAGCAGAGTAAGATCTACAAATAAGTCAACATGACCAAAATGGTCAGTTGACCCGTTTAGGAGTTATTGCCCTTTATAGTCAATTTTAACCATTTTTCATAAATTAAATTAATCTTTTACAAAAATCTTCTCCTCTGAAACTACTGGGCCAAATTAATCCAAACTTGGCCACAATCATCTTTGGGGTATCTAGTTTAAAAAATGTGTGGCGTGACCTGGTCAACCAACCAAGATGGCCGCCACCGCTAAAAATAGAACATAGGGGTAAAATGCAGTTTTTGGCTTATAACTCAAAAACCAAAGCATTTTGAGGAAATCTGACATAGGATAGAAATGTTTATCAGGTCAAGATCTATCTGCCCTGAAATTTTCAGATGAATCGGTCAATCGGTTGTTGGGTTGCTGCCCCTGAATTGGTAATTTTGAGGAAATTTTGCTGTTTTTGGTTATTATCTTGAATATTATTATAGATAGAGATAAATTGTAAACAGCAATAATGTTCAGCAAAGTAAGATCTACAAATAAGTCAACATGCCCAAAATGGTCAGTTGACCCCTTTAGGAGTTATTGCCCTTTATAGTCAATCTTTAACCATTTTTCATAAATCTAAGTTATCTTTTACAAAATCTCCCCTGAAACTACTAGGCCACAATCATCTTTGGGGTATCTAGTTTGAAAAATGTGTCCGATGACCTGGCCATTCAACCAAGATGGCCGCCACGGCTAAAAATAGAACATAGGGGTAAAATGCAGTTTTTGGCTTATAACTATGAATTCAAAGCATCTAGAGCAAATCTGACAAGAAGTTAAATTGTTAATCAAGTCAATATCTATATGCCCTGAATTTTTCAGATGAATTGGACAACTGGTTGTTGGGTTGCTGCCCTCCAATTGGTAATTTTTAAAGAAATTTTGCTGTTTTTGGTTATCTTGAATACTATTATAGATAGCGATAAACTGTAAACAGCCATAATGTTCAGCAAAGTAAGATCTACAAATAAGTCAACATGACCTAAATGGTCAATTGACCCCTTAAGGAGTTATTGCCCTTTATAGTCAATTTTTAACAATTTTCATTAATTTGGTAAATATATGTAAATTTTTACCAAATATAGTTCTCTGTTACTAATGGGCAAAGTTCATTATAGATATAATTGTAAGAAGCAAAATCGTTCAGTAAAGTAAGAACTTCAAACACATCACCATCACCAAAATACAATTTTGTCATGAATCCATTTGTGTCCTTTGTTTAATATGCACATAGACCAAGGTGAGCGACACAGGCTCTTTAGAGCCTCTAGTTTCATTTGCGCCGATTTTATATTTGCCCCTAATTGGATTTACAGGTAAGTTAATATTCGTTCGTGTACTATACCGTTAAGGTATATTGGTAAAATCTGGTTATAAACATAGGTTTTAGTTTATTTTGATTCATATTGTTCTAATCCTAGCTGTAACACGATGTGCAAATTGCAAATTGCAACGAGCCGAGGAGTCAATTCTTTAACCTTCGACGGCTAAACATATAAGTACGTAAGCCAGACAAAGAAATTTAAAGATGGACTTCGTTATTGGCAATTACGACAAATATAGAAGTGTCGAAATCACAAGAAAGAAATATATTAGATGTGTTGCCTATAAATACTCAGCAAGAACAGATCTATGATTTTAATGTATTCCGTTTTTATGGATTTGAATGCTGTAAATAGATTTCCAATTCGTCATTTTAGTATATATCACAGCATTTTTATCTAAGGAGTTTACTTTTTTATTTTAAAGTATGTGAATATAGTGTACAACTGGCTAACGGAAGAGTTCTATAATGTTAAATGAAAAAAAAACATGACTCGGATAGAGAGTTGTCTCATTTGCACTCATACCACATCTTCTTATGTCGATTCACCTGTAATTAACAGGTTATTTACCTGTAAAAAATCGGCGCAAATGAAAACAAAGATCGGCGCAAATGAAAAAAAAAATCGGCGCAAATGAAATGCAGATCGGCGCAAATGCAAAACGCCAGTTTTGATTGTATTTCATGCAATCCCTATCCAAAAATAATATTAAAACAAAAATATCCATTAAATATTTGTTTCTATGTATGTTGGCTTTTGCACTTCAGTGTTCCAGTTGTTCTTTTGTTTTTCTCTCATAGTTGATATGTTTCCCATGGTTTTAGTTTGTAACCCTGATTTGTTTTCTCTCAATCAATTTATGACTTTTGAACAGCTGCATAATACTGTTTCCTTTATTTCGCAAAGATCATTTGAGATGTTGGAAAAAAAGTTGTGCCGGCAATAAGTTATTTTTCTCATTTCAAAGTGTCATATTTCTATCAGGAAAAATACATACCATACTATTTAAATTCCTTATTAAATCTTCACTATGTGTTTTTTTCTTAGAATTTACAGTCTTTGTGTGTTTTGCATATAAGCCATCTAAATGTGTCTTTGTTTGATTAAACATTTTTTTGGCATCCTTTGCTAATTTTTCTCTATGTTCCCTGGTTACCCTGAAATAGAAAAAGAATAAGGTAAACAATTTTGTGATAATTTTTTTTTTATAAAGAAACTGCGTTCTACTAAACATCCAAAAACCAATTTCAGAGAATTTCATAAAACTCTTATCTCTGATTGCCCATACTTGTCAACTGACCTGTATTCTGCGGGTGTGACCCGAGATTTTCACAATTCTGAGGGATCACCCGGGACACCCGCCGGGTCATTGAAATAACCCGGGAATTCCGAAAATGACCCGATTTCACCCGTATTTCTTAGCCTTGAGATTGATTTGTATAAGTAATATTCCTTTGAAATACCGGCAAATTCGTAATTCTTCCATGAACAGGCAGTTCATCTAGCTATGTAAACTGTCAAATTAAGTGACCCATTAAGTGCATGGCTTCACTTGACAGCTTTCGTGTCAAACACACTGTTAATTAACACCAATTACCTTAGCTTTAGGTCGTAAATAAATTGCACTACTGGTTTACAAACATATTTGAACTAGAGTTACTTCTCCTTATTTGTTACCATTCAAAATTATTCCTTATATTTACGTTTTATGGGAGAAAAAGATTAAATCATAAAAATATAAAATTCAAATACATATTGACAAATAACTTTTCATTATTTTTATACCTTTATACAAATTTTTTTTAAAAGTTTTATCATAGTCTAATTTCCTTGTCAATTGATAGATGAATGTTCCTAGATGTAATACCTCTACATGGTACATAGCCAGTAGACTCATTTTAAAATTACATTTGGAATTAAATTTTAGATGATGACAAAAAGTAAAAAACATAAGACTGTGTTACACAAATTTATAAAAATCTTTTAAAGTGCAATGAAATAATAATAAATAAGATTTAAAATGACTTAACCAAGTGAACATGCATTGATGTTTTGGTATCTTTGATATACATTATAGGAAAATGTACCATAAATACTGAAATTCAGCTCGAAAAAGTTTGTACGCGTTATGACCTGAGATTTGATTCTTCAATGCAGGTCATGCCTGCATTTTCATCATCACAGGTTGACAGGTATGATTGCCCAATAATGATAACATATGATATATATATGATTCACCAACTAAAAGTTAAATCTATACAGAAGAAAAGGTTACCGGGCAGATAGTGCCCTTAAAACTCCTAGATTTTAATTAAAATATCTCTGAAAAGAAAATGAAATACTGGCAAAATTAAGACCTGAATTTCTAAAATTGTTAAATAGAAGAGTTTATCCTACCTTGGAATAGGTACAAATATTGTTGTTTTTTCCATATATGGATTTACATTCATTCCAGTCTCTGATAAAGATTTAAGGACTTGTTTGGTGTACTGAAAGAAATATATATTTATTTATTTCTTATAAATTAAAAAGGCCAATGTTGTAAATTGAGATTGCAAATCAAATAAATGAAAGTAATTTGTTTAAGCAGAAAAACTCATCTTTTTTAGTGGGTATGTTTATGAAAATTGTTATGCATTTGTTATGCATTTGTTATGCAGTCCATCTGAATTATTTTCCTTTACATACATTATTCCCTTTAAAGTTTCCTCAAGGCTCAATGCTCTTCAACTTCGTACTTTAATTGTCCTTTTTTTTTTATAACTATTTTGATTTGTGCGTCACTGGTGATTTTTTTGTAGACAAAACGTGTGTTTGGTTTTGCATATTCAATTTAATCCTGGTATCTATGCCAAGTTTATTGTACTTGTTGATAGCCAGGTTTAATAACTCGGGGTTCTTGGAACCTTAGATATTTTTTTTTTATTAATATATTCAGATGTGTCAAATTAAATGCTGTTAAGGAGGCTCAAGGGTACAAAAATTTCAGCATTTAAACATTTAAACATTTTTTTTTCATTACAAATTTTATTAATTACTTTATTAGTTGTTACTTTATCATATGGTACAAAGTCAACCCAAAAAATCAATTCGTTTTGGCCCCAGATGACTTTAAAAATGTACATATCATTGAAAAAGCTTTAAATTATCTCCCTTTGGTGCAAAAATTTCATTTTTTGGCATTAAAATTGAAACATCTTTTTTAAGTCATCAGTGACCTATGTTTTTTATTATTGTTTTAAAAAAAAAAATGTACTTGAATTTTAAACTATTGTAAAATTAAAGCGATTTCTGTAATTTAGTTCTTTTTTTAATTTTGATTTTGCCTCTATTTCTCCTATTACATTTGTAGTTCAACAGAAAAAAAGGACCTGAACAAAAAGGAATACTTCTTTTCGGAGGCAGATTGTGAGCTTAAATGAATGGTGACCCCATTTTTTTATTTCATTTTTCCATTTTAAAAGTATATGATAAAGTTCATTTATAGTAAAATATAGCAAATCCTATATTGAATTTTTTTTTGGATTTAGACCCTTGAGCACCCTTAAGGGTAATTTTTTGTAATTGCTATATACCTTTACAGATAAAATGAAGGATTTTTTATTCCTGATTAAAAAAATCTGTTTAAACACTTCATTAGTATCGACATTTATTGTGGCAGTTATGTCAATAATATTATTTGAAGTATCATTTAAAAAATTAGCACACAACATATTACAACAAACATGACAAATGTGTTACCAAACTTTTAAGAAAAAGGGACGAAAGATACAAGAGGGACAGCCAAACTCATAGGTTGAGTATAAACTGACAATTGTTCCTGATAAACATTAAGTTTTTTCTACCTGAGGTGATGATGACATATTAACCATGATAAGTTGTGGGCTCTTCTTCTCTATCTGGGCTAATTGACTTAATTTGAATCTGCCATCATCAGTATGCACTACAACTCTTTCAAATGCTCCTAGAAATATATTTTTTGGTTAAATAATAGAGAACAATATGAATTAAACAACTTTAAATTATTCAAATCCTCACTCTGCTTAAGACACATTTTTGGTATTTTATGTACATTTTTACCAGTACATCTTTTTTTATAATAATAAGAATACATATTTAACATCTTTTGTCTGAAATGGTTGTGTGATTTTTGGGTGCTGACACATTGACACAATACTAAAAATGATGTTAAAGTTCAATTTTATTCTCTGTTTTTATTTATATGTGACTTTGAGAGACTGATCAGCAATCAAATCCCTGTTATTTTGCTTTTGGTGCTTTCTTTTGAGCCTAGTGGTTTTTTTTTATTCACTATATCCATTTTTATGCATTACAAAAGATTTAAAAGCAAACCAGTCTAACCTGTGGTAGTTCTTATATTCAAAACATGAAGATAGTCATCCTTTAATTTGTCCACAACATCTTGCATACTTTGTTTCACTGAGTCTAAATCCAAAATGTCTCCAATTTCATTTTGAGTCAGTTGCGCTTTAACCACTTTAGATGATATTTTTCCTGAAAAAAATAAGTATAAGAATATTTTTTTTCTTGGAAAGGTATTAAAGGTTTCTAGTAGATTTGTGAACTTAAGTTAATTTAGAGTACATAGTATTTCTTCACCTTTCTAATTTATAAGTGATATCTTTTGAACTTTTAGTGTTGTTGTGGTCACATTAACATTTATACATTTTTTTTATTTTCTGTTGGATGAATTAAAGGGGCCATTTCCTAGGACAACGCTTGAGACGACGAAGACGCCAAGGATGACTTGGTATCAATATACGACAAAAAATTTTAATCGTATTAAAACTTTATGACACAATTTGAATAAGTGATTGCAAAATTAACCTCCCACTGTCACAGAATAGAAGTTCCTTTATAATATAAGTTCCAAAAGGAAAAAACACAGGAATAAATGTTACAGTATATGTTCCTAACAGAATAAATGGTATAGAATATTTGTTCCAACAGGAATACATATTATGACAATGTTTATTACAAAAGTTTCCATTGGAACTTCTGTTAGGTGGAACAAATATACGTTGACACCACTAGTACTGTTTTAATAAAAAAAGTCAAAATATCCTGTCACAATCAAGTATGGGCTGTTGCTTAAAGTTGGAGGTCTTACCAATGAATTTTAGTAGTTTACTGTTTAGTGTGCAATTTCACTTCAACCACATTGTTTCTACACAGAAAAGGACATACATTTGTTTGCATTATAAAATAAATTAACACTGAAGAGGAATTTACCTTTCTTCTCCTTGCCAGCTTTCTTTGCATAACAACAAACACTCCATGTCAGAGGTAAATTGACATTAACTGGAACAATATTGTTACTATTCTTGTGGCTGCTTATCTTATCCAATATTCCAGTGTGAACTGTTACAAACTGTCTGGATTGTTGCAGTGAAAATAACAGTTCATGAATACTTCTCCGACAGCGAGTCAAGTTTCTCAGCGAGTTCATTGCAGTCCTGTTTTAAGTTATAAAGAAACAATGATCAATTAAATAATTGATTTATTTTTTCCTATTCCTGCAGAAGATGGTAAACTAAACAAACACCTGAATTCAATTTGATACTGTCCCCTCACTAACACTCTTTAAAACACATATTTTTGTACACATTTTTTTTTAGTTCACATGGCCAAAAGGCCAACTGAGTTTTTCCCATCACTTAGCCTCAGGCATGGTCCATAAGCTTGTCGTTGTCAAAAAGTACAACCAGATGCTCCGCAGGGCGTAGCTTTATACGACCGCAGAGGTTGAACCCTGAACAGTTGGGGCAAGTATGGACACAACATTCAAGCTGGATTCAGCTCTAAATTTGGATTGTGATTAAATAGTTGACACAGCATAGGTTTCTGACACAGAATGAATGTGTTCTAATGAACTTAAAATTTTTGTTTTCTCTTAGAGCAATTCACTATGCTGTTGAATATTAATCCTCTCAAAAAAATGTTTGAAGAAATTTTCTTTTTTATTTATGAAATTTCAAATGAGAAAAATTGAACCCAATTTTTTTAATCACATTCCCCTTTCCCTTATTCCAAAACTAATCTCAATTAAAATTTCTAATGGAGTTTGCAACAATAACTACTCATTTAAATACACCATAAAATATTAAGATGTAAAAAAAACTGCTTGTTATCACTGAATGGTAAAGATTATTTTAATTTATCAGTTGGTAGTAAAAAGTGAATATACATTGTATATTGTATATAACAAAGATTTAAGTTGATTCTGGACAAAGAAAGATAACTCCAATTAAAAAAATCTTGCTATTGCACAATATTTTGCAATTAGATATTTCTTGCTTACTATTCTGGACAAAGAAAGATAACTCTTATTTAAAAAAAATTTGCTATTTCACAATATTGTGCAATTAGATATTTCTTGCCATTGCGCAATACTGTGCAATTGAAAAGACTTGCTATTGCACAATACTTAATATAATAATTTTGGATCCTGATTTGGACCAACTTGAAAACTGGGCCCATAATAAAAAATCTAAGTACATTTTTGGATTCAGCATATCAAAGAACCAAAAGATTTCTATTTTTGTTAAAATCAGACTAAGTTTAATTTTGGACCCTTTGGACTTTAGTGTAGACCAATCTGAAAACAGGACCAAAAATGAAGAATCTACATACACAGTTAGATTTGGTATATCAAAGAACCCCAATTATTCAATTTTGATGAAATCAAACAAAGTTTAATTTTGGACCCCGATTTGGACCAACTTAAAAACTGGGCCAATAATCAAGAATCTAAGTACATTTTTAGATTCAGCATATCAAAGAACCTAACTGATTCATTTTTTGTCAAAATCAAACTAAGTTTAATTTGGACCCTTTGGACCTTAATGTAGACCAATTTGAAAACGGGACCAAAGGTTAAGAATCTACATACACAGTCATGACAGTTAGATTCGGCATATCAAAGAACCCCAATTATTCAATTTTGATGAAATCAAACAAAGTTTAATTTTGGACCCTTTGGGCCCCTTATTCTGTTGGGACCAAAACTCCCAAAATCATTACCAACCTTCCTTTTATGGTCATAAACCTTGTGTTTAAATTTCATAGATTTCTATTTACTTATACTAAAGTTATGGTGCGAAAACCAAGAAAAATGCTTATTTGGGTCCCTTTTTGGCCCCTAATTCCTAAACTGTTGGGACCTAAACTCCCAAAATCAATACCAACCTTCCTTTTGTAGTCATTAACATTGTGTTTAAATTTCATTGATTTCTATTTACTTAAACTAAAGTAATTGTGCGAAAACCAAGAATAATGCTTATTTGGGCCCTTTTTTGGCCCCTAATTCCTAAACTGTTGAAACCAAAACTCCCAAAATCAATCCCAACCGTTCTTTTGTGGTCATAAACCTTGTGTCAAAATTTCATAGATTTCTATTAACTTAAACTAAAGTTATAGTGCGAAAACCAAGAAAATGCTTATTTGGGCCCTTTTTGGCCCCTAATTCCTAAAATGTTGGGACCAAAACTCCCAAAATCGATACCAACCTTCCTTTTGTGGTCATAAACCTTGTTTTAAATTTCATAGATTTCCATTCACTTTTACTAAAGTTAGAGTGCGAAAACTAAAAGTATTCGGACGCAGGACGACGACGACGACGACGACGCAGACGCCAACGTGATAGCAATATACGACGAAAAAATTTTCAAATTTTGCGGTCGTATAAAAATCTTCTCTGAAACTGCTGAACCAAATTTAACCAAACTTGACCACAATCATTATTGAGGTATATAGTGTGAAATGACCAAACCTGCCAGCCAACATGGCTAATAAATGGAGTACATATATGTAATTGCCCTTTTATGACAATCTTTACCATTTTTTTATGTTTGAGACTGTTTTTAACCTTGTGTTATCTTACCCATATTTTTTGTGACCATCTCATTAGATTTAATTTCCAAAATATTTTGTGCAGTATAAACATGATAAATAAAACTTTTCCCCTGTTACAATGGTCAGCTCAACATGCATGACATGTGTTGAATTGAAGTAGTCCGAGATTACTCTGACGTCCAACGGCTGTTTTGCCAGACAAGCTGGGGCCGTGAGACGTCAGAGCTCGTCCCATATCAAAAAGTGGATATTTGCCCATCCAAAATAGATGCGCTGCTTCTTCGCTTCTGGTGCCGACTGACGGCCTTGGAATTATATAAATCGGGCATCAATCTGTTCATTTTTCATTTATCTCTTCATTTATGTAAGTTTCACTTACCTGCCAACCTTTATTTTCTCATCATTAGACAGTTTTCACAGTGACCCATCGATTTCGGCATTTTGCCTTTCATTTTCAAAGATTATCACATGAGTGACCACAAGAAAACAGTGATGATTTATGCAAATGACCATAATGTAACACCTCGTTCATTTACGATGCAAGTTATCTAAATGTCCGAGAGCTTCCGATTGTAACGTGGTCGGAACTAAATGCTTCATACCGATCTCCTGTAAAGGAGGTGAAAAATCATGGTTTGCTACTAAATGTTAATCATCGATCTCCTACAAAGGAGGTGAAAAAATATAAATATTTGCATATTTTGATTTTCGAGACCACGAACTCTCTCGTAACTTGACGTCCATTTGAAAGTGAAAGTCAAAATGCCGAAATCGATGGGTCACTGTGAAAACTGTCTAATAATGATAAAATAAAGGTTGACAGGTAAGTGAAACTTACATAAATGAAGAGATAAATGAAAAATGAACAGATTGATGCCCTATTTATATAATTCCAAGGTCAGAGACACTGCTGACAGAGTCAGGTTTCAAATATTATATGAAAAACTAAGGCACAAAATTATCCATTGTAGTTAAAGCGCAATAAAATGTCAGCATAAAACATTTGCCCCGTATCTTTGCACTTAGGGTTTGTTAACCACAGCGTCTTCCAGTGCCAGTGGCAAATATTTCATGCATGTTGAGGATGAACCAATTTCTTGAATACTCTTTAAATTGATGTTTATGTTTTATCAAATGCTGTCATAACACAGGTTCTTGTTTCTATCAAAGGGAAAGACGAATATCATAGTATAAATGGGGCTACCTGTCTTAGATAGAGTCGTTTAATTTAAGCTGTGCCTAAAATGTTGGTACGAACTTACATGTGCATGTGTATACGTCATCATTATCTGTGTAGCTTTCGGAAGCGTATTATTTTTGTTCTCGGACTTTATCTTTTTCAACAAAGCATTGCAGACAGCAACAAACAAAACTGGTAGGTTCTTCTCTTTCTAAATCGAAATGTTAAAGAAATCCATTCTATTGTTGAGTTTATTTTAGTTTTAGTATAAGGTTATGATTTATGGTAACAAATCACAAGGAAGGGCAAATTTCAGGTCCATGAGGATTAGTCCAAATATACTGCCTTATATATTATGAGGTCTTGAAAGGCGTCAAAGAATTTTTTTTATAATAAGTAAGGCGTCAAAGAAAAAAATTATTTTAGCCTTGCAAGACAAGGACGTATAACTAACGGATTTTATCAAGACGGTATCGGGAGTTTCCTATCCTTCTAATATACGTCCTTGTTTCAAGATGTCATAATTATTTGGACTAGCGTACGTAAGGCGTCAAAGAAAAAATTTATAAAAGCCTTTAAGAGTCATAACTATTTGGACTAGCCAAGGGTTAGCTTTGAGTTTGACCCTTGTCTTTGAATACTGTGTACATGTGATAATTCAGTATAACACTACAACAGTTTAGCCACAATGTTAAATGGATAGACTGCTTTTGCAATTCTGTCAATAACTCTGGTTTAACAGTCAAGGGTCTAACTTAAATAAGTTATTAGAGAAAAATAACATACATGTTGTTATTGTGAGCTGAAATATCAAAAAACTGTAATAACATATGTATGTTACATGTTTCAAAGGGAAAATATAAAACCTTTATTTTGTTAAATTTTTCTCAAGTTCTATTGATATTATAATTTTCTTTATGTATACTAATCTTTGCAAATATATAACAGCTCATAGCTTACCAATCATGCATAATACACCTATGTTATTACAGAAAATACATTCCTGCAATAACCAATGGGTGTTATTGCAGCTTCTCTATATCTTTTTAAAGGCTTTGCTCTGACTTGCATAAGAATGTATTTCAATTCATTGTAAGAAATGATGATCAGAGCTTGTAATGAGGCACTGTGCAAGATTCCAAGTGTCTCATTTACTCTGATATAGTAAATTACATGCTTGTAATAACATAAGCCTTGTTATTACAGCTTAGTTTGCCCTTAAAAGCCTTGTCTCATTGATTTACCATGGTTAATCATAATTGTATTAATGGAATAAGAAAATTAGTTATCAAGGTAATTTATTAAGCTACTGCGCAAAAGTTTTTAAGAATTCCCAAGTGCCCATTAAAGATAAAACATTTTTGATATATTTCACTGATAACCAACATATGTTATTACAGATTCAGGAAAAAAGAGAAGACAACTCATGAAAGTGTCTGTAATAACAACATGCATGTTATTTTTCCCTGATAACTTATTTAAGTTAGACCCTTGACTGTTTAAGTGAACATCGTTGTGCAGGGGTATCGTCACTTCTTTTAACTAATTTTACCATGTTGAAGAGTGGCTTAAAAAATATGATATGCTACATGTACATGTATATAAGATACACGAATTAATTATTATTCCACAAATTAAATTCTTATAATTGACATTCAGCACTGTCATTAGGAAATTGTGATTAAGTACCTACGGAACAAACATTATTTCTAGTATAGGATCCATGTATCCTGCATAATGACCATCAATGCATCGTGAAGACCATGGAGCTCTTGATGTAATGATGAACTTTATTAGTGCAGGGATACAAGCTAGAGAACCCCTCTATCTGGTAAATAACGTCACAAAGGCACTCACATTTAACGAACAGGATGTTACCTTGTGAACTAAAATTGAGAATGGAAATGGGGAATGTGCCAAAGAGACAACAACCCGACCATAGAGCATGTTTAAACTGGCAGCCTAGTGGGAAGCACTTAAAGTCAAGCAGGGTTCATTTTCATAATTATACACCCCAAAATTTTTAGTTTTTTAAATTTGCGAAGTCATATTGCTTTTATGTCAGTGTCATTGTATTCCTCAGAAGACATTTGGTGACCTTCTGCTGTTGTCTGTTCTATGGTTGGGTTGTTATCTCTTTGACACATTCCCCATTTCTATTCTCAATTTTATTATACATATGTACATGTACATGTATGATTTCAAGAACTCTGTCCATAAAAAAAAGGTACATTGTATTACCATATACATGATATATGCGGTATCAAGAACGTATTAATACATTTTGTAGTTATACCGTACAACTTATATATATATATATACGTCCTTGATTTAATTAATGACCGAAGAGGAAAGAATTAATCAATCAGGTCAAATTATTAATATCTTTTCTCCTACATGTATATCAATGTATATTTGCTATCTAAAGTAAATTGATAAATCATAGATGTACAAGATGCATGCTCATGTACTGTATACAAAAAAAACTATACATATATATATAAATATGCAAAAAGCAGCATCTTTATAAGGAATAAATAATTTATGTTCAAGTGTTATATATTTTCAAAAGTACTGCCATGACCATGATGACTGTGGATGCATTTAGTTTAAATTATAAGTACACATTTTCATGGTTTTAGAAAAAAATGTATTTTCAAGAGTTATTTTGAAATACTTTTTACATTTTTGTGTTTTTCGTTTGAAAACTTGAATTAAAAACACAAAAAAAGGTCTGTAATATAAATTCTTTTTAATACCTAAACTATAGATTTCAGCTGCCGCAAGGTCATGAAGGTTAATCAAAATGCTCTTTGACTGAAACCATCATTAGGAGTATTTTTATCTTGTTTATCGTAACAAATCATGAATTTGTTTGACCAGTTTTAGCATTTGTACTCATGAGCTTGAAAATATAAAGAAAGACAACACTCTAAACAATAAATGATATCAACAGTAGATATATTTGATCTACATGTACATGTACATACAAACAAGACAAAAGTCCATGTGCAAAATAATGAGAGATACATTTGAATAAACCTACTCAGATTCTTGATCAAAATATTTCTGATTTGGATGTATTTATTTTATCTATCATGCAACTTATAGTTATAAGAAGGTTTTGTATATTTTTTCTTGAGAGTAACACACCAGTTTCATTGGGTCTTTTACATGTATATATAGCTATATATAGAGAAAGAAACCTATTTTGGTATCATAATTATATACATGATATAAGACATCTCAAATTTTAAAGACTTCCTGATTTTTACTTGAATCAAACCTACAGGAAAACTTGGTGTTGAAGAATATCTTATTTTCAGAGGTTTAATGAAAACCTGAACATACCCTCAAAAGAACCAATTTATATAAAAAAAAAAATATGTAGATATAAAAAGATACCAGGATTAAAATGTTGTATGCCAGACGTGAGTTAAGTCTACAAAGAATTGTCAGTGACACTCAAATAAGAAAAGTTAAAACGCAAAGTTATGTTATCTATTCCATTGGTAGAAAATCCCTAGCATTTAGAAAATGTTGAAGGCTATAATAGGACAGTAAGTCAAAAAAGGAAAGCAAAAGTAACAGCCAGAGGTCAGAATATTGATGGCCTTGCTTCAAAGTCAGATGTCAAGCTCTTACTGCAGTGTCCTGAATTTAGATAAGAAAAGAGCAAATTCACATTCGCCAGTAAAATT
Source organism: Mytilus edulis (assembly GCF_963676685.1). Taxonomy (NCBI): domain Eukaryota; kingdom Metazoa; phylum Mollusca; class Bivalvia; order Mytilida; family Mytilidae; genus Mytilus; species Mytilus edulis. Next base: position 22,108,247 of record NC_092345.1, read on the forward strand.
GAAATTATGCAATATTCATACATGCACATGGTTTAACTTTTTGGCGCCCAAAATAGTAAAAAGTAAATAAAAAGCATATTCACTGATACTCTGGATAATAATACAAATTTGTGTCATCACATATATATTTATCTAATAATTTAATTTTTATGTCAAACTACCTACCTCAAGTGTTTCCACTCCGCAATTCATTGACATTTCATCAGGAGTTTTTGTTACCGCAAACCAATAATGTGTGTGTGAACAATCTGAATGAATTAAGACGTGCAGGATAGCTACATGGTCAACACAAAGAACACAATTTTCAAAATCGTACCATGATAAACATATTTAATTGCTAAATATATAAAGGTTGAATTAACAAATAAAAAAGAATTGAAATCTTAGATAGTGAACTTTTTCCAAAAATAAAAAATATAATATCAATTATCAATACAAGCCATGCAAGCGTCAAGTATTTACTTTTTATTTATCAAGTCAATCTCTTTTTAAAGCTTAACATTCTACTATATTAATACATTGCAATACATAATATAAGCAGGGGACACTTATAAGTCCATACTAAAAACAGTGTAAAATAATTAAAATTATTATAGCAATTAAATTTTGTACAGGGACTGTCTCAAAGCATGAACTAATCTATATAATTGTGCTATATACATTTGTACCGTTACTTGATATTTGATAAACATTCACATAATAAGAAAGTTGAAACACTTATGTTTTGTCAAAAGGCAAATTAGGATCTAAATAGATATAGGAAGATGTGGTGTGAGTGCCAATGAGACAACTCTCCATACAAATAACAATTTAAAAAGTAAACCATTATAGGTTAAAGTACGGCCTTCAACACGGAGCCTTGGCTCAACTTATAAATGATTTTTTGACTGAAACCTAGCTACATATATAGCCTTTGAGTTGAGGGTTGGGATCCTGCTAACATGTTTAACCCGGCCACATTATGTATGCTTGTGCCTGTCCCAAGTCAGGAGCCTGTAATTCAGTGTTTATCGTTTGTTTATGTGTTACATACATGTATTTGTTTTTTCGATCTTTTTGTTTGTACATAAATAAAGTTGTTAGTTTTCTCGTTTGAATTGTTTTACATTGTTATTTCGGGGCCTGTTATAGCTGACTATACGGTATGGGCTTAGCTCATTGTTGAAGGTGGTACGATTACCTACAGTTGTTAATTTCTCTGTGTCATTTTGGTCTCTTGTAGAGAGTTGTTTCATTGGCAATCATACCACATCATCTTTTTTTTTATATTTATTGTTTTATTTCCCAATCTATTAATGAACTTTGATTGTTGAAATATATTATTTCACACGGTAGCATATACATACATGTAGAGGGATCGTATCAAAGACATAAATGACCAGCTGTATAAATGATCAAAACTTTTCAAAAACTTCCAAGAATCTTGATTCCAAGGACACTGAATGGCCTACAGACACTTCCTAAAACCAACCAATATATACCTCAGTTCTGACATGCAAAAATACATGTGAAATGTCATGTAGCAGATGTTTACTTTTTAATTTTGACACTGTTTGTTACAAGCATTATCAAGCATTATTCAATGCTTATGCTATTAAATTAGATTTTTTATAATGATTGATTTAATTTGATTATGTAATTTTAGTACTCTTTCATGTTTATAAGTTACGGTAGATTGTGTACTGGTGGCCACTGGATAGCCACTTATAGCTTTTTTTTCCATTTGAAAGAAGCATAAATGTAAAACAATTTGTACTTTTACCTTTAGACAGCTACCAAAATCAAAACACAACATATTTTCATCACAGATGTTGTTATATTTGGTACTGTCCTTTGTTCTGGTTTCATGGGAAACATGGCAAACCTTTTCAAGAATTTTTAAGGGATATTTTGAAAAAGATTTTATTGAGCCCATTATTCCTCCTTGGATTATAGCAACAAGGCGAGAACATTGTTCATGATAATGGTGATTGAGATATATATTGATTTATTAATGCATATGCCTCACATCAAACATTTGTCAAAGTGCAAAGCTATTTTTTTTCAGATGATAAACATGTCATCTTGAAATTATTACTCAACAAGAGTTAGTTGTAATTGGCTGCCTTAGTACATGTAATTAATGTGAATTAAATTCTGTTGGCTTGAATAAATTGAGAAATCTGAAACATGATACATAAAGAGTCTAAGTTTTATAATAAAGAGAAGAGTTCTGGATCAGTACAATGTATGGGTATTCCAGACCAATGGATGGATAATTTTCATAGAATGACATAAGATAATATGTTGACACTGTTGGATAAGCACATAGTGACAGTCAAAACTGATCTTAATTATCGATTCACTTTGTTTTAAGTGCCAGTCTTTGTAATTATAAGAATCAAGCAAATTTAGAAGAAATTCAAAACATGGGCAGCTTTAGCTAAAAAAAAACCCTGCAAACCTAACCAGTAACCATTATATCTTGGAGCAAATATCCTCATCTGAAATGATTAGTCCTATCAAGTTTCTGTGTGCAGTACTGGCAGATCTTGAGGGGGTTTCCAGGGTGAGAACCCCCACCCCTTTTTTTGGGACGATCAATGCATTTGAATTGGGACATATAGTTGGATCCCCCCTTTTTAAAATGGCTGTAATTGCCCCTGGTGTGTCTGTTAAATATTCTCTAGAAAACTTATGGTTAGAATCATGTGTTGTCTTACAATTATGATGCATTATATCAATATATTTTGGTAATTTTGTGAAAAATTATTTTACTTTTTTGTTTGCAAATGATATTTGATGTTGGAGATTTATTTATTTACCCTTTTTAACATGTGTTTAAGTTACGTAAATGCATGTCAACAAATACTTGTAAGAATGCCCATTTGTTATAATCTTTTGATTTAATGATTGAATAATTATATTATATATATATATCGTGATGATAAACAAGTTGCAAGTTTCTCAGGTTGCTGAGGCGTAAATATTAAATGATGAAATATTTACTTTATTACAAACAAACTATTGCTTAAGGCAGAAAATTGGCTAAAGAGATCAGTTTGTACTCTATGGTAGATCTTTCTTGAACATATTAATTTACATCTTTTTTTTTCAAGTACACTATTGGTACTTGTGTATAAATATCAGGTCTCTCGTAAATTTTGTGCAGTGATTTAATTGAAAATTTGTTGACTCTTCAAGACTTTCGGTTGTATAATTTTCATCACTATTTTCAGTGTTATGAAATATTCTGGAGTATATTGCTTTTGAGTTTTATAATTATTTTGACATTTTGTGTCCATTCTGTTATCAAATATATAGGATTTAGAGGAGATTGTTTACATATATAACAGCAGAAAAAAATGTCACTTGTGTCAAGAGATGTGCCAATAAGATATGAACCAGACTTTTGGCCATCTTGTTATGATCAACATTTACCAATGTACAAAGATCCTGTTCCATACCAAAATCAACTCTCTAGATATGATGACTTTTATATGCCATATGGTTTTGAAAGCAGACCGTTAATGCGTAGCCAAATGTGGTCAAGCTTTGAACAAGAAATGGCCAGAATGAATGAAGAGATGAAAAGAAATTGGGATGTTTCACGTAGAATGGCAGTCGGTAACTTTGCTAAAATGGGAGATAATTTCCTTGCTCCATCTGCAGAAAATTGGAGGTTAATGGAAAATTTCCGGATGGATAATCCTATCATTGAAGATAATTCTGGAAGAAGAAAATTTTATTTGGAATATGACACGTCACAATTCAAACCAGAGGAAATAACTGTGAAAACATCTGGCCAGCAATTAACTGTTCACGCTAAACATGAAGAGAAAGACCAGAATCGTTCATCTAGAAAGGAATATCAGAGAAGTTATCTGTTGCCCCAAGAGGTAAATCCGGAACTTTTGACCTCTAAGCTAAGTGAAACTGGAAAATTAACAATAACAGCTTCCCTTCCAGCCCTGATGTCAGGAAATAAGGAAAGACTTATAGCAATTGAACACACAAAATGATGTTTATAACAGACTGTCAGTTGAAAGCAAATTAAACATCTTAAAACTGTTGTGAAATCAGTCTGAAAGAACATATATCATTTTTTGTATATCTATGAACATGATGAAAACTTCAAATTTTATACCAACATTTTCTGGCATCTGATCGATTTGTGACAATGTTTTGTTAGAAACTTTTATATTGTACATTTTGTGAATATACATCTTTACTGGTATATATATATACGTACATGTATATACAATTTATAGAGTTTTGTTGATGCAGGTGTTACTTATTTATCTGTTTTTACATGTACAATGCACATTAATATATACATATGTAATTAAGAGTGAGTTTGAACACTTTTACAGGGCACTGAATGACATATGTATGTACATACCTCTACAATAGGCATTTAGTTTTGAATTGTACTTGCACAAAAGTAGTTATATAAAGATGTTTTTATTTGAATCTTTTAGTTTCATATCATTGGTATCAATTTTAGAATTAATACTAGACAAATGGAATATGATCTATGTATATATGCCCTGGCTTACAGTGCTGTACATGTTAGTGCAAGACAAAAAAGAAAGTTAATGTTCATAAAATTTATAATGATTACTGTGAATGCATTCCTAACAGTGAATAGTTCACTTCATTTAAAAAACAATAAAAAGCAACCACTACAACCAATTGTTGAACATGTACAACAAATATATACTTACTGTCACAATGAAGGATCCATGTTTAATAAGACAAATATATACTTACTGTCACAATGAAGGATCCATGTTTAATAAGACAAATATATACTTACTGTCACAATGAAGGATCCATGTTTAATAAGACAAATATATATACTTACTGTCACAATGAAGGATCAATGTTTAATAAGGCTAAGAATCATTTTACATTATACATGTTACATGACTATAACATTTATTGTAATGTACAAACACAAATTCTTAGGTTTTAGGAGGGTAAATAAAAATTGAAAAAGTATGCTAGAAATTGTTTAATCACATGCAATGTACATTGTAGGTATTAAATGATAAAAGAAACAATTTTGTATACCAGAATTTGGAATATATATAGAATAGGTATATTTTCTTCAAAATGAAAAATATTCTGACATAGGTGACCTTCTGCTGTTGTCTGCTCTATGGTCTCTTTGGCACATTCCCCATTTCCATTGTCAATTTTATATGTAAAGAATATAACTTAGAAATCTATATTTAGAAATCTGTCTTTGGTATACATCACCGAGACAGTAACACAACAGCACAAACTATCAGAAGACATCTAGACATGGTTGTGGACATTTAGTTTTAAAAAGATAAGTGATCTATCTGAAAGAAACAATAGAACAAGTTAAGTTAAACTACTGAAATTATCTTAGGATCTGCTGTTAGCCCAATTTACACAGTAGTTGCAGGAAAACAACAAAAAAACTGAAAAGGGACACAGGACCATCTATTATCATAAAAAAAAAATTATACATAATTTGAAAGTTGGAAAGCTTGATATTTTGCTGAGAGTGCAAAATTGAATGGAATTTTTTTTTTCCTTTGTAGAAAAATAAAAAACCTTCCTTGTACTGTCTGTCTGTTATTAGGAGTGCAGGACAGTGAGTAGAATGAGTAAATATGCTCCATACTTTATTACTTGACCATCTCTGTGGTCTATTGCTTTCTTACAGTGCTGAAGGTTGTTGTTTTGAACCCAGCCTGATCAAACTATAGACTTTGAAATTGATATTTGCTGCTTCTTCACTTGGCACACAACATTTTGGAGTAAGAGCAAGGACTGGTCGGCTGGTAGTTGTAATAATGTGACCTGAGTGGAAGGATATGATATGTCTTCCTGCAGACTGTAACCATGGTAACAAGCTTGTGAACTAGCACATTAAAAATCAGACTCAGTGATTGGTATTACAAAGCAGGGTTTATATTCATTTCATATTTTCAAGTTCTCGTCCTAAATATGAATTTAATTTGCTGCTGGACAACAAACAACAAGCCATCCATCCATCAATAATTTCAAATAGAAAAATGTTTTTTGTGCGTAATAAATCATATTCTTATGTAGTGACCAACTGCATTTTAAAATTTTAAGAATATTTTTATTTAAGTCCAGACATGATAAAATGTAATTCAAAACAACTTGATTTAAGCTTAAAAAACATTAACAAATATTCAGCTGTTGTCTGCTCTTTGGTGGTGTTGTTGTCTCTTTGACACATATCCCATTTTCTGTCTCATTATTTTAAGTATGGCAGACAGCAACCAGCAACTACCACTTAATTGCAGACTCCTGACTTTGGACAGGTTTTTATATGACTTCAAACATTTTTTTGGATTTGTATAATGGTATGATGTCGTCATCTGAAGACGTTTGGTTTCCAAACAGCAACTTTAGTTCAAGTGAATGGATATCTATGAAATTTGTAAAGAAGGTTCAACACTACAAAAGGAAGGTTATGACTGATTTTGGGGGTTATGGTACCATGACCAACAGTTTATGAATTATGGGCAAAAAACAAGCATTTTGAAGTTTCTGGACAATAACTTGTGTGTAATTGTGTATGGATCTCTCTGACATTGTATCACAATGATTCATTTCACAAAGGAAAGGCTGGGAATGAATTAGGTGGTATTTCCACCAAACATGCAGGAATAAGGGTAAACAAGGGGGCCAGCAATAAGCATTTTTCAAGTTTCCAGAGTCCAGACAACAAAGGATTTGTCTTTGGTAAAAAAGAAGACAAACTTTCAATGGCTAAGAGAGATAACTCAGGTGACTGGTCAAATTGATTCTAATTCCAAAAAGTAAAATGATTGATTGCGACTTACACATGTGGATTCTCTGACTTATTTAAAGGTCAGAATAATGGAGGACGACTCGAACCTGTACACAAATAGATTTACTGTCTCATTATTTACTTTTCCTGTTTTTCAGACTATGTTTACATTACCAACCCAGGAAGTATACACTACACCTGTTCCTGTACCAAAGGATCCAGCAGGAAACATCAAAGATGATTGTAGATTATGGATTGGAAATTTGGATACTAGACTGACAGAGTAATATAATATAAGACATACATAGAAATAAACAAGAAAATTCTAGAACTATTCTCAAATTTGTGAAAAAATATAATTATTTTGGTATCTTTCACCATGTTATGAAACTTTAATTGGAAACAATTTGTATATTAAGGGGCCATAACTCACAATTAATCTGTAAAATAAAAATGTATACACAATTAGTAAATTAGTTTGCTGTTACATCATACCAAACTATTATCCAACCATGAACCCTTTTAGGTGTAAGACCACCAAATCATGGTACATGTAGGTCACACCAGGTTGTATATATGAAAATAGGTCAAAAAAAATATTGAATTTGACAGTTGTAGGTAATTAATTCTACATTTTACTGCAGTAAAACGTTTCTGTTTCATCATGTTCATAAACCTGTGTCTTGGTTATATCAAAGCACCACTATTTTTTCATTTGGGGTTTCTATAGAATATTTTGTAAACTTGAGGTTACATGGTTACTAAAACTTGTACACAGGTTAAATAAGGGGAGATATTTGATTGGTTAACTTCCAGTGATGGTTATTTTCTTATATGCAATGAAATGTTTTGTGAAATTTTTATACGACGGCAAAAATTGAAAATTTTTTGGTAGTATATTCAATTTGGTATAACGTTCGTGCCGTCGTCATTGTCCAAAGACATTTGGTTTTCGCACTATAACTTTAGTATAAGTAAATAGAAATCTATCAAATTTAAACACAAGGTTTATGACCTCAAAAGGAAGGTTGGGATTAATTTTGGAAGTTTTGGTCCCAACAGTTTAGGAATTAGGGGCCAAAAAAAGGTCCCAAATAAGCATTTTTCTTGGTATTTGCACAATAACTTTAGTATAAGTAAATAGAAATCTATTAAATATAACACACGGTTTATGACCACAATGGAAGGTTGGGATTGATTTTGGAAGTTTTGGTTCCAACAGTTTAGGAATTAGGGACCAAAAGGGACCAAAATTAAACTTTGTTTGATTTCAGTAAAAATTGAATTATTGGGGTTCTTTGATATGCCGAATCTAACTGTGTATGTAGTTTCTTAATTTTTGGTCCTGTTTTCAAATTGGTCGACTTTAAGGTCTAAAGGGTCCAAAATTAAACTTAGTTTGATTTTAACAAACATTGAATTCTTGAGGTTCTTTGATATGCTGAATCTAAACATGTACTTAGATTTTTTATTATGGGCCCAGTTTTCAAGTTGGTTCAAATCAGGATCCAAAATTATTATATTAAGTATTGTGCAATAGCAAGAAATTTTCAATTGCACAGTATTCAGCAATAGCAAGAAATCTTCAATTGCACAGTATTGTGCAATAGCAAGAAATTTTCAATTGCACAGTATTGCACAATAGCAAGAAATCTTCAATTGCACAGTATTGTGCAATAGCAAATTGGTCCAAATCGGGGTCCAAAATTAAACTTTGTTTGATTTCAACAAAAAATTAAACCATTGGGGTTCTTTGATACATGTATGCTGAATTAAACATGTATTAAGATTTTTGCTTATGGGGCCAGTTTTCAAGTTGGTCCAAATCGGGGTCCAAAATTAAACTTTGTTTGATACATGTATCAACAAAAATTGAATCTTTGGGGTTCATTGATATGCTGAATCTAAACATGTATTTAGATTTTTGATTATAGGCCCAGTTTTCAGGTTGGTCCAAATCGGGGTCCAAAATTAAATTTTGTTTGATTTCATCAAAAATTGAATTCTTGGGGTTCTTTGATATGATGAATCTAATCATGTATTTAGATTTTGGATATTGGACCATAAAAGGTAAATGTCCAATTTAAAGTTATTAAGTTTAAGTTCTTAGACCTCATTCATTCTGTGTCAGAAACCTATGTTGTGTCCACTATTTAATCACAATCCAAATTCAGAGCTGTATCAAGCTTGAATGTTGTGTCCATACCTGCCCCAACTGTTCAGGGTTTGAACTCTGCGGTTGTATTAAGCTGCGCCCTGCGGAGCATCTTGTTTTCTTTGTAGCTAAGTTTAAGGGATATTTAAGTAGACAAGAATTTGGGGAACAGTTTACATTGAGGCAAGGTCATACAAAGAACTTTATTGTTTATAATGGTTTCATAATGAACAGACATTACACATACATGTATATTCTTTCAGGTACACATTGTTAAAGCTTCTACAAAAGTTTGGTGAATTGAAAAGATTTGATTTTCTTCTTAACAAACTGGGGCCAGAAAAAGGAAAACCCAGAGGATACTGTTTTGTTAGTTATGAAAATAGAAAGGTGAGAATAAGTTTGTGTCCAACAGTGTTCATTTGACTTTGACCTTAATGTCTTGCATCATTGATAATTATAATGTGGTGCATTTAGTAAGACCTTGTTCTTTAAAACTTTCAGCATAAAATTTAATCAATGCATGTATTCCTAAAGCAGGAAAGACTTCAGCATGTGTAGTGTTAAGCTAACTTAAGTATTCACAATTTATAAGAGTTATTAATATGGTTATTTGTTTTATTAACATTGAAATTGAATAATTGAAATCTAAGTCTGCAGGAATTTGTTACAATTTGAGCTTAAGGTGGTACCCAACACTTGCACTAAAATTAATTTGGCTTGTTTAATTTTCATAAAACTTTGTCAAAGTACTTACTTTGACCCTTTACAAAAATATAAAATTTTAAAAATTTGAACCAACCGTTTTGTCAGAAAAATTACACTGGTTATATAGCAGTTTGACAAACACCAATGTTTATCATTGAGAAGCTTTATATTCCCTTTACAACACAACGTAATCAAAACGTTTAGCTGACTTTACAGAGTTATCTGTAGTGTTAGGTACCACCTTAATATACAAATACTACATTGCCTTCACTCATCGGAATTTGTACAAAATTAAATTGAATTTGGTATTACAGAAAATTAAAACAGAATTGAACAGAACTTTTTTGTAACATGATCTTTGTTTCTAAACAATTATAGGATGCTGAGAAGGCCAAGAGGAATATGCATGGTAAACTGGCACTGTCCAAAAGACTAGTAGTAAAATGGGCACATGCAGAAACAGACGTAATTATTTTACTTCAGTGAATGCCATTGTATTACTGTGGATTTATTTACTTCTATTTTATGTATTATAATCTCCTTTTAAGTTTATTTGTCCCACAGGCCACTTAAATTACCGTACAGTGGGTTATTTTCGAGGGGTGCTTATTTTCACTTATTTTGGCAGGGGTGTTTATTTACACTTATTTTGGCAGGTAAGGGAATTATTATTCACCACAATTTCTTTTAATTTTCAGAGTGAACAGCAAGACATAAGAGTACCATGTAGTACTACAGGTGTATATCCTACTGGCAGGTAAGAAATCAAGACATAAGAGTACCATGTAGCACTACAGGTGTATATCCTACTGGCAGGTAAGAAAACAAGACATAAGAGTACCATGTAGCACTACAGGTGTATATCCTACTGGCAGGTAAGAAAACAAGACATAAGAGTACCATGTAGCACTACAGGTGTATATCCTACTGGCAGGTAAGAAAACAAGACATAAGAGTACCATGTAGCACTACAGGTGTATATCCTACTGGCAGGTAAGAAAACAAGACATAAGAGTATCATGTAGCACTACAGGTGTATATCCTACTGGCAGGTAAGAAAACAAGACATAAGAGTACCATGTAGCACTACAGGTGTATATCCTACTGGCAGGTAAGAAAACAAGACATAAGAGTACCATGTAGCACTACAGGTGTATATCCTACTGGCAGGTAAGAAAACAAGACATAAGAGTACCATGTAGCACTACAGGTGTATATCCTACTGGCAGGTAAGAAATCAAGACATAAGAGTACCATGTAGCACTACAGGTGTATATCCTACTGGCAGGTAAGAAAACAAGACATAAGAGTACCATGTAGCACTACAGGTGTATATCCTACTGGCAGGTAAGAAAACAAGACATAAGAGTACCATGTAGCACTTCAGGTGTATATCCTACTGGCAGGTAAGAAAACAAGACATAAGAGTACCATGTAGCACTACAGGTGTATATCCTACTGGCAGGTAAGAAAGCAAGACATAAGAGTACCATGTAGCACTACAGGTGTATATCCTACTGGCAGGTAAGAAAGCAAGACATAAGAGTACCATGTAGCACTACAGGTGTATATCCTACTGGCAGGTAAGAAAACAAGACATAAGAGTACCATGTAGCACTACAGGTGTATATCCTACTGGCAGGTAAGAAAACAAGACATAAGAGTACCATGTAGCACTACAGGTGTATATCCTACTGGCAGGTAAGAAAACAAGACATAAGAGTACCATGTAGCACTACAGGTGTATATCCTACTGGCAGGTAAGAAAGCAAGACATAAGAGTACCATGTAGCACTACAGGTGTATATCCTACTGGCAGGTAAGAAATCAAGACATAAGAGTACCATGTAGCACTACAGGTGTATATCCTACTGGCAGGTAAGAAAGCAAGACATAAGAGTACCATGTAGCACTACAGGTGTATATCCTACTGGCAGGTAAGAAATCAAGACATAAGAGTACCATGTAGCACTACAGGTGTATATCCTACTGGCAGGTAAGAAAACAAGACATAAGAGTACCATGTAGCACTACAGGTGTATATCCTACTGGCAGGTAAGAAAGCAAGACATAAGAGTACCATGTAGCACTACAGGTGTATATCCTACTGGCAGGTAAGAAATCAAGACATAAGAGTACCATGTAGCACTACAGGTGTATATCCTACTGGCAGGTAAGAAAACAAGACATAAGAGTACCATGTAGCACTACAGGTGTATATCCTACTGGCAGGTAAGAAAGCAAGACATAAGAGTACCATGTAGCACTACAGGTGTATATCCTACTGGCAGGTAAGAAATCAAGACATAAGAGTACCATGTAGCACTACAGGTGTATATCCTACTGGCAGGTAAGAAAGCAAGACATAAGAGTACCATGTAGCACTACAGGTGTATATCCTACTGGCAGGTAAGAAATCAAGACATAAGAGTACCATGTAGCACTACAGGTGTATATCCTACTGGCAGGTAAGAAATCAAGACATAAGAGTACCATGTAGCACTACAGGTGTATATCCTACTGGCAGGTAAGAAATCAAGACATAAGAGTACCATGTAGCACTACAGGTGTATATCCTACTGGCAGGTAAGAAAGCAAGACATAAGAGTACCATGTAGCACTACAGGTGTATATCCTACTGGCAGGTAAGAAATCAAGACATAAGAGTACCATGTAGCACTACAGGTGTATATCCTACTGGCAGGTAAGAAAGCAAGACATAAGAGTACCATGTAGCACTACAGGTGTATATCCTACTGGCAGGTAAGAAAACAAGACATAAGAGTACCATGTAGCACTACAGGTGTATATCCTACTGGCAGGTAAGAAATCAAGACATAAGAGTACCATGTAGTACTACAGGTGTATATCCTACTGGCAGGTAAGAAAACAAGACATAAGAGTACCATGTAGCACTACAGGTGTATATCCTACTGGCAGGTAAGAAAACAAGACATAAGAGTACCATGTAGCACTACAGGTGTATATCCTACTGGCAGGTAAGAAATCAAGACATAAGAGTACCATGTAGCACTACAGGTGTATATCCTACTGGCAGGTAAGAAAGCAAGACATAAGAGTACCATGTAGCACTACAGGTGTATATCCTACTGGCAGGTAAGAAAACAAGACATAAGAGTACCATGTAGCACTACAGGTGTATATCCTACTGGCAGGTAAGAAAACAAGACATAAGAGTACCATGTAGCACTACAGGTGTATATCCTACTGGCAGGTAAGAAAACAAGACATAAGAGTACCATGTAGCACTACAGGTGTATATCCTACTGGCAGGTAAGAAAACAAGACATAAGAGTACCATGTAGCACTACAGGTGTATATCCTACTGGCAGGTAAGAAAACAAGACATAAGAGTACCATGTAGCACTACAGGTGTATATCCTACTGGCAGGTAAGAAATCTTATATATCAAACCATCACCTAACATGCATCCCAAAAAATTAGCACAGAATTAAATTCTGAATATCCTGTACAGAGTCAAATTACTACCAATCTTTGGATAAATGAATAGTTAAAGGTCTCCTTTTAAAATATGTGTGATAATCAGTTACCATCATGAATGAGAAAAGAATATTGAGGTCCTCCTCTTTTTGAATTATTGCTAGTAGAAAGGGAGAACTGAGGGTTGTGGGGTGTTGCTCTTTTCAAATTCTTTAGCTGATAGTTGTTGAAATTTTTCTGTTATCATCACTGAGGTGGTTCTTTTAAAATTAATTTCCTCACCATGATTTGTCAAAGATGAAAATTGTTTCCGGCTCAGCGTTTTAGAAACTTTGGAGACTCCAAGTTTGGGTATTCCTGAAAAATTGTAGCTGATACAATGAAAGTGTTTAATATGTATATATGTATTAACATGACTTCAATGTAAGTGTTAATATACACCTATAGCAGATCGTTCAAAATTCTTACAAATTAGTACTTTGTTTTATCAAACCAAACTGTTCAACTGACAAGGCATTTTAACCATATGCTTTAGAAAACCATAGTCAACTCATCAAAAAACAAGATGATAAATTAAAGCATTCTTACAATCCTATAGTGCTTTAAAAGCATAATAACCATGATAACTTCAAAGCTTAAAAAACATTAGGTGAGTAAATCAAACTTTTCCAGACATCATATTTCTTTCTTTTTTTTCTTTTCAGCACTGATAGTCAGATAAGAGCCATAGAAGACAAGTTAAGGAAAATGGAAGAATCCTCCTCAGAATTCACAATCTCTACAAAACCTGTAGCCCAACCAGGAAGTAGTCAATTATATCAAATGAACGCTGCCAAACAAGAACAAATCAAGAAGCCATACAGTCGTAAAAAGTGATCTCATCATGGTATTTTGAAAAAAACAAAATCAAACTTGGTTGCAAAGTTGATGGTATGCTACCATACATGGAATTGTTCCAGTATCAATGGTCAATGATCATTTGTTGTCCCAAGGAAGCTGTGTTGTACTGCAAAGAAGAAATGTACACCGATAAGGAGGACTAGAAATTTTAAAACATTAACTGTGAAATATTTAAAAGATTGTTTAGTGTAAAATTTCACATTTAAGGCAATGCATTGTGTCTTATTTTAGATAAAGATTAAAAGATTATAGGATTCTTGTAATCTTTAAAACTCATTTGGAAATAGAAATGTTGTGTGATAGTTTATGAGACAACTCTTCACAAGAGACCAAATGACACAGAAATTTTATAACTATTCAACAATGAGCAAGCCCGTACAGCATAGTCAGCTACAAAATCCCCTGCAATTGAAATCTGTTTGTCATTGTTGCCACCCTGTTGAATGAGAATTCCACTATAGTGTAAAAGAGTTTCCCGTTGAGAAAAATGAGGAATCCCATCTACTCTTTTTATTCTACTTGTAATGTCCAATCTTTTTTATGAAGCCATACAGATCAATCTTAGCTCAACACAGAGTTTTTAGACAGTTTATCATATAAATTTTTCATTATTTATTGCAAAAACCAACCAAAACAAATTAGTTCAATTTTTTTTTTTTTTACCAGGTAATTCAAGCAATGACAGTATGTCACCATTTAGGAATGACAATTTTGGGATAATGTAGATTATTTGAATATCCATTATAATTCTTTTCATGATTGCAGTCAAATGACACTTTTGTAGTTCTTGGATTGCTGATATTTATGCCCCATTTATGGGCATTATGTTTTCTGGTCTGTGCATGTGTCTGTTCGTTCGTTTGTCTCGCTTCAGATTAAAGTTTTTGGTCACGGTAGTTTTTGATGAAGTTGAAGTCCAATCAACTTGAAACTTAGTACACATGTTCCCTATGATATGATCTTTCTAATTTTAATGCCAATTAGAGATTTTCCCCATTTTTTTTCACGATCCACTGAACATAGAAAATATCCAAAATTATAGTGCGGATGGGGCATCTGTGTACGAGGGACACATTCTTGTTTTTTGCTGAATACAGCATAATGTGTATCTGTATGAATATGCCACAATCTTTAAGTGCCAATCTCAAGTCAGGAGTCTGTAGTTCTGTGTTTGTCATTTGATCATGTCTGTCATATTTGTTTTTATACGACCGCAAAAATTAAAATTTTTTTGGTCGTATATTGGTATCACGTTGGCGTCAGCGTCGTCATCGTCGTCTGAATACTTTTAGTTTTCGCTGTCCAACTTAAGTGAATAGAAATGTATGAAATTTTAACACAAGGTTTATCACTACAAAAGGAAGGTTGGGATTGATTTTGGGAGTTTTGGTCCCATCATTTTAGGAATAAGGGGCCAAAAAGGGTCCAAATAAGCATTTTCTTGGTTTTCGCACTATAACTTTAGTTTTAGTAAATAAAAAACTATGAAATTTTGACACAAGGTTTATGACCACAAAAGGAAGGTTGTCACATAACCATTGTCCTTTACCTCATTTTAATAGTTCAGTGACTATTGAAAAAAAATCACTCTTATTATGAGTAATAGGATAACCATAATATTTGGTATGTGCATACCTTGCAAGGTCCAGGGGCGTAGCTGCCGTTAGGCACTTTAGGCACGTGCCTACACATAACTTTTTCACAAATGTTTTTATGCCCCACCTACGATAGTAGAGGGGCATTATGTTTTCTGGTCTGTGCGTCCGTCTGTTCGTTCGTCCGTTCGTCCGTCTGTCCCGCTTCAGGTTAAAGTTTTTGGTCAAGGTAGTTTTTGATGAAGTTGAAGTCTAATCGACTTCAAACTTAGTATACATGTTCACTATGATATGATCTTTTAAATTTTAATGCCAAATTAGAGGGTTTACCCCAATTTCACGGTCCACTGAACATAGAAAATGATAGTGCGAGTGGGGCATTCGTGTACTGGGGACACATTCTTGTTTTTTATTAAAAAAAATAATAAACAACGTTATATGTAGATGAAAGCCATTAAAGTTGTCAAAACTCTTTAATTATCGAATGTCATGTACACTAGTCTCATGTCCTAAGTGAATGAAATATTGGTTAGAATTGAATGTTTTTACCTTATATAAAAACTATAAACTAGAACTTTGGTTCAGATCATATTTCACTTTTATCAACAAAAACTTAAATGAACCTCAACTTAGACACATGAGTTTTTTAATAAGGTGTTGTAAGTTTTCAACTAGCTTTCCACTTTGTCTTCACCCAACTTGCCAATGTTGGTCTTCCGTTTGGCTGTGCAGGATGTATAAATACGCAGTCACGTCTGGTCAGAATGGGGACATTAAATCCGATGCCTAGTTGTAGAGAGAATGCAAATCTTTGATGAGTTCGTAGTTGGTCTACTGAAAGGCAAAATTTCTGCTATCCAATAATCCCTCATTTTCCAATGTATGGCATTTTTAAATTTCCAGACCTTCCTGGATGACACCTATCACAGGACCTAGCTTCAAGTTGTATTTATTGTAAAAAATTTTCAACGGTCATGAACTTGCATAATATTTGACACTGGATGTAAAAAAATCAATCAACCAACTGGCTTCAAGTAATTTTTCTGCGTGTAATGGCCACAATTATTTAAAATTCCTAAGCAGGTAGGGATTTTACAGTAGAGGATTTAAAGAAATACAAATTTCTTGAATTTTGTTAAATATCGACTATATCTGTATGTGTTTGTGTGGCTAGGGTGAAGGTTTAAGATTCAAAAGATTGATGGCTGATGTCTAGCCATTTTCCGTCGGGGGGGGGGGGGGGGCTTCGCGTGTATTGAATTATGGTAAGTGTTACATGTCCAGCTGGTAGATGTCATCTGACCTTGATGTCATTTTCATGGTTCAGTGGTTATAGTTAAGTTTTTGAGTGTCTTTTGATCTAATACTAAATGCAATAGATCTACAATATTTTGTGTATGGAAATATTTTATGATGTGCATGTCAGTCTCATGGGTTTTATTTGACCATGACCTCATTTTCACGGTTCATTGCTTAGTGTTTAGTTTTTATACAAACGCAAAATTTGGTAGTATATTGCAATCAAGTTGTCGTTGTTGTAGTCCGGCGGCGGTAGCAGCAGCGTCGTCCGAAGATGTGGTTTTCAGATTATAACTTATGTATAAGTGAATAGAAATCAATAAAATTTAAAATAAGGTTTATATCCTCTAAAGGAAGGTTGGGATTGATTTTGAGGGTTATGGTCCAAACTGTTTAGAAATTAGGCGCCAAAAAAGGGGCAAGTATGGTTGCAAACTCCATTATAAATTTGAATTGAGATACTGACCATATCCTGAGGGAAAGATTTGTTGGGAGGAATAAGGAAAAGGGGGAGGTGAAGCAAAACAAAACTGGGTAAAATTATTAAAAAAAAAAATTGGGGGGGGGGGGGTTAAGGTCAATTCACAACAGCAAAGTGTATTGCACAAAAGCAAAAATATGAATACAAATTCAAATCATATAACCAATTTGAAGTTTACAGTTATTCTGTGCCATGGTCATATAGTTATCAAAGGTACCAGGATTATAATTTAGTACGTCAGACGCGCGTTTTGTCTACATAAGACTCATCAGTGACACTCATATCAAAATATTTATAAAGCCAAACAAGTACAAAGTTGAAGAGCATTGAGGATCCAAAATTCCAAAAAGCTGTGCCAAACCTACTATGTGTCGAAAAAATTTAGTTACAATCCAAATTACAATCTAAGACCTGTATCAAGCGTGAATACTGTGTCCATTTTGGACCCGACTTTTCAGGGTTGGACATCTGCGGTCGTATCCAGCTGAGCTCAGCGAAGCAATTTATTGTGTTTTGGTCTGTTTTTCTTACGCAATAGGTCAAATGTATTTGTTGTATGGATGGATTGTTAGCTGAACATAACTGCCTGGCATTGTTCATCTGACCTTGACCTAATTTTCATGGTTCATAGGTCAATATAAAAAAGAAGATGTGGTATGATTGCCAATAGACAACTCTCCACAAGAGACCAAAATGACACATAAATTAACCAGTATTTTTTTTACTGTATACTATATATCAGATATCTTTAAGGCTTGTATTACCAAAAGAAAAGAAAATGAAAGTTTTGAAAAATGCCTCAAACATGCAAGAAAGTACGATAAGAGTAAAAATTTGGAATTTTAAACTTGCAAATCGGCTTGACATCGGTGAAGTCATTCACGAACGATACAATAACTCCTATAATTAAACCATTAATTCAAGTCTAGTATGATGGCATTTTGCAATTAATTAAATTCTATGATTAAAATGTCATATCACATAGCATAAAAATAATTGAAGCTGAAATTTAATTAATGATTTAATTACCGTTTATCCATATACGAACATAAAAAGGGTATATCAGGCTTTTGTAAATTTCCAGGTAGTAAATTATAAAAAAGAGACGAAAGATACCAAAGAGAGGATCAAATTCATATGTCGAATAGAGACGACAAATTCATGGAAAAACAAAAACGAAAAAAGTCTATAAAAACTAGACTAATATAAAAAAAAAAGAAGATGTGGTATGAATGCCAATGAGACAACTATCCACAAAAGACCAAAATCACACAGACATTAACAACTATAGGTCACCGTACGGCCTTCAACAATGAGCAAAGCCCATACCGCATAGTCAGCGATACTGAAAGGCCCATAAATGACAGTGTAAAACAATTCAAACGAGAAAACTAACGGCCTTATTTATTTATACTCTGTTATGTATTTCCAAAAGAAAGCAATCTTTATACTCAGAGTTCACATGCAATGTTATTTTTTACATTTTTGTCTACATTCTTGAAAATCTATAAATTCTCTAGAATAGATGTGTCATTATAAAAAAAAAGTGCAAATTTCGACGAGGTAACATTTTGAAAAATGATGTCATTGTTTAAAACATTTAAATGTGTTCCGCTATTCTATACTGAGTATGGTAGCAACGATATTCAGAAATATGCAATGGGAAAAACGAAGAGTTCCTTCAATTTCAACAATTTTAGATCATGCTTTGATAGAATCGTGTCAATGGTGTTACCAATTTAAAGCATACATTTAGCTACTAAATATTATTGTTTAACACCAAACAACTGTTCCAATTTTTGTTTAGGTTAAAATTACGACTTATTGACATTATTCATATAGCTACATGCATTCTATTCAAAAATTATTTCAGAATACATTGTCGTAAAAAAGTTGGCTGTCCTAATCATGGCCGTTGTAAATACTAAAATATGCACTTAAAATGAATATATGTGAATTGTGTAAGATTAAATGATAATAATATACCTAATCCTTCGTACACGACCTAAAAGCACTTATATTTATGAATGAAAATTAAAAAAATGTCGCATTTTTATATAGTAACACCACTGACCCTTCAGTAACTCCAATGACACAAAAGTATCACCATGCATTGACATCACATTTCAAATTTTACCTTTATTAAGTTCTGAACACAGAGCCAAGAACACTGAGCAAAAGAAAAAAAGAAAAAAATTATTCTTAGGCTAAAAAATCTCAAATTATATATATTTTAACATAACATCAATAACTAAAAATGTCAATAGTGTTACTAAATAGTGTCATTGGTGTTACCAGCATACACCAGTTTGTGAAAACTCTGTATAAGTAATACATGATATTGTTAAAACATTTTTAAATAAGTATTGTTTTTCGTAAACAATATGATGTTTCGCTTGTTAGGCATGAAAGAAACACAAAACAATGCTGATTGTCATGATATATTCAGTGGTGTTACTAAACTGGTCAATGGTGTTATTTTATCAAAATGGTCTCACCATTGACAGTAACACCAATGATTTAAGGTGAATTTTAAGATTTAGTTACGAAATAAGTGCTCCATTCGCATATTCTATATGTTGTTCCTGGTGCATGTTTCTATAATCAATATATTTCATAATTCAAAATTCAGGAAATGTTTTCAAAAAACGATTTGTATAAGGGTACACCATGGACACTATTTTCAATTACATGTATGATATAGCTTTTACTTACTTTTAAGATTTTTTCACTAAATTTTATTTAAAACTTAAAAAGACCCACTAACATAGTTTTGCATGTTTTTTTGAGAATGACCCAGATACAGAGAAACTTTTAATATTAAAAATGATCAGCCAGACAAGATCTACAAATAAATAAAAATGACCAAAATCATCAATTCTTTTGCATTTTTATACGACCGCAAAAAAAAATTTGCGTCGTATAATGGTATCATGTCGTCGTCTGCGTCGTCTGCGTCGTCGTCGTCCGAAGACACATTAGTTCCCGGACAATTTTTAACCAGAAGGTTAAATACCACTAAAGAAAGGTTGGGATTGATTTTGTGGTCTAAATAGTTTAGGAATTAGGGGCCAGAAGGGGGCCCAAAATAGGCAATTTTGTAGTTTTCAAACAATAACTTGTGTTTAAGTGTATGAATCTGTCTGAAATTATATCACAAGTTTCCATACCATGAAGGGATGGTTAGTAATGACTTTGTGGGGGGGGGGGGGGGGGGGGGGTTATGGCTTAAAATGTTTTGGAATTAGGGGCTAAAACTGAAGGCGAAATTAGGGGGAAAAAAAGGGGGAAAACTAGGTATTCAGGACATTAACTTTAGATTAAGTGAATGGATCTCTATAAATTTTACCAGAAGGTTCAATACCACTAAAGAAAGGTTGGGAT
Source organism: Mytilus edulis (assembly GCF_963676685.1). Lineage (NCBI taxonomy): Eukaryota > Metazoa > Mollusca > Bivalvia > Mytilida > Mytilidae > Mytilus > Mytilus edulis. Next base: position 22,129,012 of record NC_092345.1, read on the forward strand.
TGTTTTCTGGGGTTATGGTTCCAATAGTATAGGAATTAGGGGCCAAAAAGGGGGCCCAAAATAACCATTTATGTAGTTATCAAACTATAACTTGTGTTTAAGTGGATGAATCGCTCTGAAATTATATCACAAGTTTCCATACCATTAAGGGATGGTTAGTAATGACTTGGGGGGGGTGGGGGTGGGGGTGGGGGTGGGGGGGGGGGGGGGGGTTGGCTCAAAATGTTTTGGAATTAGGGGCAAAAAAGGGGGGAAACTAGGTTTTTTTCTTTTCAAAGGACAGTTAAGACAATTTTAAAGCAGTGTAAGGGAGGTAAATCAAAAACAGTTAACATACAATGTTTGGTATGTTCGGATTTACCTCCCTTATACTTCCTGTAAATAATGTATAAAGAAATGTCAGGTTTTGGACTTATTGCCAAAAAAAGGGGGGGGGGGGTAGAAGTTTTCAATTTCCCCCCCCAAATTTCTCAAATTCCAAATTTTTGTAAAGTTTGAAGAAGAAATCTTTAATTGTACAATATTGCATAATCATCTGATGAGTTAAGCCTTTTTCAACTGATTTTTATAGTTCGTTCTTATGTTGTACTGTTATACCACTGTCCCAGGTTAGGGGGAGGGTTGGGATCCCGCTAACATGCTTAACCCCGCCACATTATTTATTTATGTGCCTGTCCCAAGTCAGGAGCTTGTAAATTCACTGGTTGTCGTTTGTTTATGTGTTACATATTTGTTTTTCGTTCATTTTTTTACATGAATAAGGCCGTTAGTTTTCTCGTTTGAATTGTTTTACATTGTCTTATCGGGGCCTTTTGTAGCTGACTATGCGGTATGGGCTTTGCTCATTGTTGAAGGCCGTACGGTGACCTATTATAGTTGTTAATATCTGTGTCATTTTGGTCTTTTGTGGATAGTTGTCTCATTGGCAATCACACCACATCTTCTATTTTTATATTGTAAGATCTTGACATTTGTTTTGTATCAGAAACTCATATTATGTCAAGAATTTGATCACAATACAAATTCAGAGCTGTATCAAGCTTGAATGTTGTGTCCATACTTTCCCCAACTGTTCAGGGTTTCAGTGACCTCTGCGGTCGTATAAAGCTGTGCCCTGCGGAGCACCTGGTTGCCTATGATTTTGTAACTATAATAGATGGAAACTTAAGAATAACCAAAATTACCAGCAAGACAAGATTTAAATTACAAATAAGTCTGCAAGGCCAAAATCAGCTGGTGACTTATTGGAGTTATTGCTCTTTAATAACGATTTTCGTTGTAACCTTTGATTAAGAACACGTAACCTTAAAAAATCCATAATGATAAGTCTGATAAGCACGAAAGGATATACAAATAAATCTTATGGCTTGACCACGACCTTATTTCATGGAACAAATAACCACGAAAACTTATCCTTGTTCATTGCCATTGAAGATCATTGAACAAGGATAAATTTTCGTGGTTAAGTCCGCATCTCAGATATAGATTTATTGGCGGATCCAGGGGGGGGGGGGTTCCGGGGGTTGGAACCCCCCTTTTTTGGCCGATCAATGCATTTGAATGGGGACATATAGTTGGAACCCCCCCCTTTTGTCCTGGGTTTGGAACCCCCCTTTTTAAAATGGCTGGATCCGCCCCTGAGATTGATCAATCACTGAAGCGCCCCCTCTCATTGCAATCAGTGACCCCTCCCCTGAACATTTCTGGATCCGCCACTGAGTTACACCACCTACTCGTGAATTGTATAAGTTGCTAAGAAATTATCCGGAATTTAAATTCATTCCTGTGCATGATTTCCTTGCATGATAGAGTGAAATGTTTCTGTTTCTACAAGGAAGCTATTCCAAATGGAAAATTTAAGTCGTCAAATCAGTTTCGAAGGGTTATTTTTATCTCCATTTGATATCTTCTCCATTTTCTTTATGGTTTCATTCAAAGTAGTAATTTTGATGTTTTTGTGTTGCCGTGTATAAACTTTTCACATTTTCAACTTCAAAACTACATACTAGTATTCAATTTTAACTTTTAAGGAATGATAAACCGTACATGAATCACTGGTCTTTTTATTTGGTTTCGATCATGGCCGCTGTGTAAGAGAAACATTTTGATTTTGGCTGTCAAATTTATGCTATCCTTCTCATGCCTCTTAAACAACAGTGCAAATGTCTAAAACCAGAGACATATAAAACGTTATATATGTCTCTACTAAAACTAGGCAGATTAATAATTGAATTAATGTACTTTGCTTAAAATGATCGATGGGGTGATATACTTTGTGGCATACTGGCCGGTTGGCACATAGTTCGCATTTAAACACTAGAGAAATTGCTTTGAATCTTCTTCTTGATCGATATATGCAGAGGGGGAATTATTTTCTATTTCTGTTTTAATATATCTGATATTTTCTTTTTATATAAAACAAAGATGTGGTATGATTGCCAATGTGACAACTCTCCACAAGAGACCAAAATGATACGTAAATTAACAACTATAGGTCACTGTACGGCCTTCAAAAATGAGCAAAGCCCATCATACCACATAGTCAGCTACAAAAAGCCCCGAAATTACAATGTAAAACACTTCAAACGAGAAAACTAACGGCCTAACTTATTTACTTCGTTTGATATTTTTGATTAACTTTTTTTTGTCTTTATTATCAGTGTGCTAATTTAAAAAAGTAATTTGAATAGCTGCTTTAAGACGTTTATAAAATCAAATAATAATGTGACGTCATGACTTCAGATTGTCAAAAAAAAGAAAAAAAGGGCACAAGGCACTTATGCCCCTTTTGCTTCTGGTTGTTTAAGTAAAACTGACGATCGGGCTCTTGTAGAAAGGTATATAACTAAACGAAAGAAAACAACACTGTTCTCTCGAGTCGGAGTCGAGTCGACCGTCTCACCAGAACAATAATCTGGTACGTACACGGGATTGATCTCCTAATTTTGTCAACTGTGAGGATAAAAACTTCCGGTTTTGAAAATGACGGACCTTCCAGGTCTATTATGCTCCTTTTTCTTTATTTTGGTAAGGAACGTTTGTGTTTCTTTGTCTTTTATTTATTCTTACGATAAAATATGGGACCAATAAACAGGCACCAGAAATTACAAATGTCATATTACAACTATATTTATTTAAAGCTGTATTCTTAGCCGGCATGTACATAAACCCGGGAGTTCTAATGAAACGTCAGAATGCCACGTGTTTTAAACTCCACTTTATTGTAACACATGCATACTTTTGCAGTTGTAAATTAAAAATACTACTTACAAGGTATAGACTTTGTTTTAATCATTTGAACATTTTATGTTTACCAATTATTAGTGTCATTCTCTGACTTTAGTCATTATGTCTTTATTTCTGTGGGATGGGGTTGCATTTGCCCCAATTACATATTTATTATTGGTATCTTTGGCCAAAGAATGTATTTTCATTGGGTCTATTTACCCGATTTTAAAACATTTGTATTAATTTTATAAATTTTATCACAATGGAAATGTGATTGTTGTTTGAAGTCAATGATTCAATCAGTGCACTTTCGGTATCAGGTCCGTTCGGAGCCAACACACTTTCGCACCCTACACGCTCGCATGTTCGCACCCAAGGTCTGTTCGCACCCAAATTTAAATCAAATTCCAGTTGAATAATTAGAATATCAAGATTTTTTTTAATTGATTTGATGTAAATACTACATGTACATAAATTTAGCTTGGTATGAGTAAAACATTGAAGATTTTAAATGACAACCACAACTTTGAAAGATTTTAACATCTTGGCCCCTTTGATCTGAAACAATGAAACAAAAAATTATAGCAATACACTAACCAAAACATGATTCATATTCAACACAAAAATACGTTGTCAGAGTCTCATTTTTTTTTAAACAATGAAATAAAAGTTAGTAATACACTTACCAAAACAAGATTAAGATTTATTCACCACAAAAAAAACCCCAATGTTGTCTCACTTTTATTTTAGACAATGACAACAAATACACTTATAGGAATACACTTGCCTAACCTTGATTACAAAGTTATTAAACACCAAACAAATAAAAATTGGGCGCGAATGTGTAGGGTGTGAAAGTGAAAGGGGACGAACGTGATTGGGTGCGATTGGACCCAGATTCGCAGATTCTCAGGTCAACCATCACAGATTTCCAAAAAGCAATAAGGTGTATTCATGGTATTGATATTTCGGTTTTTAGGTACAAATGCACCTTAGCTACACATACCTCATGAAATGATGGCTATACCAATATATTTTTGAAAATACATGTATTTATAAAATCTTAAAATTTATAAAATGTTTTGAGATTAATTGCTTGAGCTTAGTTAATTCCTATACCTAATAATGCTATTTATTGTTATAATTAATTTATTATTTTTTTCTAGTTGTATTTTGATGATGTAAAAAGTAGTCTGCTGTCAGTTGACGAATGCAGGACATTGGGGTTTGCACCAAGTTTGGTATGTTCACAGTGTAAAGAGTTGGACCAGTTTAATCTGTCTCAGTTGACAGAATCCTGTTCCAATTGTTGCCAGAAGGATGAAAGTGACAGTAATACATTAAAAGTGAGTTTTTGATGAATTTCTGAAGTACAAATTAAGTCCTAAGATTTATATTTAGATTGGACTGGCATCCAAAACACCAATACATTGTAAATGCTAGTCTAGTATGGCTGATATGAATACCTCTTTTAATCCTTTAACAGCTATGTACTTGATAAAATCTTTCCAAACTTCCCAAACTTTGAATACACCTTGAAATGAACATCAACATTCTTTTAAATTGATTTTAACAGTGCAATATAAAAAAGAAGATGTGGTATGATTGCCAATGAGACAACTATCCACAAAAGACCAAAATGACACAGACATTAACAACTATAGGTCACCGTACGGCCTTCAACAATGAGCAAAGCCCATTATTAAAGAACATGCTCACTGATTCATGTTATTGTTGCTAGAGTTTTAAAAGAAGTCAATATTTTAAGTTTATAAAAAAAATTATACAATTGTGACTTTGTATGTATTTCAGAATATATAGCAAATTTATTGTTTGCATCAATTTTAGTTTTATTTCTGAGTTTGCATAAACCTACATGCCTTATGAATCATTACTGGGTTTTAATGGGTAATACTGGGCAATACTGGGTAAAATAAAATACTGGCCTGAATTTTAAAGAGGATTCAGTGATCAAACTCAATTGCAATACATTTAAGATATTTATAAACACATTTTGATTTATAACTTAGTTTACTTGTTTGAGAGTGATAGTTCAAGTGTATATACATTTGAAAAAGTACTATTCTTGCAACTATAAAACAAGTAAACATGTAGGCACACATTACACAAATATTAATGGAAAAGGCCATTATCAATAATTCTCTTCTGAAAGTCTATTAAATCACCCTCTCGTCTAGATTGATCAAACTGTTAACACAAATTCAAAGAATTCATTTTTCAAATGTATATCACTAATTGATAAGTAATTATTCAGATTAGGACATTGATATGTTTATATAACAATATTCAGCCTTTTCATTTCTATAAGGGTTAATGACTTGACCCTGTAGGGTGTTTATTTAGCAATATGATTGCATAGACATTTCAATTTATAATTCACATAAACACTGCTATAAAATGCATTTTTTTTTTAAAGTTTGGATAGTTGAAACAATACATGGAAATTAACAAGGTATTAATAATCCTAAAATATTCAAATTTTGTATTCTGCCTACATAGAAGTAGTGGAGAAAAGAATGAAATTGAATTTTCAATCTTCTAGAAACATGACTCTCAATGGTTATCTGTATAAAATGTATATATTTAGCTATAATACTATGAAACTACAACAAGACTTTACTATTTTGTGTTAAAATAAGCTTAAAAAGTCTTATTGCCCAGTATTACCCAGTATTACCCATTTCTGGGAGTATTGCCCAGTCCGGGAAAACCCGGGAATTCCCGCCTGGGTTTTCCCGGGCTGGTAATACTTTGCCAACCCTGCTTATGATTGATTCAAGAAAACATTCCTTGATCAAATAAAACCTAGTTTGTTTTGTTTATAAAATTTAAAGGAAGTCAAATATTGTTAATATAAATCATGTTACTTTTGGCAAAAAAGGTATTATAATTTGTGTTTTTTTTATTTTCTTTAGGTACATCCATATGCAGAACTCCATATCTGTGGATGAAAATTGGGGCGGTACCCACAAGTGCAAGGTTTGTTTTATCTTATTCACTTTTTTTTCTTATTTTTTTTTTAGTGTGGATTGATCAATCTTTTGTTGAAATTAATATTAAATGTGCTCTAGTATTAAGTCATATATGAATTCAAAGTTACCATCTGTATGATTTTCCTGTGTAATACACACTTTTTTACATCCCACAACATATTCACACATTCACAAACTGGCTGTTAGAGGCTAGAAATATATTCTGAGGAGACATTTTTCAGTCCATTCTATATGTATATTGCTGGGGAAATAGATCTAAGATTATTTCTCTTAAATATTTGAAGATATATATTTCAGCTCAGAAATATATATAAAACAACCAAAGTGTGGCTTTCTTTGCATATTTTCTGTAGTCCATTACATGAACAGGTAGATAACCCAGAATCATCAATCTTTAAATTCCAATGTTAGATTTGTTTAATTGATCAGAAAACATGTACATTTGTAGTATAATTTGATCCTACATAGTAGTTAAAAGCACAGATTTAATATCTTATATTCACATATTAAAGAATGGCATGTAATGAATTCATTTATTTTGTAGCATTTGTGAAGAGTGACCGCCCAAATCAGTTCCCTGGTTTAACAATCCGTTATATCAGAGGAGCAGATCCCATGATAAAACTCCTGGATGAGAGTAAAAATGTTGTGGAGACGCTAGGTATAGAAAAATGGGACACAGATACTGTAGAAGCTTTTTTTAAAGAAAGATTAAAGGATTAATATGCTAGCATGATGTGTATTAAGGGTTGAATGTGTGACAGTATGAGAGATGGTACGAAAATTTATTATAGTTGATGTTTCTTTTGTTATTGTATTGTTCATTCCAAATATGTCAAAACATCATTTTTATCTTTCAGTATTTGTTTTCATTAGCACACTTGGAAAAAATATTAATTTAGAATGCCTTATTTGCTAAAATGATGTAAAAAATGAAAAAAAGTTTTAGTACAAAATGTAGCTTAAAATTATTGAAATTTCGTAATCCTATATAGTTCTTTATTTGTCTATAGAGATTTTGTCAAATAGATAAATATACTATATTTTTACTTAAATATCCACCACAGAATTTTGTGTAAACTTACTCTAAATCAGATATTTTTTCAATATCAGCATTTTAAAATTTTGTCCGAAATTGGTCAATAATCATAAGGTTCTAAGAGTTTATTTTTGATGTATACTCCTTAAAAGCAGTTCAGGTGTTTAAATATAGAACAGCAACAGCTAAAAGAAAAATGATTGTTATTATTTTTGAGTAAAAGATGAATGATATAGATTCTTCATTTGGATATTTGTTCTATATGATTATTGCTAATTTATTAGTTACGCAGTGAAGTCATCATTTCTTTAAATCATTAGAAGTGCCTTCACAATTTCATGGTATGGGTATTGGATAAATCTTTTGTATTTTTATGTGTTATGTTAACCTCTAGTATGAAGGTCTGACAATAAAGCCTTGTGGCATGTTTGACCGGAGGGTATAGAAGGAATTAAGCAATACAAGAAAATATGAAATGTTTGTCTTATGTCTAATACTAAAGGCCAATGTATAAAATCTAATAAAGCTATTTTGATAAAAAGGCTTTTGTTTTAACCTTTATTCATATTGTATGCCAGCTGCTGTGTTTTCCTGCAATTATGTCATTGTCAAAAATTTAAAGTGGAAAGTGGAAGGCCATTAAAGCCCCAGAGGTACATGAAAGCTGAAATGAGATACCCAGAATGATACTAACCAAGATAATTTAAAGGCAGGACATTGGATCAGAAAGAAATAAGACCATTTTGCTTGACTTTTTCATTATGTGCATTACATATTACAGTGATTGTCAAAATCGTTGTACCGGGACTGGGCATGGCATAATGTCTATTTTGTAAAGCAAGTGTCTTGGTCCTTGCATTTATATTAAATTCACAATCTTCTACTAAAAAAAAATTAAAACACCCAATGTATTTTGATTTCAAGTGTACATGAAGGTAATTCCAAGATTATGGGTACCCTGAAATCTGTGAAATGAATGGTTTGTTCCTGAGGCTACAATTCATTCTCCCTCTAGAGAAGGTAGTTTCACAATAAGATGAAGGCCGACTTTAATTGCGGATAAAATTGATGTTGATAACTGAGGAAGAGGATTTTGGTTCACTTTGAAGATCCATCAAAATAAAGTTTTTTTTAGGATACTTGTGTAATTAAGGTATCCAATACAACCAAGGAAACTCAGTTCTTCATCTTTGGTTGAAAATTTCAGAGGATCATAGAACATATCTTTGATTATTCAGGATTTCTTCCTTGGCGACTGTTGTTGGGGTATATGTTGAGGTTACCAAGTAAATTGTCAATTTCTTATTCCTTTAGGAAATGTGATTTACCGCTGTACTCACAAAAACGATGTTTTTTTTTATCTGCTTGGACAGCAACAAGGGAGTAGGACAGTTTTTTTTCCTTCAAAATTTTAGTCTTTAAAGTTCGATGTATCATGTATTCATAAACCTGTTCAGGTGTTTTTTATTTAAATTTGATTCATTGACCTCACAGCCTTAAGCCACACAGAAAGAGTGCCAACGTCTTGTTTTATAGCGTCAATGTCAATGCATGTCATAATCCTTGACTGAATCTATCAGTATTTTGGAGTTGTGTATCCAATATCGATGGATTTAATCTCACGATATTGTATGCCTTGTATAGAACATTTCTCAGAAATTAATTCACCAATACCGAGATCATGCTACATTAATTAAGCAATAAGAGATGATAGGTGCAGACTGATATTTGAAGTAAAGATGAAGCTGAGTGTACTGATGTATAATGAAGTATATTGCCCAAGATGATGGCTTCTTGACTTTTGTTACCCAAATAAATTGTCAAAAGGAGATTTCTCCTCTTCATATTTTTCAATTTGAACCGGTCTGAACAATTATATGACTGGCAGTATCCGAGATGAAAGCTGTAGGTTTTTGTTGATTTGAATGGGTGGATGAAACATTGGTTTTCAAAACGCAAGTTTTACAAATAATAAGAGTTTTGAAAGGTGTTGTGAATAAAGCTTTGTGCGAATTTTAATACATTCAGGATTACAGATTACGAAAGTCATAGAATGTGAGACATAGGGATTAATATGCGGTGACAGTGTAATGTTTTTGCATAAAACTTGCGAAGTTTCTGTCTTTCATACATGTATATCCCGCCTTTTTCGTGGTTCAGAAACTACTTGAAAAACGAGACCAATTTTAATATGTCTCATTTTGGGTTCATTTGTTTGTGTTGCTTACCTAAATGTGTCAATATAATGAATCTATAAACAATTGTTTTACAAGTTGGATGTTTAGCAAGCTAACAAAACAATTTTAACCCAGTATCTTCCCCGAAAATGCCTGTACGAAGTCAAAAATACGACAGCTGCTTTCATTCGTTCCGGGCGTTATGGTCACCGAAACAATTTTAAATTAAGCCAATATATTTACAGTAGGTGTTCAGTTCATTCAAATGCTCTAAAGGATGCTTGCTAACTATTATAGATTGAAAGGATATAAATATAGGAACTAAAAAGCAGACAAAAAATTAAGGGACTGTGGTTGTTTTCGAGATATAAGCCATTGAAAATTTTGTGGGAAATAATTTTATCCAGACTTTTCATGCATTTAACATTGGCACCCCTTTTCATTAAAAAGATTATGAAAGAAACAAGGATTTTATAGAATTTTCTGATATGGATTTTTAATGTAATAAATTTATGAAAAGAAAAGTAGGGGTTAGTGGGGAAAACATTTTAATGACACTACATGGATAAACCAAGGGATTCCTAATATCAGGCAAAAATTCAAAAATAAGAGAAACGAACATTCTTAAAAGACATCGATGGTAATCTGTGACACAGAATATTCATAAAGGTCAACTAAATAATGATGGCGACGTAAACTCATTGAAGGAATTAATTTGAAATGTTAACGCAAAAAATATTGAAATTCCCATAATTGGAAAATTAAAATCATTTCCGTTGTCGTATAAGTTAGAAATTGATCGATATTCGCTGCTAATTTCTTGATGTTAGTCAAGATATAAGCAGACCTTTATCTTTTATGTGGTATCATTTATTCCAAGTTCAATCGGATTGACGTGCGATTAACAAAGTCACGAAACCGAGTTCTTCATTAGTCATTTTGTCTTAAGATAAGCATTTCGTCTGTTTTGAACTTGCCAAGTCTTTGAGATAAATATTGCAGATATAATGTTACTTAATGTTAACATGTAATTACAACTACGTGATATTCAATGTGTTTATAACTGCAGACATTATTATTTGAAACACATATAATTTCATTTGCGGATCGAATGTTTGCAACATTTCTTAAAATTGATGAAGTTTGTTTAGAGTTGTTGTATGTTAAAATGAGAATGTTCAGCAATTTGCATTGACTTTTTCTTCGAAACAATTTAACTTCAAATTTGATAAGAATTTAATTCTTCTCAAGTATTAATATCTGGTTTTTTTTCTTCTTTCAAATGGTATCCTGCAATTAACATGATAAAAATTCCGCTAAAAGTGCATTATTTTCTTGTTAAATGTCAAAATAACCAGATTGCAAAATAGTCATTTTTTCACCGAAAGATTGGATTCAGTTTATGGCAGGCAATTTGTCAATCGCGAGAAAGAATACATATATACCCCTTTCCGAATGGAAATAGGCTGTTAGGTCGGAGACACAATCAGAGTTTGAAAAACAATATCGGTCTATGAATACCCATGCTTCATCAATCTTTAATGACCCAAATGTTTCAAAACAACTGTCGTACCTGCAATATAATTGTTCCCACAGATAAAGCATCAAACATTTTTTTTATGTAAATCACTGTATTTGATACATAAACTTCTTAGCTGTCATTCATAACAACGGTATATGGTCTTCTATGTGCTCCACGAAACCTCTTCCTTAAATATTAACATCAACTATATCAGTAATCAAGCCAGGTTTCAATGTTAATATGAAACTGCCTATTCTAGAAGCGGCACATAACTGATGTTGATACTTAACACTTCTAAAGATCCTTTAGAGTACATGCAATATAAGACTCTTTCATATTGCAATACGGTAACTATAAAACATTTGACTTCTCAACACTTTTAAATAACTCTGATTTAACAAAAAGTAAATTCACAAAAATACTAAACCCCGAGGAAAGTCCCTAATCAAATGGCAACGTCAAATGATAAAATACATCAAACGAATGGACAACAACTGTCATATTTCTGACTTGGTACAGGTATTTCCTAATATAGAAAATAATAGATTGAACCTGGTTTTATAGCGCAAAAACTGTCACTTGTATGACAGTCGCATCAAATTCCTTTATTTTTACAACGATGCGTGAATAAAACAGACATAATAGGTAAAATTGTCAAAATAGGGGTACATCAGTCATCACTATGTTACAATGTCTCAATTAGAACAACAACGAAAAACATTCTCTAAAACTGACGTTATGGATATGCTTGATTTCTTCATTGAAAACATATCTGTTCCTTTATTCATATATATGAGGATGACTTCAAACAGGAACTTCTTATCCTTCTGCTATATAGGTGATTTTGTATCACTAATTTATATAAAAATTTGGTGACTATGTTGAACGCATATATCCGAGAGAACTTAATATCTATTTTTAATAAAAGCGTGAATTTCAGACCTAAAAAATGAAAAATCAACTTGCCAAAAATTTTTTTCAAGAGTTATTATGAATACCTCTATTATAAACCTGTTTGTAAACAAAAAGTGCAATCTTAAATGATATTATTTTTCATAATTAATGTAGTGTTTCGTAGGGCACATTTTGTCCACTACGAAACTGCTTCTAAACACACATCTTATTGCAATTTCAAACGTCTCCTATAGACATTCCAGTTTGTTTTTACTTTGTATAATAGAAAGATCTCTTTTTTTTCTGATTTGGAGAACCATTTTGTATCGATAAAGATAAGACAGTACTTCTTCACATATGAAAGTACAACTCATATTACGTAGTGGACATTTTGATGCGGTTCGTAGTTGACAAACCCGTTTCGTAGTGCACAAAAAGTTTCGTAGTTGACATCACCCCTATTCTATGTTAATAAAAACATGCTGAAAATTACATGAAACTAACCCTTGTTATTTTTTTTGCAGGAATATAATTAAAAAAAAAAGAGTAAAAAAGACTGCATGGTACTGATAGTGTTCACTACGAAACGTTTTTCTCCCATATTCGTTTCGTAGGTGACCGTTTCGAAGTGGACATATTCACATGTTGTGTAGAAAATGGTGGATTGAACCTGGTATTATAGCTATCTAAACCTCTCACTTGTATGACATTTTTTTATTACTAGAATATTTAGTCCGATGTAAATTATTTTTGTCCCTAGAATAATTTTCCTAGCCGTATATGTCCATGTCATCATTCATATACCTAGGTACAAATGTCTATGTCCGTTATTTACAACTCAAAACTATTTTTAATTATTTTGTTTTAATGTTGTTTTTACAATTGTGCATTAATCTTTTTATAAAATGTATGTGCCCAGACTATTTTTTGTAGGAATTCATGGCCAGGGCTTTTAATTATTATACATAGGTGAAAACCTGCGTTTCCTTTATTCTAAAAGAAAATTCTGTAATGAAAGAAATAATTTTAAAGTAAACAAAAAAAATTTTCATTCTTATATACCCCCCTTTATATGTTTTTAAATTGTTTAACAGTTGCACATTTAATTAATATTTAATTATTTTACAAAAATATGACTGTAAACCCATGGTTTTGAATAATTAAACTAGGAAAATTGATATCACATGTTCCTGTCTTAATATTAATTTTTATCAAAAAAATTCCCGAAAAAGAATATTCAAAGGGACCTTTTTCATAGACAAAAATAGAATATGGAGATATAAAGCTCTTTATAGGAAGATGCCAGCCATATTTTACTACCTAAGGACTTATTTCCCACTTGAATCAATAATACTCTGAAAGTTACAGGATCTGCTTACCCTTCCGGAGCACCTGAGATCACCTGAGATCACCCCTAGTTTTTTGGTGGGGTTCGTGTTGTTTATTCTTTAGTTTTCGATGTTGTCTCATGTTTGTTTGTCTTTTTCATTTTTAGCCATGACTTTGTCAGTTTGTTTCAGATTTGGTATCTTTCGCCCCTCTTTTACACAGTATATTAAAGACCTAGACCGATTGTTGTTTGCTATTTTAAAATCCAAGATGGTGAAAGACCACCAGCTACCTTAAAATCTAGTAAATCCATTTTAAACAGGTTTTAAAATAAAACCATCAGATCAGGTCTTTTTTGGGGGGTATAAATTTCCTGGACACAAAGGATTTTCGTATAATCAATCATACTTGGTTTTTGTTTCTTGGCAATCGATAACACTCAATTACTTTATCAATAGTAATTCCTTCAATTTTTATTACTGTCAATTGCATGCAATAGAACAGTTAAAAGGAAACCAGTTAGCATCACTGAAGAGACATGTATTGTCGAAATGCGCATCTGGTGCAGGAAAATTGGTACCGTTAATGTTATTAAAGAAAGTTAAATACAACAATGCTGCTCAAAATATCCATGATGGAAACTCAGAACATAAAAAAATCATTATTTTAAGTTGCCCTGACGAGTTGGTTTACCATCATGGGATATCTGTTTCCGAGGTGTCATAACCGCCATCCCGTCCTTTTTTATAAAACCAATTCTGTTCATTTGCATTGTATTAATTTTTGAAATAGTCTCTTCTAGTAGTTATATATTTAATAGGGTATAATCTAGACATAATATCTGTTCTTGACATCTAAAAAAGATGTTTATCACACGGGATCATTCATACTTGTTACATAAACATATCAGTGCACAGTTTTTACAGACATCTTAACAGAAGATTAGCATATCTATTTGTTTAAACTTCACGTTTAAATACCAGATTTTGATTGGATTATTATACATGTTAAACGAGGGAAATAATATACTCTCTCCCATGGCTCAGCGGGAGATATGTTTTTGAATGTCGCACTCTCATGCAGTCCAAATATCGAAAATTGAACTTTGAAGTTGATTTGTACATGACGTCATATCATCAACCTCTCGGGTATGTGCCATTTATATAATTACTCATTCTCACATATATATCTACCCATTGTTATGTCGTTGTTCTCTTCTTATATTTGATGCGTTTCCCTCAGTTTTAGTTTGTAACCCGCATTTGTTTTTTTCTCAATCGATTTATGAATTTCGAACAGTAGTATACTACTGGTGCCTTTATTTATACAACGTGCACGAAAATGCACCAAACTGATATATTTTACATCCAGAAAAAGTGACACATACTGGATTTCCTCTGAAGAAAACAATAAATAACAAGAGTTGAAAGTTTTCCCCGCTATTGTTTTTGCTTCGAAAATCTCTTAAATTGCGGGTTATAAATTAAAGCTTGTTTAAAACTGTCATCTAAAAAATTATATAATATTATTTTTTATGTTTTATCAAAACTTATTGAACGTTAAAAACAAGACACAAGATAAATATTTATTTATTACTGCTATGTAAATTAAATATAGCTATTCGCGGCTAACACCCCTCTGTCTTGAGAAGCACAGATCTGATATAAACATTATTTGTTAACGTGTCAAAGAGGAATACATATCTATTACTGAACAGGAATATGCATTGATTCATAGTCAAAAGGACTGGGAAACCTTTCTTTATCTTTATATCGCATCATTATTGATAATTATGCTTTGAGAACTTAAATTCAATCACGGGTTTAACTTCAATGTAGTACAGAAATTGGGTATGGCTTTTTATATTTTTATGTATTTTTATATGTATAAGTACCCAGTAACTACATAAAACAAAGGGGAGACATAAACATTAGGTAATATCAATAATTATCGCTATTTTACGAAATTGTCCTTTGATCTTACTGACCGTTAATTTCTTTTCTCAGCTGAGTCGAATACATTTTCCTTTGATCTTGGTGACTGATAATTTCCTTTTTCAGCTGAATCGAGTGATACGAAAAATTGTCGCAAGAAACTAAGTGGCACGCAGTGTTGTCAATGAAATTGACATGAAATGGAAACGTCGTAATAGGTAAAATAGCGAAAAACAGATTATCATGAGTCATCTCCACTCGATTGCTTTTCTCACATTCGCGGTACCAGCTCAAGCGAAAAAATCAATCACATTGAAATGATAAACGATAATCTATAATTATCGCTATAAACTAAGGGAGCACGTGCGTTGTCAATGAAATTAACAACGTCTTCACCGGCAGAATAGCGATAAACAGATTATCATTTGTCATCTCAACTCGATTGCTTTTCTCACTTTTGCAGTACTGGCTAACTGAGAAAATCAATCTCGTTGAGATCACCAACGATAATCTATAAATAAAAGACTTTCACCAAGCGTAGTATACAACAAAAACGTCTTTATTAGTAGTTAAAGGTCACTAATTGAAGAATAATATTTATTCTTTCGACATATGAACACCTTTAAGTTAAGATCTTTTTAGTTTGTTATTTTACTATCTTTGATGTATATGTTACTCTATTTCTATAAATCTTAATCTGCAGATTAGAGACAATGAGGAAACTCTCCACAAGAGGCCAAATAATACAGAAATAGATATGTATGATTATGTCTTTTACAATTAAACTGCAATTTCTTCTACAAACCGATAAGAATAAAATTCATCTCCCGCTCCTATAAAGAAATACATATTACGATTTATTGATTTCTCTGAAGGCTATTTAAATCTCTTTACATCGATACACACATGGAGAACTGAAACAAAGACCTGGAAATGTATTTAAAGGCCGTCATGATTCTCAGTTAAAGGATGTTGGGCTAAACTTATTCCTGAAAACAATTCCAACACAGCTTAATAATTTAGTAGTTTCTTTTTAAGGATATCAAAATGCACGAACCGTTGGTAGATTTAAGTGAGAAATAATTAAATAGCTCAAATAAAAATATAATTTAAGAAACCAAAGCGCACGAACAGTACGTGATGATTTTCAATTGGAGGATGTCAATTACAAATTAATATTAAATCTCATTAAAAAAAAATCAAAGGAATTGTTTAACGCCATTCTTTGTCTGCTTACCACGTATACCTTAACTTCAAGAACAGATTGTGTAACCGGTTAATTGATAATGAAACCATGAATTTATCCTGCATTAATATTATATATATATGATTCTATGGCATTATTAAAGCAAATACATGCCGCTATGATGGACAAAACAATGTTTTAAAATTATTTTACTTTATAACAAAAATGATGCCACATTTTCATATTTCTGTATGTATCTGGGTTAAAGTAGGCATGTAAATATTCAACCATGCTCTTGAAGGTCGATCAATGGAAAATTAGAACACCTAATTTATTGATTATGTAATCCTGTGTTCTTTACCATTAAATACTAACTACTTAACTAAACTTTCTTGATAATAAAGCAACTTAATACGAAACACCAAATAAAGTACAAAGTTGGAAGCATTGAGGGCTAAAAATTCAGAAAGATTTCACCAAATACAGATGGGGTAATCTACTCCTGGAATAGAAAATCCTTAATATTTCGAAAAAGTATAAATTTTGTAAGCAGCTAATTTTTGATTATGAATATCAATCATAATTCATTTCAATGCAGAATTGCTGACAACAGGACTGGAGATACCCTCATGGAAGAATCGGGCCACATCCATCGTTTGAAACCAATGGTTGCAAATGAACTCATCATAGATACCAGCCTTATAATTTTGTAAGCCAGCAAATCAATACTGCATAACATCGTATTTATAAACGCTTTAAATTCCTGAAATCTAGTTCAACGTACTTACGCAGATGATAAAGAAACATACACCTAAAAAGCGGTCATGCTGAACTAATAAACATAATTGTTTTATTTTACGAACTGCATTTGCTTTTGATATCTGATACATCAGTCTTTGATTGTTGTTTAAGTTCTCAGATTATATTCTGTTTAAGATGATTCCGTCTTATTATGCAGCAGTACGGAAGAAGTTTGTTTCCAGCATTATTCCGGTGTTATTACTTCTAATACTGTTTTTCTACCTTTTAAGTATAGCTGTAAGTACAGACCACATGGATAACTGATTTGAATATACAGTATCTTCGTGCATTTTTAAAATGATTATATCTGAGTACATAGTTAATGTGAAATGCATGTCTTGGTCGTAAAGTTTCTAACATTGGCATGTCAACAAATATGATATTTTCTACTACCTACTCATCAATGTCACATGTATTCAAAACACAATCCTTTCGTGTATCTCGAAATTAAGTCAAAATATTGGCATCTTATGATTTAATTGAAAATAAATGTACATTTATAATAATGTTAAGTTTGTTAATAATAGAAATAAAAATTACAGAGGATTATGCTAGACTTAATTAAAAATCTCCCTTTATACATGAAAGTTAATATAAATATATTTTAGATAATTCATTATTGTCATGCCATAATTGATTTATCTCATCTCACTTTGAATCATCTTAAAAGTCTTTTTTCGGAGGAAAAAAAATGCTTCAGAAATCAGGTGGTTTTCAAAGAGAAAAAAAAACTTCCTTATTTCTCTCCACACGCGGAGTTTCCAAGAACTTGGTCAGTTATCTGACAATATTTATATATTAAATTGTTACGTGAATAAATCTATTGATTTATAAATCTTACGAATTAACACATTTAAACGTAAATACTGGCTCAAAACTTCATTTGAAAAGAAGGTTAATTATGTAGTATGAATAAATGAAGCAAATGATTAAGTTCTTATCTTTAATATTTATTTTGCTTTTGTTCTAAGTAAAGCTGTTTTTCTGTTAGATAGAAGGGCGTATGACGGTTTTTGCGAGAGTAAAATATCTGTTACAGCGAACAAGCCGAATATTAAAAAGTCTAGGGTGTAAAGTAGGGGCAAACGATACCAAAGGGACAGTCAAACTCATAGATCGAACATAAACTCAAAACGCCATGGCTAAAACAGAAACAGACAAAAAGACAAATAATACGACACAAGACACAACACAGAAAACTAAAGACTAAGCAACACAACCCCATCAAAAACTGGGGGTGATCTGAAGTGCTCAAGAAGACCCGAAACAATGCTACTTACTTCAGGGTTTCTGACGTTTAAAAGTTATAACCTATGAATACGTAGCCGAGTAAATTAGCGTTATCCACGATTTCATTTTCGCGTTTTTTGTTTTTTGTTTTTTGTTTTTTTGTTTTTTGTTTTTTTTTGTTTTTTGTTTTGTTTTGTTTTTTTTTTTATCAAATTAGACATTAATAAAGACCTTACTGCACACTAAGGTGTTTATCTCATTTGTGCATTAAAATTTCGTATTAAGTAAAAAGGATAGGTCATATCTGAATACTAATCGACATTTCAAATTTATTAACAGTTTAGTACTGATGTTCAAACCTTTCTTTTCGATTAAGAAGACACAACACGTTAATACACAACTATGGGAAGATACGATATTTTGATACTTTTTTACTTTTTTATTTTTGTACTTTTGCCTTTTCACTTTTGCACGTTTGTATTTTGCACTCGAGACAGTAGTACCGAGAGAGAGTTGGGAAATATAAACATAGCAAGATACGAAGAAAACATGTAACAAAGAAGAACAAAGAATCTTTCATATTATCCCCACAAATAAGGCCCAAAGCAACAATGTTTTTGTGTGTTAATCACATTAAATTAAACTGCTTGATAAACAAATACGGTAATGACAATTTATTTGGAAATTCAACATATACCCCACGGCACTTACCAAAGAGAACATTTTGTATAATCAAAGATCTGTTATTATGTTCATTTACAATTTCAACCAAAGATGAAGAACTTGATCTTCACTGAAATATATTATACACAGACTACATAAATGTCATTACACACAACATTATATGACAGGCTCCTCAAGGTGATCTACACATCCACCATTTAAATTGGATTTGAACTAGATTGTTTTAGCAATCAAAGTCGTCTTTGAAGTTATTGTGAAACTACACATTCTAGAGGTGGCTTGAACCAGATATGGATATTTGCTTCATGAAAACAAAAAGTCAACTTAGATACCACTACTATCTTGTCTTAGAGAGATATAAATCATACTTTGTAAAAACAAAATCGCTCCGATTCAAACCAAACATTGACTGAAAAATAATAAAACGGTATAAATTTCATGCGTCCGAAACGCTTTTCGTGATTTACCTTCATCAGCTTACCGCCGAATATGTGAAAGTCAAGTAAATATAAGAACTGACACAATTGAAGAGCTATATTACCATAATAAGGGGTCTTAAAATATGTCAAATTCATCTTAATTCAATTTGACCTTAGGGATTTGAAACCTGTTTTAAAATTTATGATTTAGGAATGTTTGCTATAAATCATGTGAGTATCGAAGTACTGACAACTGTGCTGACGGATAGCATCGGGGACTGATATTCCACCGACAAAGGTATCGACCCACATTGCTGGTAAGAAAATAAAAACCACACTTTATAAATTTCATGCGTGTGAAACTGACATTATCAAGATGCTTGATTTTGTGAATGACAACATACAAATGCATTTGTTACGCTTGGAGGATGGGGTTTTCAACACACAATCGGCATTCCAATGAACAAACATTGCACCTCTGCTAGCCGACTTGTTCTTTCATTCATATGCTGCTGATTTCACACAGGAACTTCAAAAGAATAAAGGAAAGATGAAACAAAAATTTGGTGACTGTGTGAACTTTCCATTTTTATGTTGCAACATTCCAGCAGCTCCTTCATACCGAGTATAAATCTCCCAGTTGACGTATTCCAAAGCTTGAATTTACTACCAGTATTTTCTTGATAGAGGGTTGCAGCTTACAATAAAGTTATTAAACCAGGAATTCCGAAATGTGCAGTTGAGATAGCCCCATCGTTCATTTTACTGACGTCATCATGAGTTGGCTAACCGTTTATGGAATATCTGTTTTACAAATTACGACAGACTGCAGTCCATTCCCCGTTTCTTTGAATATGACCTTCCAAATTAGACTTATTAACGGGTTTGTACTTACATAAGCTGCAAGCCAGGTGCCACATAGGGAACAATATCTGCTCACCCTTCGAAAAGTAGATAATGAATTAAAATAAGAAAGTTTATTCTTTTTTAGGCTATTTTAGGCTTCAAAGTTATTGTCAAACTGCCTATTCTAGAGGTGGCGTGAATCAGATGTGGATACTTAAAAATTCCAAAGATCTTTTAGAGTACATACAATCTAACTCTCTTTCATCTTGTAACAGTATTAAAACATTTGACTTTTCTACTCTTTACACAAGTATTCCACATTCCAAACTAAAAGACAAATTGAAAGAGTTGGTATTACTTTGCTTTATAAAAAAGAATGGCCAACGTAGATACAAGTATCTTGTCTTAGGGAGGGATAAATCATACTTTGTAAAGAATCACTCTGATTCAAACAAAAAATTCTCTGAAACCGATATTATCAAGATGCTTGATTTCTTGATTGACAACATATTTGTAACGTTCGGAGGGCGTGTTTTTCAACAGACTGTCGGCATCCCAATGGGAACAAACTGTGCCCCTCTACTTGCCGACTTGTTTCTTTATTATTATGAGGTTGACTTCATGCAGGAACTTCTTAGGAAGAAAGATAAGAAGTTAGCAATATCTTTTAACTCTACTTTCCGCTATATAGATGACGTTCTTTCACTAAACAATTCAAAATTTGGTGACTATGTGGAACGCATCTATCCCATCGAATTGGAGATAAAGGATACTACAGATACAGTTAAGTCCGCTTCATATCTTGATTAACATCTAGAAATTGACAATGAGGGTCGGTTAAAAACAAAACTTTACGACAAAAGAGATGATTTCAGCTTTCCAATTGTGAACTTTCCATTTCTAAGTAGCAACATTCCAGCAGCACCTGCATACGGGGTATATATCTCCCAATTGATACGATATTCCCGTGCTTGCATTTCCTATCCTGATTTTCTTGATAGAGGGTTACTGCTCACAAGGAAGCTATTAAACCAAGAGTTCCAAATGGTAAAGTTGAAATCATCCTTTCGTAAATTTTACGGACGCCATCACGAGTTGGTTGACCGTTATGGAATAACCGTTTCACAAATGATATCGGATATGTTTCTTACGTTGTAACTACAATCCCCTTCCCTTTCATGAATGTGACCTACCGAATTAGACTATTTACCGGATTTGTAATCACATAAATAACACGACGGGTGCCACATGTGGAGCAGGATCTGCTTACCCTTCCGGAGCACCTGAGATCACCCCTAGTTTTTGTTGGGGTTCGTGTTGTTTATTCTTTAGTTTTATATGTTGTGTCATGTGTACTATTGTTTTTCTGTTTGTCTTTTTCATTTTTAGCCATTGCGTTGTCAGTTTGTTTTAGATTTATGAGTTTGACTGTCCCTTTGGTATCTTTCGTTTCTCTTTTATAACATGTTTATGCAACAACAAAAAAAATACAAGGAAAATAGGTTAAGATAGCATGGTATATTTATTAGATACTAAACAATCAATTAATTAATTAATTCCAATTCTACAAAACTGCAAATTTATCAGTCATGACTATACTTTTAGGAAGTTTTCTATTTTGGACCAAAAAACAAAAGTAATTAGTGGAAAGATATATGAAAATTATAAATTAAAAAATAAATCAGTGTACCGGGTAATTACTTACTTCACTTTAATCATTTAATTTGTTGATGAAGATATGTTTTGCACTGATTATTGTATTAATTAACCGAATGGGTATGCATCGAAATTGTAAGTATATATACACATCTACTTTTGCATAGGTACTATTTCAGTACCAAAAATATGTAATACTGGAAATTTATTTTTAACATTCAGTACTATGCTGTTACTTTAAAATTATTATTTAGGTACCTGTATTTTACGGTACTTGATTTGTACTTGAAATTTAAGTACTACAGATTTTTTGGTTACACCGTTTCGTTTTCTGCATTTTGAAAGTTTGTCTATTTCAATTCACTTAAAGTTATTAATTCCAAAAATAGAATATTTTTGGTATTTTTAGCTCACCTGGCCTAAAAGGCCAAGTGAGCTTTTCTCATCACTTGGCGTCCGGCGTCCGGCGTCGTCCGTCGTCCGTCGTCCGTCGTCCGTCGTCGTCGTTAACTTTTACAAAAATCTTCTCCTCTGAAACTACTGGGCCAAATTAAACCAAACTTATCCACAATCATCATTGGGGTATCTAGTTTAAAAAATGTGTCCGGTGACCCGGCCAACCATCCAAGATGGTCGCCATGGCTGAAAATAGAACATAGGGGTAAAATGCAGTTTTTGGCTTATAACTCAAAAACCAAAGCATTTAGAGCAAATCTGACAGGGATAGAATTGTTAAACAGGTGAAGATCTATCTGCCCTGAAATTTTCAGATGAATCGGATAACCCGTTGTTGGGTTGCTGCCCCTGAATTAGTAATTTTAAGGAAATTTTGCTGTTTTTGGTTATTATCTTGAATATTATTATAGATAGAGATAAACAGTAAACAGCAATAATGTTCAGCAAAGTAAGATTTCCAAATAAGTCAACATGACTGAAATGGTCAGTTGACCCCTTTAGGAGTTATTGCCCTTTATAGTCAATTTTTAACCATTTTTAGTAAATCTTTAGTAAATCCTGAGTAAATCTTAGTATCAACTTTTTGATATTTTGGATCCTCAATGCTCTTCAACTTTGTACTAGTTTGGCTGTTTAAATATTTCGATATGAGCGTCACTGATGAGTCTTATGAAGACGAAACGCGCGTCTGGCGTACTAAATTATAATCCTGGTACCTTTGATAACTATTAACACCACTGGGTCGATGCCACTGCTGTTGGACGTTTCGTCCCCGAGGGTATCACCAGCCCAGTAGTCAACACTTCGGTGTTGACATGAATATCAATTATGTGGTCATTTTTATAAATTTCCTGTTTACAAAACTTTGAATTTTTCGAAAAAACTAAGGATTTTCTTATTCCAGGCATAGATTACCTTAGTAGTATTTGGCTCAACTTTTTGATATTTTGGATCCTCAATGCTCTTCAACTTTGTACTAGTTTGGCTGTTTAAATATTTTGATATGAGCGTCACTGATGAGTCTTATGTAGACGAAACGCGCGTCTGGCGTACTAAATTATAATCCTGGTACCTTTGATAACTATTAGTAATATTTTACAAAAATCTTCTCCTCTGAAACTACTTGGCCAAATTATTCCAAACTTGGCCACAATCATCTTTTGGGTTAGTAGTTTGAAAAATGTGTCCGGTGACCCTGCCATCAAACCAAGATGGCCGCCATGGCTAATTGTAATTTTAAGGAAATTTTACTCTTTTTGGTTATTATCTTGAATATTTTTATAGATAGAGATAAACTATAAACAGTAATAATGTTTAGCAAAGTAAGATTTCCAAATAAGTCAACATGACTGAAATGGTAAGTTGACCCCTTTAGGAGTTATTGCCCTTTATAGTCAAATTTTAACCATTTTTCGTAAATCTTAGTAATATTTTACAAAAATCTTCTCCTCTGAAACTACTTGGCCAAACTAATCCAGCTTGGCCACAATCATCTTTTGGGTTAGTAGTTTGAAAAATGTGTCCGGTGATCCGGCCATCAAACCAAGATGGCTGCCATGGCTAAAAATAGAACATGGGGTAAAATGCAGTTTTTGGCTTATAACTCAAAACCCAAAGCATTTAGAGCAAATCTGACATGGGGTAAAATTGTTTATCAGGTCAACATTTATCTGCTCTGGAATTTTTAGATGAATCGGACAACCCGTTGTTGGGTTGCTAACCCTGAATTGTTAGTTTTAAGGAAATTTTGCTGTTTTTGGTCATCATCTTGAATATTATTATTGATAGAGATAAACTGTAAACAACAATAATGTTCAGCAAAGTAAGATTTACAAATAAGTCAACATGACCGAAATGGTCAATTGACCCCCTTAGGAGTTATTGTTCTTTATAGTCAATTTTCAACAATTTTCATAAAATTTGTAATTTTTACTAACATTTTCCACTGAAACCAATGGGCCAAGTTCATTATAGATAGAGATAATTTTAAGCAGCAAGAATATTCAGTAATGTAAGATGTACAAACACATCACCATCACCAAAACACAATTTTGTCATGAATCCATCTGCTTCCTTTAATATTCACATAGACCAAGGTGAGCAGCACAGGCTCTTTAGAGCCTCTAGTTTCTGTACCAAAAACTTTAGGTACAAATCAAGTACTGTAAAATACAGGCACCTGGATATTACAATAAGAAATAGTACAAAATATTGTAAGTAAATTCCCAGTACTACATATTTTAAGTTCACAAATAGTACCTGTGCATAACTAGCTGGAGACATTGCTTATCGACACAATAGTTTTGGAATATCCTACATTTTAGCTATCATACTGACACGAAGTTATTTTTGTACTTTTTCCTTGATTAAATTTAGCTTTGAAAATGAAAAAAACTTTTAATTTCCTGTCATGTCACTATGCAAGGGATAACAAAAGAAGGTACGTAAACTTTGTTTGGCATCGGATATTAAAGCGAGTATTTTTATA
This sequence comes from Mytilus edulis, assembly GCF_963676685.1. NCBI lineage: Eukaryota > Metazoa > Mollusca > Bivalvia > Mytilida > Mytilidae > Mytilus > Mytilus edulis. Next base: position 22,153,915 of record NC_092345.1, read on the forward strand.
ATCATTCTTTCTATTTAGACGCAAAGTACGATGTCGATTTGTCTGCTAGTCAAGTTTTATATAATTATACCACAATTATTGGAAGCACGCTTTCAATTGAAATAGAACAAATACTAATTAATGTATAGATCAACTTTGTATAAAGAAACAGATAACTTGGTATTTTTGAATTAATAAAGTAAGTCATTGATGATACAGTAAGACATTACGTGATCTTTTAAAATAACATCAAGATATAGAAAGCCAGAAGGGTTGATAAAACTTTTACCTGAATTAACCTCCTGTGATTCTTTAGCATCTCAAATGTTCATCGACAAATTTGAGGATGGATGTGTTGTTCCAATTTTTGATGTTTTAAGACTATTTTTCGTAATGAAAGGTTCCCCCCGTTTAACATCTTTTAAAAAAGCTGACTGCTCTGTCTTTTCATAGTTTCAATGTTTAAGGGGTACAATCTACGAGATATATATAAAAAAATAAAATGTGATTTGTTTTGTTCAATCATTAATGAAAGTGAAAAAGTGAAATACTTATTAGCTTTTAGCTGCCAATATGGTTCACTTTTGTTAAAATAATCTAAGAAATATTGATGATGAATTATTAAATTGTGAGTGAATAATTCGACCTTATTGAGTCCGTATGCATATGAACTTCAATTTGACCCCTTAGCTAGAGATTGATAAGGCATTAATTGTGCGTGTACAGTTATTTAAAGGAAAAGAATGTCAACATTATAAGTGAAACAAAGGTAAATCATTTGATTAACTGATTTGATCCACAAAAAAAAATCATTCTTATACAGGTAAAAACGATAATAAAAATAAATTGTAAATCTATAATATGAAACTAAACAGACATAGAAAAATCCAATTGCACGAGTTGCTTAATCTATTTATATCTATATTTATCTTTTCATCGCTTATATGGTCATCAGAGGCCAACTCGGTAGTTAATAAGATGGCGTCTAGACACATGAAACGAAGCTACATATTAGCATGCCTATGCCCTGTAAATTGTTTTTTTTTTTAGACTTTTGATAGTTTGGATAAATGGTTTACATTGTTATAAATCGAATTTGAGAATTTAAGTCAAATCGATGAACAAGAATTTGACAGCTAGTGCCCCTTTTATCGATCTACACTGCTTTTCTACCTTTTGTTATTTTGAAATTTGCTTTTTAAGTTTCTAGTTTTTGTGAGAGTGACCACCACTATCACAAAAAAACTCAAACTTAACCACCGTAGGTGTCGACGGAAAGGTGATGATGGAATGCAATGTTAATTCTATTACCAATTCTAAAGCCTATCAAACTACAAATATCCTCTATGATTATAAATGAGGGACACTAGCTGTTCTTGTGTGTCGCTTCTTCACCTGCAAGACCACTTCAATCAGCATGTTTTTGTTTACCCTTAAATATAGTTTGTCGTATTGGTATGAGTTGTAAACTTGTAAGTACACACAATACACACTACACACACATACATGACATCATCGGCACCATATTTTGAAAGATTCTACATTCAAGATATCAGTTCAGCTATGATACGGATATGAACTATTTGTTGTAATTACATGTACTTTTTTTCTTGATCAAATTGAACTTTAAAAATGAGTTAAAACTTTTAATTTCCTGTCATGTCATTAAACAAGTGACAACAAAAGAAGTTAAGTACACTTTGTTTGGCATCGGATATTGAAACGATTATTCTAAAAAAATTCTATTTATTCGCAACCTACGATTTTGGTTTGTCTGCTTTTAAAGTTTTATTTAATTGCACAACAAATTTTGGAAGAACGTTTCTGAGTAAAATAGAACAGAGACAAATTAATGAATAGACTAACTTTGATAATCAATATCTTGATCGATATCTTCATCAAGTATTCTCATTTTCTTGTCTTTCACTTTTACTAATCTGCTTTGTCTATATGCCTTTTTGGTGTTTTGTTTATACATATGACGTGGCTCTGTACTTATAAATCCCGATATTGTGCTATTGTAAAACATTTTTATTTGTTCTTGTTTTTCATTTCTGCTAATGGGCTTTGTCTTAAATTGTCTATATGCCTTTTAAAGTTTTTTTGATATATAATATATGACGTGGCTCTGTACTTTACATCCCGTCATTGTATTATTGTAGTATGGTAAATTTGTGTATTCTTGTCTTTAATATTTGCTAATATACTAAGTCTATATGCCATTTTGCGCTTCTTTGTTACATAATTGTTTGTATTATAGTGATTAAGATTATAACACAATGTTAACTGGCGCGGCCCTATTTTGCTATTATGCTTAATCAATATGTCGTTTTGTACTTCTTTGTTACATATTTGTTTGTTTTATAGTGATAAAGGTTATATCACAATGTTGACAACTGTACCCTTATTTCGGACATTTTTCCTAAAATTATGTCTGTTTGTTTTGTTCACAAATCGTTGTCGCTAGAATTGAATTTGATTCCACAATCATTCAAGTAAGAGGTTTTTGCTCGCTTTAAAACCAGGTTTTATCCACAATGTTCAAAGAAAGAAAATGCCCGTACCAAGTCCGGAATATGACAATTGTTATTAATTCGTTTGATATGTTTGATATGTTTGAGTTTTTGATTTTACCATTTACTAAGAGACTTTTCTTTTTGAATTTTCTTCGGGGTTCTGTATTTTTGTGATTTAATTTTTGTATAACGAAAAAGATGACTCAGTATTTTCGACTTAATTAAGTAGGTAAATGATGGTATACCGTAGGAAATATTGTGATATTTTCAATTAACATCGATAGAGAGAAAAAAGTGATTGATAGATATTTGTCCAAAATAAACATTTCATGGTTTTTGTTAAGCATCTCGAATGATTGAAGTCGAATATTCGGATGGCGGTGCTGTTCCAATTTCAGGTTCAATCCACCATTTTCTACATTTGAAAATGCCTGTAACAGTCAGGAATATGACAGTTGTTGTCCTTCGTTTGATGTGCTTTTTCCTTTGAGTTTGCCATTTGATTAGGGACTTTCCGTTTTGAATTTTCCACGGAGTTCAGCATTTTTGTGATTTTACTTTTTTCAGACGTTTTAAGACTATTTTCGTTAAAATGGGCTCTCTCCTATTTTTTTTCTTTTGACATGTTTTTGAAGAAGCTGACGTATTTGCTTATTCTTGGCATCAATATTAGAAAGTCTACACGGTTTTATTTTTTATATTAGTTTAATTATTGGCAGACAAATCTATTATACTATCTTCATACTTGTTTGAGAACTTCGGTATGGGATAACAAGGGGCAAGCATACAACCAAATAACACTACAAACACATTTTGATTCTCAAAAAGGAAGAGCGATTTTTGCTTCCCTATGATACTTGTTCAACTTCTCAATGTAAACGTGCGATTGTAAGAAAACAAGTAATAACACAAGGACAGTTCCAGACAGAAAGCTGTTGTAAGTAGAAACAAATGTATAACTTATTCACCTCTTCAGATAACTTACGAATACGAAGACTCCCAGCTAAAACAAACATACTAATCCATTTCAGTCACGATATAGTCGGTGTGTTCTAGTTTTAATTTCTGTTTAAGACTTTTTCATCGTTGTTTTTCTGAATCTGTTGTTAAGCTAATATTCTCACTAGACATGTTTATATTTTACATCATGTACTGCTTGTCATGCAAATTCTTATCTCCCTTTATCAATTCGTTCTGCCATGTTTGCTGTTTTGAAGTTTGTAAAGGTAGTCGTTTATTTAAGACAGATCATAGGACCACACCGTACCTCGTGTTGCTTTAATGTTTCCTCTTTTTTGTATGTGTGTAAACAATCACTAATTACCCGGCACGAGGACGGCATGACTGTGTAGTTCTATACAATTTCAATGAGTTTTGATCATTTTTGATTCAATAGACGTATCAATCGTTAGATTCACACTGACCAAAATAACGGGCAAAAGCGAAAAATTGCCGTCTGTTTCTCTCCAATTTGTTGTCTGCCTTTTCCTATTTTTATGTTAAGTAACTAAACAAAAATCCAGATTTTTTAATAATTGCTTCAATCTCTGTCTGACTCTTGTCCGGTTACTCAGGACTGCCGTTTAAGATTTTAAAGTGTAAATAAATTCAGACCAATGAGACCTATTTCACAATTAGATAGAAGGAGTCACAGTGGTGGTACAATAATTATCAGTGATTATAGCAGCTGCTATTGATAAACTATAATTTTTGCTGCTACTGTTGTTAAGTTTAGAATTTTTTCTCGTAGTAATAACATTAGGTTGCAGTTTTGTAATTGACTGCTCCATAGGCTTATTTACAACTTACAGCTGATCTTTGGAGAAAAAAAAATGCTACATAGAAAAAATATTTCATGTTCACATGTATGTACTAATGTGAAATTGTGATTAAATCGAAAAAAAAGTGGGTCATGCCACGAAGAATAAAAAGTAACGCAACCGTGAAGTCAAAATAATTTTTTCTACTTTCTGTTTTTTCAAGGCCGCACCACTTCCAGTAAACATGATATCCTTTAACTTTTCTGGATTTATATCCCCCAAAACTTGCAAGATTTGTATTTAATCTATATAAATGTTTCAATTCAGCATAAAGCTATGATCAAACATTTTTGTTTCCCTCCATGTTTTGACATGCACCGGAAACTGGAATCGTAATACAAGACTGGTACCTATAACCATAATGCAATGTCTTAAAAAATTAAAACATATATATTTTAAAAATGCCATTAAAAGTTCTGTTAAGTTGCATTGATAAAAATACACCCCTCCCCTATTAAAGCAGTACCCTTTTCTGAAAACAGGCAAACTTTGGACTAGTATTCCACGTTCCAAACTAAGAAACAAAGTGAAAGAGTTGGTATTGCTTTGCTTCATTAAAAAGGATGGCCAACGTAGATACAAGTATCTTGTCTTAGGGAGGGATAAATCCTACTTTGTAAAGGATCACTCGGATTCAAACAAAAAATTCTCTGAAACTGACATTATCAAGATGCTTGATTTCTTGATTGAAAACATATTTGTTACGTTCTGAGACGTGTTTTTCAGCAGACTATCGGCATTTCAATTGGACTGAATTGTGTCGCTCTTCTTGCCGACTTGTTTCTTTATTATTATGAGGTTGATTTCATACAGGAACTTCTTAGGAAGAAAGATAAGAAGTTAGCAATATCCTTCTTCTCTACTTTCCACTATATAGATGGTGTTCTTTCACTAAATATTTCAAAATTTGGTGACTATGTGGAACGTATCTATCCCATCATCTATATAGTGGTAATGTTGCTACTTAGAAATAGAAAGTTCACAATTGGAAAGCTGAAATCATCTCTTTTGTCCTAAAGTTTTGTTTTCAAATGACCCTCATTGTCAATTTCTAGATGTAAGTCAAGATATGAGGCCTACTGAACTGTACCTGTAGTATCCTTTATCTCTAGCTCGATGGGATAGATTCGTTCCACATAGAATTATTTAGGGAAAGAACATCATCTATTTAGCAAAAAGTAGAGTTGATTTTTTTTTGATAGAGGGTTGTTGCTCACAAGGAAGCTATTAAATCAAGAGTTACAAATGGTGCTGTTGAAATCATCTCTTCGTAAATTTTACGGACGCCATAAAGAGTTTGTTGACCGCGTTATGGAATATCCGTTTCACAAATGATATCGGATATGTTCCTTACGTCGTAACTACAATCCCCTTTCCTTTTTATAAATGTGATCTACCGAATTAGACTATTTACCGGATTTGTTATCTCATAAGCAGCACGACGGGTGCACATGGGGAGCAGGATCTGCTTACCCTTCTGGAGCACCTGAGATCACCCTAGTTTTTGGTGGGGTTCGTGTTGTTTATTCTTTAGTTTTCTATGTTGTGTCATATGTACTACTGTTTGTCTCTTTGTCCTTTTAATTTTTAGCTATGGCGTTGTCAGTTTATTCTCGATTTATGAGTTTGACTGTCCCTCTGGTATCTTTCCTCCCTCTTTTAATTGTGTGCGCATTATGTAACAAAAAGGGAGTGTCATATTATATATACTATGTACTCTGATTGCCCTTGATGTTATTTGATAGTGTTGATTGAGCTAAATGTGTTTTATGCAATGACAATTTTAACTGATTATACAATTAAACCTCCACATAAACAGTAATTTCATCGAGCCTTGTAAATGAGAGGGAAGATATAAAACTCATTTCAATTTTTTAAAAGAAAAACAGAATTTCATAACAAAATAATTACATCAAGGACATAGAATAAGGTACTAGCATAAATAATGGGAACAACAGCTTATTAAAAAGCCAAGTGCACGTGATTATTATAAAAACATTTTTAAGGACACAATGGTTATTTTGATCAACTCAGCATAAATATAATTGCATGAGGTTATTTATTTTTTTCGAAGTAAGATTTTTTTAAACGCTTTACGAAATTCGGGGTCACTAAAATTATACAAAAATGGATTAATAGTAGAGTTAATATAAGTTAACCAGAATGTTATTAAATAAACCGTTTGGGAAACAGCGTCTGGTTTGACAGCACTTACATCAAACACTATATGAAAAGGAAGCCAACATATTACATAACTTATAATAATGTACGTCAGTGTGACGAATGCTCTCCTGTCTCGAGTTGAAACAAGTGTTTTTTTCTCCGATTCTGTTTGTTCACTTTTACTTGTTGTTGCATGTACTCCTGTTGATCCTGAACTCGAGTTTTGTCTTACGTTTCCTGGTTTTAAATGATCTCCAGTGATCTCTGGTGATGATAAGTCATCGTATTTCGTTTCCGGTAAAGACACTTTTGTTTCTATTGTAGAGGGGTAAATAACAGAGAGATTATTAACTGTAACTAGTGCAGGTCTTATTCGTCTTGAAATTCTATTTCGCGTTCTAAGAGTGTAAAATACACGAATATAGCAGAACAGTTTTACAAGGAATGATCCATGATGACCTATTATTGCTATGACAATAACAAATTTTTGATTCAGTGCTGGATCCCATATACAGACAGAACCATCTATATCGGCATGACTAAGCCGGTCCACAATACAGGAAGGAAGCCACAGTATTACCATACATATCCTAAAATATAAGTAAAGTGGCAATATTATATATAACATTGTAGCAGTTTATCATACAAGCTTAAATTACTGAAATCCTCTACGATTAATGGTAGAAAAAAAACCGGAAAATACATACAACTCCGATGTTTTGCTCAGTAATACATTTTTTGTTAAACGTCATGTCAAAACCTGTTTTGTGATAGAAAAACATACTGTTTCCTACAACAAATGCATCGATGATAATATCATCAAAATACTGGACTTGTATCAATAACATATAGAAAATTCTTAAACAGTACACAAAAAAGATAGAATATCTTTATCATCATTTATTTCATTGTAATCATAGAGTGCTGCAGTTTTTCAGTTTCCTTATTTAATAATCCTATTGTCTTCAGAGATCTATTGCAAAACGAGAATGTCTTAGTCCTGTGATACAATATTTCAATAATTTGAACTCGATTTTGAAGGATTGTATGACCAGACCAACTGAAATATTGCTTATCAATCTCAATAGCATTGCTATTCGTGTTTGATCTATGGCTACATATTCGTTAATTAGACTTCCATTCCAGTCACCGACATATACTTATCCTCAATGCTACATTCTAGGATGTAAACACAAAATGTTTGGTTTACAATTCAGATGAATTCCTTCTGAATGTAAGTTTCTTGGTAAAGTTACGAGTAGATTGAGCTTCTACATCTTTCTGTAATGATGCACACATCCTCTTAAATGTTAATGAAATTCAAAAATCTTATACAGAAGAAGTAAAGCTCACCTTCTCTTAAATGTTGATTTCGATAAATCTGTATACCAAGGGAATACTACTCTTAATTGAATACTGCGAAAAAACAAAATAATTGCAATCCAGCCTTTTTTGAAAGGGCTTCCTACCAAAAAAAGGTATCAGATAAGTCTGTTCCTAAGTTGTTTCAAGAAATCTGTCTTCAATAAAACACCAGCTGTAGATTTTCATTTTTCCTCGAAATGATTTCCCACGAAAAGACTTAATAGAAGTATGGATGGTGTCTAGTTAGAGGCAGTCCCTACTTATTTGCTAGATGAGCATAGTCTATCCCTTTTTGGTTATAGAATTAATGTGCTCTTTCTATATTGCCAGCTTCATTATCAGTACCTCATAGTCGATGTCTGCTTCAATCTGATAAAAGTTTTTACAGTCATTTTTTTTACTGTAAACTATATATCAGATATCTTTAAGGCTTGTATTAACAAACGGAAAGAAAATGAAAGTTTTGAAAAATGCCTCAAACATGCCAGAAAGTACGATAAGAGTAAACATTTTGAATTATAAACTTGCAAATCGGCTTGACATCATTGGAGTAATTCACGAACGATACAATAATTCCTATAATTAAACCATTAATTCAAGTCTAGCATAAAGGCATTTTGCAATTAATTAAATTCTATGATTAAAATTTTTATGTCATATCACATAGCATAAAAATAATTGAAGCTGAAATTTAATTAAAGATTTAATTACCTTTTATCCATATACGAATGTAAAAAGGGTATATCAGGATTTTGTAAATTTCCAGGTAGTAAATTATATATCGTGAGCCTAAATCCATCTATTGGAAATACAACTTTAAAGTGTTGATGGACTCAGTCGCGGAGTATGCCAGGCAATGGGCTAAACGTGAAAAGGAAGACGTAGACACTCTATCCGAATGGATTAAGGCAGTGAGGTCGTTAATACAAATCAGAATTAAGAAACTGAATGGGTGTATCAATGCCCATGCTACGTCAATCTTTGAAGACCCAAATGTTGCTAAACACTTATCCGACCTCCATGATAAATATGTTGTTGTCCCCGCAGACAAAGCCCCAAATAACATCGCTTTTGTCTGTAAAAGTCACTACATTAATTGCTTGATAAACGAATTAGGTATAGACTTGGAACTCAACATATACCCTCACGACACTTACCAAAGAGGAAATTCTGGATAATCATAGGTCTGTTCTTTGTTCCTTTGGTATTTCAACCAAGGATGAAGAACTGGTTCTTCCAACACTGTATTGGATACCTAAACTACATAAGTATCCTTACAAACAACGGTATATTGCTAGGCCTTCCATGTGCTCCATGAAACCTCTTTCTAAATTATTAACATCTATTATATCAGCGATCAAAGACGGGCTTCGAAGTTATTGTGAAACTACCTATTCTTGAGGTGACGTGAATCAGATGTGGATACTTAAAAATTCCAAAGATCTTTTAGAGTACATACAATCTAACTCTCTTTCATCTTGTAACAGTATTAAAACATTTGACTTTTCTGCTCTTTACACAAGTATTCCACATTCCAAACTAAAAGACAAATTGAAAGAGTTGGTATTACTTTGCTTCATAAAAAAGAATGGCCAACGTAGATACAAGTATCTTGTCTTAGGGAGGAATAAATCATACTTTGTAAAGAATCACTCTGATTCAAACAAAAAATTCTCTGAAACCGATATTATCAATAAAATCAACGGTACCAATTTTGTTGCACCAGATGCGCATTTCGACAATACATGTCTCTTCAGTGATGCTCGTGGCCAAAATATTTGAAATCCAAAGCATATATTAAAGATGAAGAGCTATAATCCAAAAGGTCCAAAAAGTATAGCCAAATTCGTGAAAGGAATCAGAGCTTTGCATGAGGGAGATACATTCCTTAATTTATAATAATTTCTAATATTTTGTAACAGCAAATTTTAATAACACAAAAAATCCGTATTTTCATGCCAGCACCGAAGTACTGGCTACTGGGCTGGTGATACCCTCGGGGACTAATAGTCCACCAGGATGCTTGATTTCTTGATTGACAACATATTTGTAACGTTCGGAGGACGTGTTTTTCAACAGACGGTCAGCATTCCAAAGGAACAAACTGTGCCCCTCTACTTGCCGACTTGTTTCTTTATTATTATGAGGCTGACCTCATGCAGGAACTTCTTAGGAAGAAAGATAAGAAGTTAGCAATATCCTTTAACTCTACTTTCCGCTATATAGATGACGTTCTTTCACTAAACAATTCAAACTTTGGTGACTATGTGGAACGCATCTACCCCATCGAATTGGAGATAAAGGATACTACAGATACAGTTAAGTAGGCTTCATATCTTGACTTACATCTAGAAATTGACAATGAGGGTCGGTTGAAAACAAAACTTTACGACAAAAGAGATGATTTCAGATTTCCAATTGTGAATATTTCATTTCTAAGTAGCAACATTCCAGCAGCACCTGCATACGGGGTATATATCTCCCAATTGATACGATATTCCCGTGCTTGCATTTCCTATCCTGATTTTCTTGATAGAGGGTTACTGCTCACAAGGAAGCTATTAAACCAAGAGTTCCAAATGGTGAAGTTGAAATCATCACTTCGTAAATTTTACGGACGCCATCACGAGTTGGTTGTCCGTTATGGAATAACCGTTTCACAAATGATATCGGATATGTTCCTTACGTCGTAACTACAATCCCCTTCCCTTTCATGAATGTGACCTACCGAATTAGACTATTTGCCGGATTTGTAATCACATAAGCAACAAGACGGGTGCCACATGTGGAGCAGGATCTGCTTACCCTTCTGGAGCACCTGAGATCACCCCTAGTTTTTGGTGGGGTTTGTGTTGTTTATTCTTTAGTTTTCTATGTTGTGTCATGTGTACTATTGTTTTTCTGTTTGTCTTTTTCATTTTTAGCCATGGCGTTGTCAGTTTGTTTTAGATTAATGAGTTTGACTGTCCCTTTGGTATCTTTCGTCCCTCTTTTATAAAAAAAAGACGAATAATACCAAAGAGAGGATCAAATTCATATGTCGAATAGAGACGACAAATTCATGAAAAAACAAAAACGAAAAAAGTCTATAAAAACTAGACTAAGTAACGTTCATACTAGATGTTTTGCAACAATAGAAAGGTCCTTTCTCTTGAGTTTATTTATCACAAAGGGCTAATTTCCAAAAGTCCGAAAGTCTTTCTATATTTCTAAATATAACAATTTGAGTTGTGTACTGCAATGTCTTCCTTTTATTTTTTGCGTATTTTTTGACATGTGACCAACTGAGGAATGTATTACGATGTCTTTTAGTGCATATTAATAGATTTTGGCCGATCTAGAGGCTGTATAAATGAAATAAATAAAATAAAACATTCTTAACCAACATCAATATTAATTCGGGTATTTTAGTAATGATATGCATTTTCTTTAAGACACACTGAATTAAATTTTGGGAAAAACATTAAATATTGCATATAATTTCAAATAACATTTAAAACCAATTTACAGGACTGAACTATCTGATTTGATGTTATATTATGAGCTTCACAAAAGCAATACTCACATATTATTTACGTACATTATACAAATATAAGAAAAATAAACTTGACTATTCTATAATTTTTTGAGTTCTAAAAGGTACTGATTTCACATTACAATTTTAAATTCCAATTGATATTGAAATGTTTTTGACGTTATGGTAAAAGTACAACACATTAATATAAGTCAATATTTTTTACATACTTCAACCAGTTGTGATGTAACACATAGTTACCTCCACATTCGACAATTAATTCCTTTTTCTGGAAAGGGCAAGATAGAAATCCGGTCATAAAAAGTAAAATCACAAAAATACTGATCTCCGAAGAAAATTCAAAACGGAAAGTCCCTAATCAGATGACAAAATCAAAAGTTCAAACACATCAAACGAATGGATAACAACTGCCATAATTCTGACTTGGTACAGGCATGTTCTAATGTAGAAAATGGCGGATTTAACCTGGTTTTATAGCTATCTAAACCTCTCACTTGTATAACAGTCGCATCAAATTCCATTATACAGACAACGATGCGTAAAAAAACCAAACAGATATAAAAATTGAATGCTTGTCTCCTTGTCATGCTTCATAACAACCTTTTTACGGCATTGACTTTGCTAATTTAAACAAACATGTGATGCATCCATTTGATCATGTTCAAATACTTTGTTTTGCAATCATGGTTTAGGATACAAAAACATATACCTAAAATGATAGGAAATAAACTATTTGTTACAATACACAATTACAAAATGTTTATCAGAAAGAACAGGTGGTAGTAGCTTGTATCTTTGGTTTAGTTTGCCCTTTCGGGGAATCTGTTTTTGTTGTTGTTGGGTTAGAGTGATCCATTCTTAAGTAAATTATTTGTTTAGAGTTCTGTGAATTGTTGTTTATCAGTTTCTCTATTTTCTGTTGACAATGATGCTGATTGTTTTTTGAATTTTCTTCTACAACTTCTTCACAAAAAAAAGTATACCAATTAACAAAACATCGTTTAAATTTTAAAAGTTGTTAAAACAGCCATTAATGAATTTTAAGTTCAGACAATATAAAACATATATTAATAAGTGTGCAACCCTGTCTTGGTTTGGTTTTTGAAATGTTGAGCAAAGTCAAAGTATTGATACGGAATTTTGGGTCCTCAATACTTTCAACTTTGCGCTTTATATTGCATTTCGAACTTATTTTATTCAAGCATTACTGATGAGTTTTTTTTTGTAAGACGAAACGCCTATCTGGTGTACACAATTCATATCCTGATATCTACGCTGAGTTTTGTGAACCTTTTACTGAAGTAATTTTAAAGCATAATTGTAACTTATTATTTGACCAATCTGTGTTAATTTGCTTCTTTGTGTGCTTTAACGCCACACATGTTTTGAACATGTTTAAATTCATCTAAGACACAGCTGCCTCAGAAAACAATTGTTAAAACCTATACATAATTAGGTTGTGAATACAAATAACACTTAACAAAATTTCCAGCGTCGGAAAAGCTTAATTCTAATCTTTAGTTTGCATACATTGTGTGTAAGTATTTCCATCTGTTAAACATTAATATTTATTCAAACATCAATAACGACAAATTGGTACCAATATAAATAAGAGAATATTAACGAGGTTATATTAGGATTGAGGCGTTCTTTCTGTCAATAAATCAACAAAATATTCATTGAAATCAGATATCTCTGTTCTTTAAGTGTTTATTTATTGTTAAGTTAAAATTTTATAACTTGAAAAATAAATAACTCAGAAATTTCAAATATTGACTATACCTTATGATAGTTGCCAATGTGTAATTAAATGTTGTTGCCAGCTTAACATATAGGTAGGTAAATACATCACGAAAAGTAAAATGCAACATTAAAAACTTTGCTAATAATATTCATCATACTTTGAAATAAGATCGTTATCTCTTTTTTTTTTTTAAGAATATGCAAAAGATTAGGATTAATAATCCTAATGGCAATTGTAGGTCTAAGAATAATATTTGATTTGTTAATTCGTTACATTTAAGATAGAAAATACTAAACATTATAAGTCAGACACAGATATAAGTGTTATTGTTTTATTAAGTATACCATGTAGATTGTCATAGGGTAATATAATTTTGTCCCGCCATGGTTGAATCTATTATTTGATTAGCAACACTCTATTCCTCGTAGTCCGTCCTTTGTAAAATTCAATTGAGATTTACAGCTCGTCCTTAAAATCTGAATAATGACACATTGAATTCGATGTGAAGTTATATGTATTCAATGTCAGAAAATAAGTCCACCAATAACAATGCATGAAGTCTGCTGTTCAGTTGATTTTCGAATTGTATGAGATAAATTTTGACTGTATTACTATTTCTTATTTCTATAAAGCCAAATTTTATAGTATGATTTATTTGAAAAAATGTACAGTTTACAACTAAATTGTATATAGTTTATTCTTTAAAAGATCTGTTTTCTGTATTGGACGGGTAGAATTAAAAATCTGTTCTTCAGTCGTTTATTGTGGAAATTAATGTGTAGTTTTATCTCGTAATCTAATAATGTAATCTAATAATGTATATCATTTTAAGTATTGGTACACGTTTTTTCATTACTGAGAGGCTATTTTTTTTTTGTGCAGCTTAATTAATATCTTCTTCGGTTAACGCTAATGAAAATGACAGGGTGGGTCTCTTATCACTTTTAAATTGCAGGATATATACTGCTTTCTCTTGTACAACCTTCATTCTGTATTAAACTTCACTACATAATACTAGTCTCATATACGTCACCCCATGATAATGTATGCCTTTGAAAAACCTTTTATACTGTGAAAGTATAAGGAATACAAAACTCATAATTATAGTGCAAAGCTACACGACAACGCCGCTGCTATGTTTATTAAAAATGTTACAGATGAACATTCATAAACACATATGTATATACACAACTATATACTTCACACAATATAATACCAAAAAGAAAAACAACCCTCCAGTCCTATCAATCCTATATATCTTATAAATAATCAAAACGAGGGGACTAATTGAATAAATTAAAATTTACCAAGTATTTAAAAAAGAGAACCGATCGCTTTGGCGCTGTCGCGCTGAATAACCGAAACCCCCGTTTTGTCGGGAAACTGACCATACGATAGGTACGACACCTATATACATCATGAAAAGACAAGAGAAAATAATTTCACTCTAATTCACTACGTTCAACCGTATGAAATTATATTTATTGAAAAAGAGTAAAATCAGAAACACTCCGAGGAAAATCCCCAATCAAATGGCAGAATCAAAAAATCAAACACATCAAACATATGGAAAACAACTGTCATATTCCTGACTTGGTACAGACATTTTTTATGTAGAAAGTGGTGGAATAAACCTGGTTTAATAGCTAACCTCTCACTTATATCACATTAAAACATACAAATGTGAAAAACAAAAAATGTTCATTCATAAATGATTTTATATTGTTACTTTCATAATTTTAATTTTGTTTATTTTTTTTGTTATTTCTTTGTTTACTCTACTGGTCAAAAGTATGTAATTTGCAGAGAAGGACATGTTTTTTATAAGTTTACGCTGTAGGTATTTGTTGATTAAACTTGTCGGGGGATATTTATTTTATTGTTTTAGTCAACGTATATTCCTATACTTTTCATTTTTCACAAAAATAAAAAAGATCTAGTATTGATAATTTTAATTTCCAAAATATACATTCAAAGCATAAGTATTTTGGATTTTTTTTTATTGCTTTGGATGGAAGGCTGTTAGACTATTTATACTTACTCCTTTTACTATTTAAAACATAAAAAATAGAATTAACATAGAACCCTTATTGATGACTTTTTTCAATTATAGACCTAAACTTATAAAATTATAACTCAGAGTTCGTGTATAACATATATTAAAACACATCAAGAAAAACGAATTGATTTAAAAAAAAAAATTGATTTTCATTTATTTTTTATTACAATTATATAGATACAAATCTATAACTTATAATTGACAAATAACATTTCACGGTCACAGATTTACAGAGATTTCTTTTTACTGTAAGCTAATTAACTTTCGAGTTTGTGACATTGATAAAAATTAACCAGAAAAAACATCATTAAGATTCCGTTTGTAGTGACAGCATATTTGTTACGTTTGATAACCAATTGTGTTCGACACCTGTCGGGCCTTAACTTTCATTTGAATGTGGTAAACTTTGTTTTACGAGCGTATCAAGGAGGTAGCATTCTCATTTAATTTCCCGATTCGCTGTATAAATCAATATTTTTAAGTTTGGCGACTATGTTGTTTAATTTATCTTACTGATCTTAAAATGTTAACGAAATTTTCTTATACAACGGTGTTATCTGTTAGTTTTTGATTTGTCCTTTGTATCTTGTTCCTTTTTTTTGTCATCTTTGATTGAGATTGGGACCTTAAAAATTCACACTTAGATGGGGCAACAATTGTATTAATTCATTTAAGCATAACACGTGCATCATAAGAGTCTTTTAATTATTTTGATAATTTTTCTTACTAGTTTTGAAGTGTCAATAACCATTGCAACTATAATGTTCTTTTTCAAAAGCTATTAGGCATACTTGAATTTTCAATAACAGTTTGGAATGTTTATTTTGTGTTGGTTAATAATATGCATAGGAGGAGGGTTGAGATATCCCGCTAACATGTTTAACCCCGCTTCATTTTGTATGTATGTGCCTGTCTCCAGTCAAGAGCCTGTAATTCGGTAGTTGTCCTGTGTTTATGTGGTTCGAGACCACAATTGTCGTCCCTTGATTTTCGTTGTTCACAAATATAGTCCCTAGTGTTGACAGTGGGTTACTTGCCATTAATTTTTATACCCCTTCCAAATTTATTTCTCCATGTTTAATGCCTCAAATTCCATGAAGGGGGTTAAAATTACACTGTAAAAAAATTGGGTTCAGAATTTTAAAGGAAAGTACTGATTTGGTCCAGCTGAAAAAGGTTGAAAATTAGCACTTAGGAAACTGTCAAAAAATTTCAAGACACCCTAAACATAAAATTCAGTTGCGGATTCAAAGGGGGGCCTAGAGGGCGTACGCCCCCCCCTTTGCTCGGACTTTTTATTTTTTTTTGTAAAATGATTTTATCAGATTTAGACTTCGTGAACTTTGCCATTTCCCGTGTACTCTATATTTTATTTTTATGCGACAATTCTTTAATTATAAAGATATTTTCGCTGGAATCTACTGATTATCAAAGTCATGTGTCTGTGATTCGCTATATGATGGAGTTGACCAGTGCATCGAAAAAAACGTCGCTCAGTCAATTTAATATTCAAATTACAGTAACACATTGCTTTTGCTGAGGATGACATTCATGACACCTTCAAAGCAATACTGGATTGAGCAAGAACGTATTGACTTCTGGTTCATTATTCCACCAAACAGAAAGTAATACTCTATATCTATAGACTATTACACTCTCATGACAAAAAAGTTCCGCATCAATATGAAACACCTACGAAAACATGTTTAATCCCAAACGCCCCAGCCTTTTACTTTTTTCAGACGTTTTAAGACTATTTTCGTTAAAATGAGTTCTCTCCTATTTTTTTTCTTTTGACATGTTTTTGAAGAAGCTGACGTATTTGCTTATTCTTGGCATCAATATTAGAAGGTCTACACGGTTTTATTTTTTATATTAGTTTAATTATTGGCAGACAAATCTATTATACTATCTTCATACTTGTTTTAGAACTTCGGTATTGGATAACAAGGGGCAAGCATACAACCAAATAACACTACAAACACATTTTGATTCTCAAAAAGGAAGAGCGATTTTTGCTTCCCTATGACACTTGTTCAACTTCTCAATGTAAACGTGCGATTGTAAGAAAACAAGTAATAACACAAGGACAGTTCCAGACAGAAAGCTGTTGCAAGTAGAAACAAATGTCCAACTTATTCACCTCTTCAGATAACAGTACGAATACTAAGACTTTCAGCTAAAACAAACATACTTATCCATTTCAGTCACGATATGGTCGGTGTGTTCTAGTTTTAATTTATGTTTAAGACTTCATCGTTGTTTTTCTGAATCTGTTGTTAAGCTAATATACTCACTAGACATGTTTATATTTTACATCATGTACTGCTTGTCATGCAAACTCTTATCTCCCTTTATCAATTCGTTCTGCCATGTTTGCTGTTTTGGAGTTTGTAAAGGTAGTTGTTTATTTAAGACAGATCATAGGACCACATCGTACCTCGTTTTGCTTTAATGTTTCCTCTTTTTTGTATGTGTGTAAACAATTACTAATTACCCGGCATGAGGATGGCATGACTGTGTAGCTCTATTCAATTTCAATGAGTTTTTGATCATTTTTGATTTAATATACGTATCAATCGTTAGATTCACACTGACCAAAATAACGAGCAAAAGCGAAAAGTTGCCGTCTGTTTCTCTCCAATTTGTTGTCTGCCTTTTCCTATTTTTATGTTAAGTTACTAAACAAAAATCCAGATTTTTTAATAATTGCTTCAATCTCTGTCTGACTTTTGTTCGGTTACTCAGGACTGCCGTTTAAGATTAAGTGTAAATAAATTCAGACCAATGAGACTTATTTCACAATAAGATAGAAGGAGTCACAGTGGTGGTACAATAATTATCAGTGATTATAGCAGCTGCTATTGATAAACTATAATTTTTGCTGCTACCGTTGTTAAGTTTAGAAATTTTTTCTCTTAGTAATAACAATAGGTTGCAGTTTTGTAATTGACTGCTCCATAGGCTTACATACAAAACAGCTGATCTTTGGAGAAAGAAATTGATACATAGAAAATAGAATTCATGTTCACATGTATGTACTAATGTGAAATTGTGATTAAATCAAAAAAAAAAAGTGGGTAATGCCACGAAGAATAAAAAGGTACGCAACCCTGAAGTCAAAACATTTTTTTCTACTTTCTGTTTGCAGTTTTTTGAAGGCCGCACCACTTCCAGTAAACATGATATCTTTTCATTTTTCTGGATTTATACCCCCCCCCCCCCCCCAAAAAAAAGACTTGCAAGATTTTTATTAAATCTATATAAATGTTTCAATTCAGCATAAAGCTATGATCAAACATTTTTGTTTCCCTCCTTGTTTTGACAAGCACCGGAAACTGGAATCGTTATACAAGACTGGTACCTATAACCACAATGCCATGTCTTTAAAAAACTAAAACATTTACATTTTAAAAAAATGCCATTAAAAGATCTGTTAAGTTGCATTGATAAAAATACCCCCCCCCCCCCTAATTAAAGCAGTACCCCTTTCTGAAAACAGGCCAACTTTGGACTTGTATTCCACATTCCAAACTAATTGAAAGAGTTGGTATTGCTTTGCTTCATAAAAAAGAATGGCCAACGTAGATACAAGTATCTTGTCTTAGGGAGGGATAAATCCTACTTTGTAAAGAATCACTCTGATTCAAACAAAAAATTCTCTGAAACTGACATTATCAAGATGCTTGATTTCTTGATCGACAACATATTTGTTACGTTCGGAGGACGTGTTTTTCAACAGACGGTCAGCATTCCAAAGGAACAAACTGTGCCCCTCTACTTGCCGACTTGTTTCTTTATTATTATGAGGCTGACTGCATGCAGGAACTTCTTAGGAAGAAAGATAAGAAGTTAGCAATATCCTTTAACTCTACTTTCCGCTATATAGATGATTTTCTTTCACTAAATATTTCTAAATTTGGTGATTATGTGGAACGCATCTATCCCATCGAGCTAGAGATAAAGGATACTACAGATACAGTTAAGTCGGCCTCATATCTTGACTTATATCTAGAAATTGACAATCAGGGTCGGTTGAAAACAAAACTTTACGAAAAAAGACATGATTTCAGATTTCCAATTGTGAATATTCCATTTCTAAGTAGCAACATTCCAGCAGCACCTGCATACGGGGTATATATCTCTCCAAATTGAACGATATTCCCGTGCTTGCATTTCCTATCATAATTTTCTTGATGAAGGGTTGCTGCTCACAGGGAAGCTATAAAACCAAGAGTTCCAAATGGTGAAGTTAAAATCATTCCTTCGTAAATTTTACGGACGCCATCACGAGTTGGTTGACCGTTATGGAATAACCGTTTCACAAATGATATCGGATATGTTCCTTACGTCGTAACTACAATCCTCTTCCCTTTCATGAATGTGACCTACCGAATTAGACTATTTACCGGTTTGTTATCATATAAGCAACACGACGGGTGCCACATGTGGAGCAGGATCTGCTTACCCTTATGGAGCACCTGAGTTCACCCCTAGTTTTTGCTGGGGTTCGTGTTGTTTATTCTTTAGTTTTCTATGTTTTGTCATATGTACTATTGTTTGTCTGTTTGTCCTTTTTATTTTTAGCTCTGGCGTTGTCAGTTTATTTTCGATTTATGAGTTTGACTATCCCTCTGGTATCTTTCGTCCCTCTTTTAATTGTGTGCACATAATGTAACAAAAAGGGAGTGTCATATTATATATATATATTATGTACTCTGATTGCCCTTGATGTTATTTGATAATGTTGATTGAGATAAATGTGTTTTATGCAATGACAATTTTAACTGATTATACAATTAAATCTTCACATAAACAGTAATTTCATCGAGCCTTGTAAATGAGAGGGAAGATATAAAACTCAATCCAATGTTTTAAAAGAAAAACAGAATTTCATAACAACATAATTACATCAAGGACATAGAATAAGGTACTAGCATAAATAATGGGACCAACAGCTTATCAAAAAGCCAAATACACGTGATACACGTGATTAATATAAACACATTTTAAAGGACACAATGGTTATTTTGATCAACTCAGCATAAATATAATTGCATGAAGTTATTCATTTTCTTCGTAGTAAGATTTTTTTAAACGCTTTACGAAATTCGGGGTTACTAAAATTATACAAAAATGGATTAATAGTAGAGTTAATATAAGTTAACCAGAATGTTATTAAATACACCGTTTGTGAAACAGCGTCTGGTTTGACAGCACTTACAGCAAACACTATATGAAAAGGAAACCAACATATTACATAACCTATAATAATGTACGTCAGTGTGACGAATGCTCTCCTGTCTCGAGTTGAAACATGTGTTTTTTTCTCCGATTCTGTTTGTTCACTTTTACTTGTTGTTGCATGTACTCCTGTTGATCCTGGATTCGAGTTTTTTCTTACGTTTCCGAGTTTTAAATGATCTCCAGTGATCTCTAGTGATGATAAGTCATCGTATTTCGTTTCCGGTGAAGACACTTTTGTTTCTATTGTAGAGGGGTAAATAACAGAGAGATTATTAATCGTAACTAGTGCAGGTCTTATTCGTCTTGAAATTCTATTTCGCGTTCTAAGAGTGTAAAATACACGAATATAGCAGAACAGTATTACAAAGAATGATCCATGATGACCTATTATTGCTATGACAATAACAAATTTTTGATTCAGTGCTGGATCCCATATACAGACAGAACCATCTATATCGGCATGACTAAGTCGGTCCACAATACAGGAAGGAAGCCACAGTACTACCATACATATCCTAAAATATAAGTAAAGTGGCAATATTATATACAACAATATCACGGATTACAAATGTGTCGAGGTTTGTGATTGGATAACAACACAGAGAAGTCAGTATATATTCAGGAAACTGACGGGGTATATATGACGTTTTTATCCCCAATTGGAACCTCAAAAACGTCATCATAACACCGTAGTCATAAGCTATCAGACTGTTAGAGACTCACAGAGGGAAAATAATGACGTGCTTCAGTCAATAATACATTTTTGATAAAAAAAAAATCACGCAATTTACACTTTTAATACTTTAATTTAATGTTAAAAGTGTTATTATAAATTATTGCATACACGATAAAATTATGTTCACAGCAAATTAGAAAATCCTTCACGTATGCCGAACATATCAGGTTGGGTTTTTCAATATATATGTGTTGTCAACAAATACCTGAACTGAAAAATAACATTAAGTCAGGGGTAATCCGTAATATATGTGTAATTCAGATCTCAGAGAGAGTATATACTATGACATTCCCGGCTTAGGACTTATATCCTCTTCGCCTTCGGCTCAGGGGATATAAACTCTAAGCCGGGAATGTCACAGTATATACCCTGTCTGAGACCTGAATAACATATATTGTAGTAGTTTATCATACAAGCTTAAAATACTGAAATCCTCTACGATCAATGGTAGAAAAAAACGGGAAAAACACACAACTCCGATGTTTGGCTCAGTAATACATTTCTTGTTTAACGTCATGTTAAAACATGTTTTGTGATAGAAAAACATACTGTTTCCTACAACAAATGCATCGATGATACTATCATCAAAATGCTGGACTTTGTATCAATAACATATAGAAAATTCTTAAATAGTACACAAAACCGATATAATATCTTTATCATTATTTTTTTCATTGTAGTCATAGAGTGCTGCAGTTTTCCAGTCTCCGTATTTAATAATCCTATTGTCTACAGAGATCTATTGCAAAATGAGAGAGTCTTAGTCCTGTGGTATAATATTTCAATAATTTGAACTCGCTTTGGAAAGATTGTATGACCAGACCAACTAAAATATTGCTTATCAATCTCAATTGCATTGCTATTCGTGTTTGATCTATGGCTACATATTCGTTAATTAGACTTCCATTCCAGTCACCGACATATACTTATCCTCAATGCTACACTCTAGGCTGTAAACACAAAATGTTTGATTTACAATTCAGATGAATTTCTTCTGAATGTAAGTTTCTTGGTAAAGTTACGAGTAGATTGAACATCTACATCTTTCTGTAATGATGCACACATCCTCCTAAATGTTTATGAAATTCAAAAATCTTATACAGAAGTAAAGCTCACCTTCTCTTAAATGTTGATTTCGATAAATCTATATACCAAGGGAGTACTACTCTTAATTGAGTACTGCGAAAAAACAAAAAATTGCAATCCAACCTTTTTTTTAAAGAGCTTCCTACCAAAAAAAAGGTATCAGATAAGTTTGTTCCTAGGTTGTTTCAAGAAATCTGTCTTCAATAAAACCCCAGCTGTAGATTTTCCTTCGTCCTAGTAATTACTTCCCCCGACATGACTTAATTGAATTTTTGATGGTGCCTAATTAGAGGCAGTCACTACTTATTTGCTAGGTCAGCATAGTCTATCCCTTTTTGGTTTTGGAATTAATGTGTTCTTTCTATATTGCCAGCTTCATTATCAATACCTCAAAGTCGAGGTCTGCTTCAAGCTGATAAAAGTTTTTTTTACAGTCATTTTTTTGACTGTATACTATATATCAGATATCATTAGGGCTTGTATTACCAAAAGAAAAGAAAATGAAAATTTTGAAAAATGCCTCAAACATGCAAGAAAGTACGATAAGAGTTAACATTTTGAATTAAGAACTTGAAAATTGGCCTGACATCAGTGAAGTAATTCACGAACGATACAATAACTCCTATAATAAAACCATTAATTCAAGTCTAATTATAAAGGCATTTTGCAATTAATTAAATTCTATGATTAAAATTTTTATGTCATATCACATAGCATAAAAATAATTGAAGCTGAAATTTAATTAATGATTTAATTACCGTTTATCCATATACAAACATAAAAAGGGCATAACAGGCTTTTGTAAATTTCCAGGTAGTAAATTATAAACAAAAGACGAAAGATACCAAAGAGAGGATCAAATTCATATGTTGAATAGAGACGACAAATTCATGGAAAAACAAAAACGAAAAAAGTCTATAAAAACTAGACTAAGTTACGTTCATACTAAATGTTTTGCAATAATAGAAAGGTCCTTTCTCTTGAGTTTATTTATAACCAAGAGCCAATTTCCAAAAGTCAGAAAGTCTTTCTATATTTCTAAATATAACAATTTGAGTTGTGTACTGCAATGTCTTCCTTTTATTTGTTGCGAATTTTTTGACATGTGACCAACTGAGGAATGTATTACGATGTCTTTTAGTGCATATTAATAGATGTTCGCCGATCTAGAGGCTCTATAAATGAAATAAATAAAATATAACATTCTTAACCAACATCAATATTAATTCGGGTATTTAAGTAATGATATGCATTTTCTTTAAGACACACTGAATTAAATTTTGGGAAAAACATTAAATATTGCATATAATTTCAAATAACATTTAAAACCAATTTACAGGACTGAACTATCTGATTTGATGTTATATTATGAGCTTCACAAAAGCAATACTCACATATTATTTACGTACATTATACAAATATAAGAAAAATAAACTTGACTATTCTATAATTTTTTGAGTTCTAAAAGGTACTGATTTCACGTTACAATTTCAAATTCCAATTGATATTGAAATGTTTTTGACGTTATGGTAAAAGTACAACACATTAATATAAGTCAATATTTTTTACATACTTCAATCAGTTGTGATGTAACACATAGTTACCTCCACATTCGACAATTAATTCCTTTTTCTGGAAAGGGCAAGATAGAAATCCGGTCATAAAAAGTAAAATCACAAAAATACTGATCTCCGAAGAAAATTCAAAACGGAAAGTCCCTAATCAGATGACAAAATCAAAAGTTCAAACACATCAAACGAATGGATAACAACTGCCATAATTCTGACTTGGTACAGGCATGTTGTAATGTAGAAAATGGCGGATTTAACCTGGTTTTATAGCTATCTAAACCTCTCACTTGTATAACAGTCGCATCAAATTCCATTATACAGACAACGATGCGTAAAAAAACCAAACAGATATAAAAATTGAATGCTTGTCTCCTTGTCATGCTCCATAACAACCTTTTTACGGCATTGACTTTGCTAATTTAAACAAACATGTGATGCATCCATTTGATCATGTTCAAATATTTTGTTTTGCAATCATGGTTTAGGATACAAAAACATATACCTAAAATGATAGGAAATTAACTATTTGTTACAATACACAATTACAAAATGTTTATCAGAAAGAACAGGTGGTAGTAGCTTGTATCTTTGGTTTAGTTTGCCCTTTTGGGGAATCTGTTTTTGTTGTTGTTGGGTTAGAGTGATCCATTCTTAAGTAAATTATTTGTTTAGAGTTCTGTGAATTGTTGTTTATCAGTTTCTCTATTTTCTGTTGACAATGATGCTGATTGTTGTTTGACTTTTCTACTACAACCTCTTCACAATAACAAGTATACCAATTAACAAAACATCGTTAAATTTTAAAAGTTGTTAAAACAATCATTAATGAATTTTAAGTTCAGACAATATAAAACATATAATAATAAGTGTGCAACCTTGTCTTGGTTTGGTTTTTGAAATGTTGAGCAAAGTCAAAGTATTGATACGGAATTTTGGGTCCTCAATACTTTCAACTTTGCGCTTTATATTGCTTTTCTAACTTTTTTTAATCAAGCATTACTGATGAGGTTTTTTTAAAGACGAAACGCCTATCTGGTGTACACAATTCATATCCTGATATCTACGCTGAGTTTATTGAACCTTTTACTGTTTATGTAATTTTAAAGCATAATTGTAACTTATTATTTGACCAATCTGTTTTAATTTGCTTCTTTGTGTGCTTTAACGCCACACATGTTTTGAACATGTTTAAATTCATCTAAGACACAGCTACCTCAGAAAACAATTGTCAAAACATATACATATTTAGGTTGTAAATACAAATAACACTTAACAAAATTTCCAGCGTCGGAAAAGCTTAATTCTAATCTTTAGTTTGCATAGATTGTGTGTAAGTATTTCCATCTGTTAAACATTAATATTTATTCAAACATCAATAACGACAAATTGGTACCAATATAAATAAGAGAATATTAACGAGGTTATATTAGGATTGAGGCGTTCTTTCTGTCAATAAATCAACAAAATATTCATTGAAATCAGATATCTCTGTTCTTTAAGTGTTTATTTATTGTTAAGTTAAAATTTTATAACTTGAAAAATAAATAACTCAGAAATTTCAAATATTGACTATACCTTATGATAGTTGCCAATGTGTAATTAAATGTTGTTGCCAGCTTAACATATAGGTAGGTAAATACATCGCGAAAAGTAAAATGCAACATTAAAAACTTTGCTAATAATATTCATCATACTTTGAAATAAGATCGTTATCTCTTCTTTTTTTTTGAAGAATATGCAAAATATTAGGATTAATAATCCTAATGGCAATTGTAGGTCTAAGAATAATATTTGATTTGTTAATTCGTTACATTTAAGATAGAAAATACTAAACATTATAAGTCAGACACAGATATAAGTGTTATTGTTTTATTAAGTATACCATGTAGATTGCATAGGGTAATATAATTTTGTCCCGCCATGGTTGAATCTATCATTTGATTAGCAACACTCTATTCCTCGTAGTCCGTCCTTTGTAAAATTCAATTAAGATTTACAGCTCGTCCTTAAAATCTGAATAATGACACATTGAATTCGATGTGAAGTTATATGTATTCAATGTCAGAAAATAAGTCCACCAATAACAATGCATGAAGTCTGCTGTTCAGTTGATTTTCAAATTGTATGAGATAAATTTTGACTGTATTACTATTTTTTATTTCTATAAAGCCAAATTTTATAGTATGATTTATTTGAAAAAATGTACAGTTTACAACTAAATTGTATATAGTTTATTCTTTAAAAGATCTGTTTTCTGTATTGGACGGGTAGAATTAAAAATCTGTTCTTCAGTCGTTTATTGTGGAAATTAATGTGTAGTTTTATCTCGTAATCTAATAATGTAATGTAATAATGTATATCATTTTAAGTATTGGTACACGTTTTTTCATTACTGAGAGGCTATTTTTTTGTGCAGCTTAATTAATATCTTCTCCGGTTAACGCTAATGAAAATGACAGGGTAGGTCTCTTATCACTTTTAAATTGCAGATTATATACTGCTCTATCTTGTACAACCTTCATTCTGTATTAAACTTCACTACATAATACTAGTCTCATATACGTCACCCCATGATAATGTATGCCTTTGAAAAACCTTTTATACTGTGAAAGTATAAAGAATACAAAACTCATAATTATAGTGCAAAGCTACACGACAACGCCGCTGCTATGTTTATTAAATATGTTACAGATGAACATTCATAAACACATATGTATATTCACAACTATATACTTCACACAATATAATACCAAAAAGAAAAAGAACCCTCCAGTCCGTCCTATCAATCCTATATATCTTATAAATAATCAAAAAGAGGGGACTAATTGAATAAATTAAAATTTACCAAGTATTTAAAAAAGAGAACAGATCGCTTTGGCGCTGTCGTGCTGAATGACCGAAACCCCCGTTTTGTCGGGAAACTGACCACACGATAGGTACGACACCTATATACATCATGAAAAGACAAGAGAAAATAATTTCACTCTAATTCACTACGTTCAACCGTATGAAATTATATTTATTGAAAAAAAGTAAAATCAGAAACACTCCGAGGAAAATCCCCAATCAAATGGCAGAATCAAAAAATCAATTACATCAAACATATGGAAAACAACTGTCATATTCCTGACTTGGTACAGACATTTTTTTAAGTAGAAAGTGGTGGAATAAACCTGGTTTAATAGCTAACCTCTCACTTATATCACATTAAAACTTACAAATGTGAAAAACAAACAATGTTCATTCATAAATGATTTTATATTGTTACTTTCATAATTTTAATTTTGTTTAGTTTTTTTGCTATTTCTTTGTTTACTCTACTGGTCAAAAGTATGTAATTTGCAGAGAAGGACATGTTTTTTTATAAGTTTACGCTGTAGGTATTTGTTGATTAAACTTGTCGGGGGATATTTATTTTATTGTTTTAGTCAACGTATATTCCTATACTTTTCATTTTTCTTTTAAAAACAAAAATAAAAAAGATCTAGTATTGATAATTTTAATTTCCAAAATATACATTCAAAGCATAAGTATTTTTGAGTTTTTTTTTATTGCTTTGGATGGAAGGCTGTTAGACTATTTAAAACATAAAAAATGAATTAACATAGAACCCTTATTAATGACTTTTTTTCAATTATAGACCTAAACTTATAAAATTATAACTCAGAGTTCGTGTATAACATATATTAAAACACATCAAGAAAAACAAATTGATTTGAAAAAAAAAATGGATTTTCATTTATTTTTTATTACAATTATATAGATACAAATCTATAACTTATAATTGACAAATAATATTTCACGGTCACAGATTTACAGTGATTTCTTTTTACTGTAAGCTAATTAACTTTCGAGTTTGTGACATTGATAAAAATTAACCAGAAAAAACATCATTAAGATTCCGTTTGTAGTGACAGCATATTTGTTACGTTTGATAACCAATTGTGTTCGACACCTGTCGGGCCTTAACTTTCATTTGAATGTGGTAAACTTTGTTATACGAGCGTATCAAGGAGGTAGCATTCTCATTTAATTTCCCGATTCGCTGTATAAATCAATATTTCTAAGTTTGGCGACCATGTTGTTTAATTTATCTTAGTGATCTTAAAATGTTAACGAAATTTTCTTATACAACGGTGTTATCTGTTAGTTTTTGATTTGTCCTTTGTATCTTGTTCCTTTTTTTTGTCATCTTTGATTGAGATTGGGACCTTCAAAATTCACACTTAGATGGGGCAACAATTGTTATTAATTCATTTAAGCATAACACGTGCATCATTGGAGTCTTTTAATTATTTTGATAATTTTTCTTACTAGTTTTGAAGTGTCAATAACCATTGCAACTATAATTTTCTTTTTCAAAAGCTATTAGGCATACTTGAATTTTCAATAACAGTTTGGAATGTTTATTTTGTGTTGGTTAATAATATGCATAGGAGGAGGGTTGAGATATCCCGCTAACATGTTTAACCCCGCCACATTCTGTATGTATGTGCCTGTCTCCAGTCAAGAGCCTGTAATTCGGTAGTTGTCCTGTGTTTATGTGGTTCGAGACCACAATTGTCGTCCCTTGATTTTCGTTGTTCACAAATATAGTCCCTATTGTTGACAGTGGGTTACTTGCCATTAATTTTTATACCCCTTCCAAATTTATTTCTCCATGTTTAATGCCTCAAATTGCATGAAGGGGTTGAAATTACACTGTAAAAAAATTGGGTTCAGAATTTTAAAGGAAAGTAGTGATTTGGTCCAGCTGAAAAAGGTTGAAAATTAGCACTTAGGAAACTGTCAAAAAATTTCAAGACACCCTAAACATAAAATTCAGTTGCGGATTCAGAGGAGGGGGGGCTAGAGGGCGAACGCCCCCCCCTTTTTGCTCGGATTTTTTTTTTTTTTTTTTTTGTAAAATGATTTTATCAGACTAGACTTCGTGAACTTTGCCATTTCCCGTGTACTCTTTATTTTATTTTTATGCGACAATTCTTTAATTATAAAGATATTTTCGCTGGAATCTACTGATTATCAAAGTCATGTGTCTGTGATTCGCTATATGATGGGGTTGACCAGTGCATCGAAAAAAACGTCGTTCAGTCAATTTAATATTCAAATTACAGTAACGAATTGCTTTTGCTGAGGATGACATTCATGACACCTTCAAAGCAATACTGGATTGAGCAAGAACGTATTGACTTCTAGTTCATTATTCCACCAAACAGAAAGTAATACTCTATATCTATAGACTATTACACTCTCATGACAAAAAAGTTCCGCATCAATATTAAACACCTACGAAAACATGTGTAACCCCAAACGCCCCAGCCTTTTACTTTTTTCAGACGTTTTAAGACTATTTTCGTTAAAATGGGTTCTCTCCTATTTTTTTTCTTATGACATGTTTTTGAAGAAGCTGACGTATTTGCTTATTCTTGGCATCAATATTAGAAGGTCTACACGGTTTTATTTTTTATATTAGTTTAATTATTGGCAGACAAATCTATTATACTATCTTCATACTTGTTTTAGAACTTCGGTATGGGATAACAAGGGGCAAGCATACAACCAAATAACACTACAAACACATTTTGATTCTCAAAAAGGAAGAGCGATTTTTGCTTCCCTATGACACTTGTTCAACTTCTCAATGTAAACGTGCGATTGTAAGAAAACAAGTAATAACACAAGGACAGTTCCAGACAGAAAGCTGTTGCAAGTAGAAACAAATGTCCAACTTATTCACCTCTTCAGATAACAGTACGAATACTAAGACTTTCAGCTTAAACAAACATACTAATCCATTTCAGTCACGATATGGTCGGTGTGTTCTAGTTTTAATTTATGTTTAAGACTTCATCGTTGTTTTTTCTGAATCTGTTGTTAAGCTAATATTCTCACTAGACATGTTTATATTTTACATCATGTACTGCTTGTCATGCAATCTCTTATCTCCCTTTATAAATTCTTTCTGCCATGTTTGCTGTTTTGGAGTTTGTAAAGGTAGTTGTTTATTTAAGACAGATCATAGGACCACATCGTACCTCGTTTTGCTTTAATGTTTCCTCTTTTTTGTATGTGTGTAAACAATTACTAATTACCCGGCATGAGGACGGCATGACTGTGTAGTTCTATTCAATTTCAATAAGTTTTTGATCATTTTTGATTTAATAAACGTATCAATCGTTAGATTCACACTGACCAAAATAATGGGCAAAAGCGAAAAATTGTCGTCTGTTTCTTTCCAATTTGTTGTCTGCCTTTTCCTATTTTTATGTTAAGTTACTAAACAAAAATCCAGATATTTTAATAATTGATTCAATCTCTGTCTGACTTTTGTCCGGTTACTCAGGACTGCCGTTTAAGATTAAGTGTAAATAAATTCAAACCAATGAGACTTATTTCACAATAAGATAGAAGGAGTCACAGTGGTGGTACAATACTTATCAGTGATTATAGCAGCTGCTATTGATAAACTATAATTTTTGCTGCTACCGTTGTTAAGTTTAGAATTTTTTTCTCTTATATAATTAGTAATAACAATAGGTTACAGTTTTGTAATTGACTGCTCCATAGGCTTACATACAAAACAGCTGATCTTTGGAGAAAGAAAATGCTACATAGAAAATAAAATTCATGTTCACATGTATGTACTAATGTGAAATTGTGATTAAATCGAGAAAAAAAAGTGGGTAATGCCACGAAGAATAAAAAGTTACGCAACCCTGAAGTCAAAACATTTTTTCTACTTTCTGTTTGCAGTTTTTTGAAGGCCGCACCACTTCCAGTAAACATGATATCTTTTCATTTTTCTGGATTTATACCCCCCCCCCCCAAAAAAAAAAAAAAACTTGCAAGATTTTTATTAAATCTATATAAAGTTTCAATTCAGCATAAAGCTATGATCAAACATTTTTGTTTCCCTCCATGTTTTGAC
The DNA here is from genome assembly GCF_963676685.1 of Mytilus edulis. NCBI lineage: Eukaryota > Metazoa > Mollusca > Bivalvia > Mytilida > Mytilidae > Mytilus > Mytilus edulis. The sequence goes on from NC_092345.1 coordinate 22,184,664, forward strand.
AAGCACCGGAAACTGGAATTGTTATACAAGACTGGTACCTATAACCACGATGCCATGTCTTTAAAAAACTAAAACATTTACATTTTAAAAAATGCCATTAAAAGATCTGTTAAGTTGCATTGATAAAAATACCCCCTAATTAAAACAGTACCCCTTTCTGAAAACAGGCAAACTTTGGACTTGTATTCCACATTCCAAACTAATTGAAAGAGTTGGTATTGCTTTAACGTATAACGTAGATACAAGTATCTTGTCTTAGGGAGGGATAAATCCAACTTTGTAAAGGATCACTCTGATTCAAACAAAAAAATCTCTGAAACTGACATTATCAAGATGCTTGATTTCTTGATCGACAACATATTTGTTACGTTCGGAGGACGTGTTTTTCAACAGACTGTCAGCATTCCAATGGAACAAACTGTGCCCCTCTACTTGCCGACTTGTTTCTTTATTATTATGAGGCTGACTGCATGCAGGAACTTCTTAGGAAGAAAGATAAGAAGTTAGCAATATCCTTTAACTCTACTTTCCGCTATATAGATGATTTTCTTTCACTAAATATTTCAAAATTTGGTGACTATGTGGAACGCATCTATCCCATCGAGCTAGAGATAAAGGATACTACAGATACAGTTAAGTCGGCCTCATATCTTGACTTATATCTAGAAATTGACAATGAGGGTGGGTTGAAAACAAAACTTTACGACAAAAGAGATGATTTCAGATTTCCAATTGTGAATATTCCATTTCTAAGTAGCAACATTCCAGCAGCACCTGCATACGGGGTATATATCTCTCCCAATTGATACGATATTCCGGTGCTTGCATTTCCTATCATGATTTTCTTGATAAAGGGTTGCTGCTCACAGGGAAGCTATAAAACCAAGAGTTCCAAATGGTGAAGTTGAAATCATTCCTTCGTAAATTTTACGGACGCCATCACGAGTTGGTTGACCGTTATGGAATAACCGTTTCACAAATGATATCGGATATGTTCCTTACGTCGTAACTACAATCCCCTTCCCTTTCATGAATGTTACCTACCGAATTAGACTATTTACCGGTTTGTTATCACATAAGCAACACGACGGGTGCCACATGTGGAGCAGGATCTGCTTACCCTTCTGGAGCACCTGAGATCACCCCTAGTTTTTGATGGGGTTCGTGTTGTTTATTCTTTAGTTTTCTATGTTGTGTCATATGTACTTTTGTTTGTCTGTTTGTCCTTTTTATTTTTAGCTCTGGCGTTGTCAGTTTATTTTCGATTTATGAGTTTGACTATCCCTCTGGTATCTTTCGTCCCTCTTTTAATTGTGTGCGCATAATGTAACTAAAAGGGAGTGTCATATTATATATATATTATGTACTCTGATTGCCCTTGATGTTATTTGATAATGTTGATTGAGATAAATGTGTTTTATGCAATGACAATTTTAACTGATTATACAATTAAATCTTCACATAAACAGTAATTTTATCGAGCCTTGTAAATGAGAGGGAAGATATCAACCTCAATCCAATTTTATAAAATAAAAACAGAATTTCATAACAACATAATTACATCAAGGACATAGAATAAGGTACTAGCATAAATAATGGGACCAACAGCTTATCAAAAAGCCAAATACACGTGATACACGTGATTAATATAAACACATTTTTAAGGACACAATGGTTATTTTGATCAACTCAGCATCAATATAATTGCATGAGGTTATTTATTTTCTTCGTAGTAAGATTTTTTTAAACGCTTTACGAAATTCGGGGTTACTAAAATTATACAAAAATGGATTAATAGTAGAGTTAATATAAGTTAACCAGAATGTTATTAAATACACCGTTTGTGAAACAGCGTCTGGTTTGACAGCACTTACATCAAACACTATATGAAAAGGAAACCAACATACTACATAACCTATAATAATGTACGTCAGTGTGACGAATGCTCTCCTGTCTCGAGTTGAAACATGTGTTTTTTTCTCCGATTCTGTTTGTTCACTTTTACTTGTTGTTGCATGTGCTCCTGTTGATCCTGAATTCGAGTTTTTTCTTACGTTTCCTGGTTTTAAATGATCTCCAGTGATCTCTTGTGATGATAAGTCATCGTATTTTGTTTCCGGTGAAGACACTTTTGTTTCTATGGTAGAGGGGTAAATAACAGAGAGATTATTAACTGTAACTAGTGCAGGTCTTATTCGTCTTGAAATTCTATTTCGCGTTCTAAGAGTGTAAAATACACGAATATAGCAGAACAGTATTACAAAGAATGATCCATGATGACCTATTATTGCTATGACAATAACAAATTTTTGATTCAGTGCTGGATCCCATATACAGACAGAACCATCTATATCGGCATGACTAAGCCGGTCCACAATACAGGAAGGAAGCCACAGTACTACCATACATATCCTAAAATATAAGTAAAGTGGCAATATTATATACAACAATATCACGGATTACAAATGTGTCGAGGTTTGTGATTGGATAACAACACAGAGAAGTCAGTATATATTCAGGAAACTGACGGGGTATATATGACGTTTTTATCCCCAATTGGAACCTCAAAAACGTCATCATAACACCGTAGTCATAAGCTATCAGACTGTTAGAGACTCACAGAGGGAAAATAATGACGTGCTTCAGTCAATAATACATTTTTGATAAAAAAAAATCACGCAATTTACACTTTTAATACTTTAATTTAATGTTAAAAGTGTTATTATAAATTATTGCATACACGATAAAATTATGTTCACAGCAAATTAGAAAATCCTTCACGTATGCCGAACATATCAGGTTGGGTTTTTCAATATATATGTGTTGTCAACAAATACCTGCACTGAAAAATAACATTAAGTCAGGGGTAATCCGTAATATATGTGTAATTCAGATCTCAGAGAGGGTATATACTGTGACATTCCCGGCTTAGGGCTTATATCCTCTTCACCTTCGGCTCAGGGGATATAAACTCTAAGCCGGGAATGTCACAGTATATACCCTGTCTGAAACCTGAAAAACATATATTGTAGCAGTTTATCATACAAGCTTAAAATACTGAAATCCTCTACGATCAATGGTAGAAAAAAACGGGAAAAACACACAACTCCGATGTTTGGCTCAGTAATACATTTCTTGTTTAACGTCATGTCAAAACCTGTTTTGTGATAGAAAAACATACTGTTTCCTACAACAAATGCATCGATGATACTATCATCAAAATGCTGGACTTTTTATCAATAACATATAGAAAATTCTTAAATAGTACACAAAACCGAAAAATATCTTTATCATTATTTTTTTCATTGTAGTCATAGAGTGCTGCAGTTTTCCAGTCTCCTTATTTAATAATCCTATTGTCTACAGAGATCTATTGCAAAATGAGAGAGTCTTAATCCTGTGGTATAATATTTCAATAATTTGAACTCGCTTTGGAAAGATTGTATGACCAGACCAACTAAAATATTGCTTATCAATCTCAATTGCATTGCTTTTCGTGTTTGATCTATGGCTACATATTCGTTAATTAGACTTCCATTCCAGTCACCGACATATACTTATCCTCAATGCTACACTCTAGGCTGTAAACACAAAATGTTTGATTTACAATTCAGATAAATTCCTTCTGAATGTAAGTTTCTTGGTAAAGTTACGAGTAGATTGAGCATCTACATCTTTCTGTAATGATGCACACATCCTCCTAAATGTTAATGAAATTCAAAAATCTTATACAGAAGAAGTAAAGCTCACCTTCTCTTAAATGTTGATTTCGATAAATCTATATACCAAGGGAGTACTACTCTTAATTGAGTACATCGAAAAAACAAAAAATTGCAATCCAACCTTTTTTTTTAAAGAGCTTCCTACCAAAAAAAGGTATCAGAAAAGTTTGTTCCTAGGTTGTTTCAAGAAATCTGTCTTCAATAAAACACCAGCTGTAGATTTTCCTTCGTCATAGTAATTACTTCCCCCGACATGACTTAATTGAATTTTGGATGGTGCCTAATTAGAGGCAGTCACTACTTATTTGCTAGATCAGCATAGTCTATCCCTTTTTGGTTTTGGAATTAATGTGTTCTTTCTATATTGCCAGCTTCATTATCAATACCTCAAAGTCGAGGTCTGCTTCAAGCTGATAAAAAAATAATTTACAGTCATTTTTTTTTACTGTATACTATATATCAGATATCATTAAGGCTTGTATTACCAAAAGAAAAGAAAATGAAAGTTTTGAAAAATGCCTCAAACATGCAAGAAAGTACGATAAGAGTAAACATTGTGAATTAAAAACTTGAAAATCGGCCTGACATCAGTGAAGTAATTCACGAACGATACAATAACTCCTATAATAAAACCATTAATTCAAGTCTAATTATAAAGGCATTTTGCAATTAATTAAATTCTATGATTAAAATTTTTATGTCATATCACATAGCATAAAAATAATTGAAGCTGAAATTTAATTAATGATTTAATTACCGTTTATCCATATACGAACATAAAAAGGGTATATCAGGCTTTGGTAAATTTCCAAGTAGTAAATTATAAAAAAGAGACGAAAGATACCAAAGAGAGGATCAAATTCATCTATGTCAAATAGAGACGACAAATTCATGGAAAAACAAAAACGAAAAAAGTCTATAAAAACTCCACTAAGTTACGTTCATACTAGATGTTTTGCAACTATAGAAAGGTCCTTCCTCTTGAGTTTATTTATCACAAAGGGCCAATTTCCAAAAGTCCGAAAGTCTTTCTATATTTCTAAATTAACAATTTGAGTTGTGTACGGCACCTGTTCCTTTTATTTTTGCGTATTTTTGGACATGTGACCAACTGAGGAATGTATTATGATGTCCTTTAGTGCATATTAATAGATTTTCGCCGATCTAAAGGCTGTATAAATGAAATAAATACAATAAAACATTCTAAACCAACACCAATATTAATTCGGGTATTTTAAGTAATGATATGCATTTTCTTTTAGACACACTGAATAAAATTTTGGGAAAAACGTTAAATATTGCATATAATTTCAAATAACCTTTAAAATCAATTTACAGGACTGAATTATCTCATTTGATGTTATATTATGAGCTTCACAAAAGAAATACTCACATATGATTTACGTACATTATACTAATATAAGAAAAATAAACTTGACGATTCCATAATTTTTTTGAGTTCTAAAAGATACTGTTTTCACATTATAATTTCAAATTCCAATTGATATTGAAATGTTTTGACGCTATGGTAAAAGTACAACACATTAATACAAGTCAATATTTTTTACATACTTCAACCAGTTGTGATGTAACAAATAGTTACCTCCACATTCGACAATTAATTCCTTTTTCTGGAAACGGCAAGATAGAAATTCGGTCATAAAAAGTAAAATTACAAAAATACTGAACTCCGAAGATAATTCAAAACGGAAAGTCCCTAATCAGATGACAAAATCCAAAGCTCAAACACATCAAACGAATGGATAACAACTGTCATAATTCTGACTTGGTACAGGCATGTTCTAATTTAGAAAATGAAGAAAAAAGATTGAACCTGGTTTTATAGCTATCTAAATCTCTCACTTGTATAACAGTCGCATCAAATTCCATTATACAGACAACGATGCGTAAACAAAACAAACAGAGATAAAAATTGAATGCTCGCCTCCTTTTCATGCTTGTATCTTTGGTTTAGTTTGCCCTTTCGGGGAATCTGTTTTTGTTGTTGTTGGGTTTGAGTGATCCATTCTTAAGTAAATTATTTGTTTAGAGTACTGTGAATTGTTGTTTAGTAGTTTCTTTATTTTCTGTTGACAATGATGCTAGTTGTTGTTTGAATTTTCTACTACAACTTCTTCACAATAACAAGTATACCAATTAACAAAACATCGTTTAAATTTTAAAAGTTGTTAAAACAACAATTAATAATTTAATTTTGGATGTAACGCGTCTTCTGATTGGCTGACGTTATTTTGTTATGAGCCCATAGACATAATTCAGTCATGTGACCGTAACGTCATCAACGTTTTTTCATGGTTTTCTTCGGTTTAAAATGGAATTTAGAATTAAATTATAAGAAATGACTGTAATATTTTTTTCTGTCTATTCAAAATAACATAAAAAATGTGGTGCAAACTGTTAAATAACCCGCTACGCGCGTTATTCAGTGTGCACCAAATTTTTTATCCATTCTTCATAGACAGAAAAAAATATTACAGTCATTTCTTAAATGAATTTTAAGTTCAGACAATATAAAGCATATAATAATAAGTGTGCAACCCTGTCCTGGTTTGTTTTTGAAATGTTGAAGAAAGTCAAAGTTTTGATACGGAATTTCGGGTCCTCAATACTCGTCAACTTTGCGCTTTATATTGATTTTCTAACTTTTTTTATTCAAGCATTACTGATGAGTTTTTTTTTTAAATACGAAACCCTATCTGGTGTACACAATTTATATCCTGGTATCTACGCTGAGTTTATTGAACCTTTTACTGAAGTAATTTTAAAGCATAATTGTAACTTATTATTTGACCAATCTATTTTAATTTGTTTCTTTGTATGCTCTAACGCCACACGTGTTTTAAACATGTTTTAAATTCATCCTACCTCAGAAAACAATTGTCAAAACATATACAGAATTAGGTTGTGAATAAAAATAACACTTAACAAAAATTCGTGCGTCGGAAGAGCTTAATTCTAATCTTTATTTTGCATAGATTGTGTGTAAGTATTTCCATCTGTTAAACTTTAATATTTATTTATACATTATTAACGATAAATTGGTACCAATATAAATAAGAGAATATTAGCGAGGTTATATTAGGATCTAGGCGTTCTTTCTGTCAATAAATCAACAAAATATTCATTGAAATCAGATATCTGTGTTCTTTAAGTGTTTATTTATTGTTAAGTGAAAATTTTATAACTTGAAAAATAAATAACTCAGAAATATCAAATATTGACTTTACCTTACGATAGTTGCCAATGAGTAATTAAATGTTGTTGCCAGCTTAACATTTAGGTCGGTAAATACATCGCGAAAAGTAAAATGCAACAATAAGAACTCTGCTAATAACATTCCTAATACTTTAAAATAAAATTGTTATCTCTTTTTATATTTTGAAAGAGTATGCAATAAATTAGGATTAATCATCCTTATGGCAATTGTAGGTCTAAGAATAATATTTGATTTGTTAATTCGTTACATTTAAGATAGAAAATACTAAACATTATAAGTCAGACAGAGATGTAAGTGTTATTGTTTTATTAAGTATACCATGTAGATTGTCTTCATGTAACTTGATTTCATAGGGTAATATAATTTTGTCCCGCCATCGTTGAATCTATCATTTGATAAGCAACACTCTCAGAGGCGGATTTAGGGAGGCCAAGGGGGCCCGGCCTTCCTTTTTGGGAAAAAACTTTGGTTGCTTATTTAAGGAATCACTGAAGCGTGACTTGAGCGGGCCCTCTCTTAGGTCAGTCAGTGGGCCACCACATATGAAAATTTCTGGATCCGTCACTTACTCTATTCCACGTAGTCCGTCCTTTGTAAAATTCAATTAAGATTTACAGCTCGTCCTTAAAATCTGAATAATGACACATTGAATTTTATGTGAAGTTATATCTATTCAATGTCAGAAAATCAGTCCACCAATAACAATGCATGTAGTCTGCTGTTCAGTTGATTTCCAAATTGTATGAGTTAAATTTTGACTGTATTGTAATTTCTTATTTCTATAAATCCAAATTTTATAGTTTGATTTATTTGAAAAAATTGTACAGTTTACAACTAAATTGTATATAGTTTATTCTTTAAAAGATCTGTTTTCTGTATTGGACGGGTAGAATAAAAAAATCCGTTCTTCAATCGTTTATTGTGGAAATTAATGTGTAGTTTTATCTCTTTTCTAATAATGTAATCCAATAATGTATACCATTTTAAGTATTGGTACACGTTTTTTTCATTACTGAGAGGCTATTTTTTGGTCAGCTTAATTAATATCTTCTTCGGTTAACGGGAATGAAAATGACAGGATGGGTCTTTTATCACTTTTGAATTGCAGGATATATACTGCTTTATTGAAAAAAGTAAAATCAGAAACACTCCGAGGAAAATCCCCAATCAAATGACAGAATCAAAACATCAAACACACTAAACATATGGACAACAACTGTCATATTCCTGATTTGGTACAGACATTGTTTTTATGTAGAAAGTGGTGGAATAAACCTGGTTTAATAGCTAGCTAAACCTCTCACTTATATCACAGTCGTATAAAATTCCATTATATTGACTACGATGTGTGAAGAAATCAAACAGATATAATGGGTAAAAATGTCAAAAATATGGGTACAGCAGTCAACGTTGTGTTATCATCTTAATCACTTTAAAAACAAACAGATATAAAAAAAAATATGGATGTGTATTAGGTCGATATTATAGTTACTGATATCTATTTATAGAAAAACGCGTTAGATCAGACAAACCAATGTAGTAAACAAAACCTCGATCGTGTACAATTGAAGCTGGCTGCATCGACAGGGCAAACGTCTCCTGCTATGCATTCATGAACCTTCATAGGAATTCACACTCAAAAAGTTACAATTGGAAAAAGACACAATCGGTAAAATTAAAGAACAAACTGTAAGCAGCTTTGTCATATGGTTATCGTGTGTTGAAAAGTTTATAATTCTACCTTTAAAAAACACGAAAAAATAATATTTATAATTAGTTGTGTGCCTACTAGTAATGCCATAATTTTAGCAATCATATATTTCATTATCCAGATTCTGTCTAAAAAAACATTTTAAGCGCTGAAGTTTCTAACATGCCAGTCCCGAATAATGTGTACTACACATGAAGACGAGGCAAAATTAGTGTACCCATAAAATTGAGAAAGGAAATGGTGAATATGTCAAAGCGACAACCACCCGACCATAGAGCAAACAACAGCCGAAGGCAACCAATGGGTCTTCAATGTAGCGAGAATTCCCGCACCCGTAGGTGTCCTTCAGCTGGCCCCTAAAATATGCATAATAGTACAGTGATAATGGACGTCATACTAAACTCCGAATTATACACAAGAAACTAAAATTTAAAATCATACAAGACTAACAAAGGCCAGAGGCTCCTGACTTGGGACAGGCGCAAAATTGCGGCGGGGTTAAACATGTTTATGAGATCTCAACCCTCCCCCTATACCTCTAGCCAATGTAGAAAAGTAAAAGAATAACAATACGCACATTAAAATTCAGTTCAAGAGAAGTCCGAGTCTGATGTCAAAAGATGTAACAAAAGAAAATAAATAAAATGACAATAATACATAAATAACAACAGACTACTAGCAGTTAACTGACATGCCAGCTCCAGACCTCAATTAAACTGATTGAAAGATTATGTCTTCATCATATGAATATCAGGTACAATCCCTCCCGTTAGGGGTTTAGTATCATACTATCATAAAATATATGAGAAGAACATAACCCGTGTCATGCCAACAACTGTTTTTTTAGAAGTAAATGTGTTTAGTTCCGATGCAAAGACCCTATCAGTGAATCAATGTTAAAGCCAAAATATGCAATCTTTAATGACCTGACAACAGTATCGTAACTATATCCCCTTTTAATAAGTCTATTTAAAGGGGCACTAGCTATGATATATATAAAAAAATAAAGTATGATTTTATTCAGATCAATCATTAATCAAATTGGAATAATGAAATAATAATTTGCTTTTAGCAATCAATTTCCTTTAATTTTGTTGAAATAAGCGATTAAACATAATTTTTGACTGATTCACTTGCAAGTGAAAACGTCATCATCATTCTAACCGGTATTCATGTGAACTTCAAGTTAACCCCTAGCTAGAGATTGACAACGCATGCATTGTACGTGTACTGGTTATTTAAAGAAAAAGAATGTCAACAATGAAAGTGAAACTACGGTAAATCATTTGATTACTAATTCGATGCACATAAAATCATTATTATATGGTTAAAAACAATGAGAAACATCTATTTTTAATCTATAAAATAAAATCAAACAGACCTATAAAAATGCAATTGCACGTGTTGGTTTAATCTATTCGTATCTTTATTTTTGTTTACATCGCTTATATGGTCATCTGAGGTCAAATCGATAGTTAATTAGATAGCGTCTGGACTAAAATACACACGAAACGAACCTATATATTATCTACCCCATGCTCTGTAAACTGTTTATTTTAGACTTTTGATAGTTTGGATAAATGTTTTACATTGTTATAAACCAAATATGAGAATTTGAGTCAAATCGGTTACAATGAATTTGACAGCTAGTGCCCCTTTAAAGGTTTTGTTAGTTTCTGAGGAGAATACTGACATTTTTGTGCTTTATAAAGAATATTTCCATAAAATTTTGGATGTGAAATACCTGAACGTATAAGATGTCTGCATGTTGAGTTATATCTACGAATTATTTCCTTATACCGGTGATAAAATTTAGTAAATGTTTTGACCAGTTTGTGATATCGAAAACCCTGGTGTAATAATTTTTCAGTAATACATAAATTTCTCTCGCTAAAATCTAATACATTGTTACATACACGAGCGAATCGTACAAGTTGAGATATATAAACACCATAAGATGGTGACAAGGGAACGTCACCATCTAAAAATGGATAATTAACAATAGGAAATGAAAAATCATCTCTTTTATCATAAATTTTTGTATTAAGCTTCCCGTTTATGATATAGATATCAAGATCGAGGAAAGGGCAGTGGTCATTGTTATCATTAGCTTTATTTAAAGTAAGTTCTACAGGATAAATTTCTTTAGTATACATACTGAAGTCGTCATTATTTAGAGCCAATATATCATCCAAATATCTAAAAGTATTGTTAAATTTTTGTATCAAATGTTGTTTTGATGGGTCTTTGCTAATTTTAGTCATAAATTGTAACTCATAACAATACAAAAACAGGTCCGCAATAAGTGGTGCACAGTTAGTCCCCATTGGAATTCCAATAACTTGACGATATACGGAATCTCCAAAGCGAACAAAAATGTTATCAAGTAAAAATTCAAGTGCATAAATAGTATCAAAGCATGTCCAATTGACATAGTTCTTTTGTTTATTGCTACTAAAAAATGATCTAAAAGAGTTTGAACATATGTACTCGCATTCCGACTTTTTAAATGCCCAGTTAATTAGGGATGTGAATTTTTTCTTAATAAGAATATGAGGCAAAGTGGTATATAGGGTAGAAAAATCAAAACTTTGAACAGATTCAAAATCACCAATATATGCATGCAATTTATCAAGTACTTCCAACGAGTTTTTGACACTCCAAAAGTAATTAATTCCACTATTTTCAAAGGCCTTATTTGAACAATTTATTATCAGGTTTTTTATTGTACCAAGTGTACTAGTAAGTAAAACAGACAATTTAGTAGTTGAACAATGGCTGGAAGATGAAATAAATCTATATTTGTAAGGTTTTTTGTGCAGCTTCGGAAGCCAGTACATAGTTGGGACTTTCATTGTGTTTGGTTCTGCTTGTAAAGAAGTAGCTAAAAGTTTATGTTTGTTACAGATGTCGTTTTCTGAAAATGAAGTCAGTTGGAATGTTGGTGAATTCGTGATTTCCTTTTGCAGAACCTCTATATAAAATTTACGTCAAACAATAATGTATATTTATTAGCAGAAAAACCTTACAGAATATCATCAACTCTAAACGGACCAACGCAGGGTACGCCGACATATCATGTGCTCTTGTCATGCATACATAACCAGTATGGCGTACAAAGACTCATTGAAATTGTCGATATAAGAATAAGACACATTATAAGGATTTATAGTATGCGGACTAAATTTTATAAATATATATATCTGTTTTATAAGGCAGCTTGCAATGTATGTTATCAGTTTTGAGAAACCAATTCGTTATGACTACAGTGATATTCAAAGTGGCTTATTCGTTTTATAGTTTTATCTTAATGTTTGTCTATTATTTATATTAAATGTGAAGCAGTCACATCTAATATACCATTGTCCAATTTCTATTTTTATAAGATATTTAATAAACAAGTAAAACAGTTCAGTATAGGCAAATGAGATGAAACAAAATATAGAATTTGCTTTTAGATTAAAACTTACAAATGTGAAAAACAAATAATATTCATTGATAAATGATTTTATATTGTTACTTGCATAATTTTAATTTTTTTTTTTTTTTATTTCTTTGTTTACTCTCCTTGTCAGAAGTATGTGTTTTGCATAGAAGGACATGTTAAATAAGTTCACCCTGTATGTATTTGTTGGTTAAACTTGTCAGGGGATCTTTATTTTATTACCCCGATTTTGTTTTTTGTCCATAGAATTACGAGTTTTGAACAGCGGTATACTACTGTTGCCTTTATTTAAGTCAACATATATTCCTATAATTTTCATTTTTCTTTAAACACAAAAATAAAAAAAGATCTGGTATTGATAATTTTAATTTCCAAAATATACATTCAAAGCATAAGTATTTTGGGTTGTTTTTTTGTTGCTTTGGATGGAAGGCTGTTAGACTATTTATAAGCATAAGTATTTTGGGTTGTTTTTTTGTTGCTTTGGATGGAAGGCTGTTAGACTATTTATACTTACTCCATTTACTATTTAAAACATAAAAATAAAATTAACATAGAACCCTTATTGATAAATGTTTGTCAGTTATAGACCCAAAGTTATGAAATTATAACTCAGAGTTCGTGTATAACATATATTAAAACACATCAAGAAAAACAAATTGATTTGAAAAAAATGGATTTTCATTTATTTTTTATTACAATTATAGATACAAATCTATAACGCATAATTGACAAATAATATTTCACGGTCACAGATTTACAGTGATTTCTTTTTACTGCAAGCTAATTAACTTTCGAGTTTGTGACATTGATAAAAATTAACCAGAAAAAACAAAACTTTCTGCATAATCAAGAAATAGCGCCTGAAATTTAATGTTGGTCTGTGCGTCAAATGTTTCGAGAAACAGTATCCTTATTTATAAACCTCTATCGTCAGGATACCCAAATTGTTCCGAGTACCGAAATTGCACATTATTTAACAAAAATAACAGCCGAAATCTTACAAGTTTTCCCGGATACTAAACCATATGTATTTTTATGATTTGAAACTGTGCAAGTCTATCAACATATAAGGTAAATATATTTAAATATAAACACAAGACGTTCACAGTATATATCAACAGACGAAGTTTTCACTGTAAAAAGTAACATTCACAGAAACGTCGCCGTGCGACGTCCACAGAAAGGCATCTTTTAATGATTAGCAAGTTAAGAATGTAACAAGCATCCATTTTTCATAAAAAATAGAGGTGGCATGGTTTAATGTACAATTGTTAAAAATTTATGAAGACATGATACAAAATATATTTTATTCGCATTTTAAGGATGAAAGCAAGGATGCAATTTAGGTACTCCTCATTACAGAATTATGAAGCGTTTGGAGATCTGTTCAAACCGATTTTCTATGATTAAATATGGATTCAAAATTTAATGGTGGAACCATGAATAAATAATGATACATCTGAAAAAAAATCACAGATTGAAAACTTTCTCTAGATCATAAATTAACTTTAGTGAACAAACTGTCAAAATAGGTGCAACTAGGATACCCTCACGTTACATAATAAGCAATCAATCTTTAAGAGTAGATAAAATCGAAGATCCCCCAAGGATAGATTGATAAAATCTTAATCTTATACCTTTACCTTTACATGACAAAAGTTTTCTTAATTTCAATAGCCAAGTCCATTTTGTTTCATTAAAAGAAAGAGAAATGTATAAAAACATATGTTGTTTAAACAAGGAACAAATTTTACTTCTTAAAAACCTTCTCTGATTCAAATAAGGACCTTTGACACTGTCATCATTTAGATACTGTCGTTTGTAGTGACAGCATATTTGTTACGTTTGATAACCAACTGTGTTCGACACCTTTCGGGCCTTAACGTTTATTTGAATTCGGTTAACTTTTTTTATACAAGCATCTCAAGGAGGTAGTATTCTCCTTCAAGTTCACGATTCGCTGTATAAATTGTGCACTCTAAATCAATAATTCTAAGTTTGGCGACCATGTTGATTAAATTTATCTTACTGATCTTAAAATATGTTAACGTCGTTTTCTTATGCAACGGTGTTATCTGTTAGTTTTTGATTTGTCCTTTGTATCTTGTTCTCTATTTTTGTCATCTTTGATTGAGATTGGGACCTTCAAAATTCACACTTAGATGGGGCAACAATTGTATTAATTCATTTAAGCATTACACGTGCATCATTGGATTCTTTTAATCATTTTTCTTACTAGTTTTGAAGTCTCAATAACCATTGCAACTATAATTTTCTTTTTCAAAAGCAATTAGGCATATTTGAATTGTCAAAAAACAGTTTGGAATGTTTATTTTGTGTTGGTCAATAATATGCATAGGAGGAAGGTTGGGATATCCCGCTAACACGTTTAACCTCGCCTCATTTTGTATTTATGTGCCTGTCTCAAGTCAGGAGCCTGCAATTCGGTAGTTGTCCTGTGTTTATGTGTTGCATATTTTTTTTGGTTCTATTATTACATAAATTAGGCCGTTAGTTTTCTCGTTTGAATTGTTTTACATTGTCATTTTGGGGCCTTTTATAGCTGACTATGCGGTATGGGCTTTGCTCATTTTTGAAGCCCGTACTGTGACCCATCGTTATTAATTTCTTTTCTGTGTTATTTTGGTCCCTTGTAGAGAGTTGTCTTATTGGCAATCATACCACATCTTGTTTTTTTTATTTTTAAACTTGATAACTTTCTATCCGTTCCCTTAGAATATATGCCAAACATCAAAGCTATTATTCCTTCCACTCCTTTTGTCAAACATTCATGGAACATGAACAGAAGCTTCTTTGTGATCAAGTGATAGCATCTTGTAATATTTTATCTTATTTTACTAATAAAGTATTTTTTCCGATACAGTGCGTGGTTAAAGTTTGATAAACATTTGGAATAAATTATGAATTTAAAGCCAAATTATTAAGTCATATACGTTATATCCTTTTTACTTCCGTGTCATGATTAAACTACGAAGAAAGGGAATATAAATAGCTGTGTTAACGAACACAAAGGAAATGTCTTTAAATAATTGCTGGGAGAAAGACGACAATTGAGATCAATACTGACAGCCCAGTAGTCAACACTTCGGGGTTGACATGAATATCAATAATGTGGTCATTTTTATAAATTTCCTGTTTACAAAACTTTGAATTTTTGGAAAAACTAAGGATTTTCTTATCCCAGGCATAGATTACCTTAGCATTATTTGGCACAACTTTTTACTTGTTTGGCTTTATAAATATTTTGATATGAGCGTCACTGATGAGTCTTATGTAGACGAAACGCGCGTCTGGCGTACTAAATTATAATCCTGGTACCTTTGATAACTAATTGCAATGTAAAATTATTACAATCCGTTGTTTTTTGTTCAGTATAAATAGATAAAAAAAAGTAAATTTTTAAAAGATATTGTGTTAATGGAAATGTATGCCTGACATTTTGAAACATTATTTTACATATTCAGTTGAGAAAATAAAGTCTTCTGATATATCTTTGAAGAGAAAATCTATAAATAAACTGTACTTAACCGTACTAGTATATATTTGTTATAATGTTAAACATGTATACATAAATGAGTAACTTTAATTAATGCTATTTTTTTAACGAATTGTGCATACTCAACACAAAAACTCTCAAGAATTTACCTTAAAAAATGTACTACTGAGACCAATATCAAGAAACAAGTCATTTAAAAGGATAATAATCACTGCAAATATATTCTCTAATTGGTTTGTGACCCGGATTTGATTTCACTTAATCGATTAATGACTATTGAACAGTTGTATACTACTGTTGCCTTCTTTTATTCAAACAAATTCCTTAATAGCTATGGATAATGAGAGTTTTCGTAGTAAGCAACGTTATTACGTAACTCGTAGTTAGTTATATGTGTATAACAAGTGAAAACAGTGAAAAAGGCAGTTGAAAACAATATAAAAGGAATCAACTTAGTGTACCAGATGTGCATTTCGGCAATACGCGTCTCGTCATTGATAGACCATAACATTTAAATATTCAAAATCTACTACAAAAGTTGACAGCAGATAAAACCAAAAAGGACCCAAAGTATAGCCAAATCTGGAAAAGGAATCAGAACATTGCAGATAATTAAGGATAGTTATCCGACTTTTTCATTTTTTGTTTCGTATCACTGTCTGATCTCAAACGGGAGCAGTAATCGGCAATGTGTGAACCCCGCATTATTGATAACTTTTTTCAATTATAGACCCAAACTTATGAAATTATAATCAGAGTTCGTGTATAACATATATATAAACACATCAAGAAAAACAAATTGATTTGAAAAAAATGGATTTTCATTTATTCTTTATTACAATTATATAGATACAAATCTATAACGTATAATTGACAAATAATATTTCACGGTCACACTAGTGGGGTTCGTGTTGTTTAATCTTCAGTTTTCTATGTTGTGTCGGGTGTGCTGTTGTTTATTTTTCTTTTTCATTTTTAGCCATGACGTTGTCAGTTTGTTTTGGAATTATGAGTCTGACTGTCCCTTTGGTATCTTTCGTCCCTCTATTACAGTGTTTTCTTTTTACTGCAAGCTAATTAACTTTCGAGTTTGTGACATTGATAAAAATTAACTAGAAAAAAACATCATTAAGATTCCGTTTGTAGTGACAGCATATTTTACGTTTGATAACCAATTGTGTTCGACACCTTTCGAGTTAACCTTTATTTGAGTTTGGTAACTTTTTTATTCGAGCATCTCAAGGAGGTAGCATTCTCCTTTAATTTCACGATTCGCTGTATAAATCAATAATTCTAAGTTTGGCGACCATGTTGATTTAATTTATCTTACTGATCTTAAAATATGTAAACGTCATTTTCTTATGCAACGGTGTTATCTGTTAGTTTTTGAGTTGTCCTTTGTATCTTGTTCCCTATTTTTGTCATCTTTGATTGAGATTGGGACCTTCAAAATTCACACTTAGATGGGGCAACAATTGTATTAATTCATTTAAGCATTACACGTGCATCATTGGAGTTTTTTTCATTATTTTAATCATTTTCTTCCTAGTTTTGAAGTGTCAATAACCATTGCAACTATAATTTTCTTTTTCAAAAGCTAATAGGCATATTTGAATTTTCAAAAAACAGTTTGGAATGTTTATTTCGTGTTGGTCAATAATATGCATATGAGGAGGGTTGGGATATCCCGCTAACATGTTTAACCCCGCCACATTCTGTATGTATGTATAAATTTAAAGCCAAAATATTAAATCATATAAGTTATATCCTTTTTACTTCCACATGATGTAAACTACGAAGATTGGAAATTCAAATATCTTATTGAACACAAAGGAAATGTCTTTAAATAATTGCTGGGAGAAAAACGACAATTGAGATCAATACTGACAAGGTAATGTAAAATTATTACAATCCGTTGTTTTTTGTTCAGTATAAATAGATAAAAAAAAAAAGTAAATTTTTAAAAGATATTGTGTTAATGGAAATGTATGCCTGACATTTTGAAACATTATTTTACCTATTCAGTTGAGAAAATAAAGTCTTCTGATATATCTTTGAAGAGAAAATCTATAAGTAAACTGTACTAAACCGTACTAGTATACATTTGTTATAATGTTAAACATGTATACATAAATGAATAACTTTAATTGTTGCTACTTTTGAACAAATTGTGCATAATCAACACAAAAACTCTATCAACAATTTACCTTAAAAAATGTACTACTGAGACCAATATCAAGAAACCAGTCATTTAAAAGGATAATAATCACTGCAAATATATTCTCTTATTGGTTTGTGACCTGGATTTGATTTCGCTTTAAATCGATTAATGACTATTGAACAACTACTGTTGCCTTCTTTTATTCATACAAATTCCTTAATAGCTATGGATAATGAGAATTTTCGTAGTAAGCAACGTTATTACGTAACTCGTAGTTAGTTACATGTGTATAACAAGTGAAAAAGGCAGTTGAAAACAATATAAAAGGAATCAACTTAATGCACCAGATGTACATTTCGGCAATACGCGTCTCGTCATTGATAGACCATAACATTTAAATATTCTACTACAAATGTTGATAGCAGATAAACCCAAAAAGTGACTATTGTATAGCCAAATCTGGAAAAGTAATCAGAACATTGCACGAAGGAGATATAGTCATTAATTCTAAATAATAATCTTGTACTCTGCTATCCGTATCAAGTAACGTGATTGTAACGGCTTATTATTGCCATGGTTGTTTTGATATCTCTTTGATTGAGGATGTAACGGCTTATTATTGCCATGGTTGTTTTGATATCTCTTTGATTGAGGATGTAACGGCTTATTATTGCCATGGTTGTGTTGACATCCCTTTGATTGAGGATGTAACGGCTTATTATTGCCATGTTTGTGTTGCCATCCCTTTGATTGAGGATGTAACGGCTTATTATTGCCATGGTTATGTTGATATCCCTTTGATTGAGGATGTAACGGCTTATATTGCCATTGTTGTGTTGATATCCCTTTCATTGAGGATTTTGTATTTACCTTGTATCATCTGCCTTTTTTAACTGCGACGATTGGAAATTTTGAATTTTTTTCTCTGTAAGACACATTTTTAAAGCCTCGTTAACGTTAGTACATAGCATATATGTATCAGTTGTAAGGTTATAATACTTGATAGTGCACAATATGTATAATAATATTTTAGCTAATGACATATATGCAACTGAATAAAAATAAGATAAAATAATATATTATAATTTCTAGTTCAATAATTTAGTTTTTGCTGCAACCAGGTTATGGAGATTTTCATATTTGCCTTCTTTATTTATCAATTTTTCATGATATTGAAAAAAAATTCCTTTTAAAAAATTTTGAACACATTAATTTGTTTTGTTTTTCGCTCGAATATATAATATCCTTTGTGTACAGTAACAAGTATAATTGTTTATAAATCATCAATACTTTAATAACTTGTATCGTTTATTTTGTATCCACACAAAAGTGATCTTATTGATATTATATGGTGTCCTATTCTAAGTTTATGAAGTTAAAGTTTTATTTGATTCCAAAATGATTTCAGAAATTTGCATGTCAAAAAATAATGTTCATAATCTTCGATTACATTACAAATATTGCGTAGCGGAGTTTTAGTTATTTTCAAAGAGAAAAGTAATTGTTTGGTTGGTAAAATGTTATACCGAAATTTCAATCTTAACATTCAAAACTCATCATCTTGTATATAGTAAAAGATATAGTTCGGCATTTGTTGTCTTTTGCTTGTGTTGTTTTCTACAATAAACATAATGTTCCATCTTTGAAATCAAATTGGTTTTTCATCATGTTTATTTAAGAGATAAATGTAAATGTCTTTGGAGGAAATGTTTTTAAACGTTACAATTTTTCCATTTCTGTCTTTGAATTTATATTCGGAGTCAATAGGAACTTATATTTTAATTGATTCTTCTTAAGTAGGCTCTTGTAACAACAATTTTGGTATTGTTTTCGTCAATTTAGAATATTCCAAAAACCAATTAGCATGGCAGGATATCTTATCTAACTCAGATTTTGATTCAATTTTTCCTTAATTATCAATTATGTCATTTACAAATAAAATTTTACTGTTTATCCAGTTTTTGAATAAGAGACATTCACTGTTTAATTTGATATCTTATTGCCACATATATCTGCTGTCTAATTCATTTATATGATAGTTGATCTAATTCATTTTCAGATTTTATCCATGATATGATTGTTCTTAAGTAAAATTAAACAACTATCCAGTGACAAGAGTAGAAAACAATCAACACAAGTCTATATATTCATATTGACTGTTTATGTTGCTGTAGAAACATATAAAATAGGGATTTTTCTTAGTCAATTTCATTTTTAGATAGACAGCTGCGGCATGAACGCATAACACGCCCGTCGCGTTTTCAAAGAATACAGTTCAACAACTTCTCAATGTTCTGCAAAAATTACAAAAACTAAAGGCAGCTTATCTTAATGCATATAAATCAGTCACCAAAGTTAATAGAAACTGTTCAAAGCACTCTAAGGATATTGTTTGAAATCTGGAAAATCTGGAAAATCACCCTGGTTCATGAATAAAATCCCTTTACTCGGAAATGCAACAGCTAAAACTTATAAAAATCGAAAATGAGCTCATGTCAATAGGTATAAACAATTCATCAAAGTTACATGAAAACTGCTCAAGGTATTTTTGAGTTATTGTCCGATAACTGTAAAAAAGAATCCTTTTTCTAATGAATAAAACCCTAAAACCTGGATACTTAAAAACTAAGATGTATCAAACGTAGAGGAGCTCACATGCATCAGTAGATATTTACAATTCACCAAAGCTTCATGCAATTTAATTAAAGCGTTTTTGAGTTTAATGTCCGACATGTCGGGACTGACAGACAGACGGACAACGGTATACCATAAAACGCCCCGTTAACGGTCTTATGAAAAACTTTTGAAATTAAACCTTGGCAAAAGTGGGCAATCCGACTGTGTCTATTTATAAAGTCTAACTGTAGATGCATCGAATGCTACGTATGAAACATAAATCAATATTAAGATAAAAAAAAATGCCGTAATTGAGTTATTGCTCACGTTTGGACTACCAATTATTGCTCTAATGGATTTAAAACTACAGTCAATCGCATGTTCAGGTTTCACAATTATCATCGAAAGCATCCAAAACACAATGTTAAGGCATATTCAAGTGTAAAATCTGAAGAGCTAAGTTAGTGTTTCGTATCATTCAACATTTTATAAACATAGATAATAACGATATAAACGATATTGCCATATATCAACGATATTCCCATTCAACACAATTCGTACTAATGGTGAAAATGAAAATGATTAAATATACCAAAGTCACTAGAATCAAAACATTTGAAAAGTCAAATCAAAACCGATATTGAAAAATAATGATAGTTTATGTAATCACTGGGTCACTCACTGACTAATGTTCATATGATATCACAGAGGACGCATCGTCTACCAGCAGTTGTTTTGACCAGATGGTTGTAAAAACGTTTTTTGCGGAACTACTTCTTGATCAGTTTAATAAAATGTGTTTTATTATAAAGGTATGTGAACGGTGTTTTTTAGAGGATAACATAACAATAACGCAAGCCAAAACAATTTCCTAACTTTGTACAATTTTTTTTACCGAAGAAAATGGTGGATTTAACTTGTTTAACAGTTGTTTCTAGTTTCGTTATATTTAAAGAATATAGATTGGATATTTTATTAGTCTGAGAACCAAAAAAATGCAAGTTCGTGAAATAAAAAAAATAAATATATTCATAAAATAGAATTAATCTATCTAGAACGCACTCTTTTTGTTATTAATAATTTTTCAAACAAAAAAGATGGAAAGGAAGGTTGATTATATCATTATTTATGTATTTTAAAGTTTTGTTGTCATGAAATAAACAGATTTTCGATTTATTTGTTAGGACGCGAAACAAACATCATTTTACACTTACCATATAATTGCAATTGATACTGCACATTTTTTCTTTGTATGGTGGTTTTTGTAGTGATTCGGCCATGTTACTGCCCAGAACCTGTCGATTGATATAACAATTATAGTAAAAACAGAGGCAAATGTCATTCCATAATCGTTGAAAATCCACACTCCACAGAGGAACTTTCCGAATGGCCAATATCCCAAGATATTATCAGCTGTATAGAAACTCATTGCAGATAAAGCTACAGTTAAATCGGTCACTGCTAAATTAACAATATAGGTATTAAACTTTGTTTGTAGTTGTTTTTCTCTTTTCACTGCAACCAAAACAAGGATATTTCCAAATACAGTAAAAGAAGTGATTAAAACGAGAAATGTGCCAATGATTATACGTCCAGGTGTCAGAGATTTGTCTACATTATCAGATGTGTTACAGCAGCTAAAATTAGTTTCCATTTGAAATCAGGATCGTTGAAGTAAAATCTTTCAGGAAGATCTTTAAATAACTGATTTTTCTTGTGCATGTTAAGTATGTATCTTTCAGCTTATATACCAGAATTGGATCTGTTATTGAATATCAATTCACGTGACTTTGAACTTAAACGACAATGGAAAATTTAATTAACAAAGTTTCTTTTTTCAATACATCATGTTGACATCGCTATACATTGTATATCTTTTTATAGTTCTTTAAGAGTTCTGTACTATTTTGTTCAATTAAGACAATATTATTAGATAAGTTCTTGGAAACTTTGTTTATCTGTTTTATGTTCAGTTTCTTTTATAATAGTTTCCAAATTATTAATTTTATTTTCCAAGATAATCAGCAAAAAAGGTTCGTGTAAGAGTAAACGGTATCACCAGCCCAGTAGTCAACAGGAATTTTGAAAAGGTGGTCACACACCTAAGGCAACAAATGGCAACAAAATTGTGATTTAAGGACTATAACTCCTATGGAAAGCAATCTTTGGTTTTGATCATTAAAGAAGATTTCTCCATATGAAGTAATTTTAACATTCTTGGAAACTTTGTTTTAATTATCTGTTTTATGTTCAGTTTGTTTTAATATACTTTCCAAATTATTAATTTTATTTTCCAAGATAATCAGCAAAAAGGTTCGTGTAAGAGTAAACGGTAACACAAACCCAGTAGTCAACATTTCGGTGTTGACATGAGTATCAATAATGTGGTCATTTTTATAAATTTCCTGTTTCACAAAACTTTGAATTTTTCGAAATACTAAGATTTTCTTATCCCAGGCATAGATTACCTTAGCCGAATTTGGCACAACTTTTTGGAATTTTGGATCCTCAATGCTCTTCAACTTTGTACTTGTTTGGCATTATAAATATTTTGATATGAGCGTCACTGATGAGTCTTATGTAGACGAAACGCACGTCTGGCGTACTAAATCATAATCCTGGTACCTTTGATTACTATTCACACCACTGGGTTGGTGCCACTGCTGGTGGACGTTTCGTCCCCGAGGGTATCACCAGCCCAGTAGTCAACACTTCGGTGTTGACATGAGTATCAATAATGTGGTCATTTTTATAAATTTCCTGTTTTACAAAATTTTGAATCTTATGTAGACGAAACGCGCGTCTGGCGTACTAAATTATAATCTCGGTACCTTTGATAACTATTATATTGAGTTAAACTATAGTTCTGGTCATTTCAAAGATGACAAGTTTTAAATTTGTCATAGTCAATGAAGAAGAGTAATGCTACTGACGTTCGTAATCATAAGCTTGGTATCCTTGATGAGTTTTTTTTTTTTTATAAGTAGTCGATTGACTGTTTTAGTCATATTGGTTGTTTTGTCGACGATTGTTACATTTCTTTCTACAGTCTCTAAATACATTTAGTCAAGTTCGTAATCAAATCGTAAAATCAAAAGCCCAAACACATCAAACGAATGCATATGGATAACAACAGAGATATTTTTGACTTGGTACAGGCATTTTCTTATGTAGAAAATTGTGGATTAAACCTTGTTTCATAGCGAACACATCGTCAAACAAGATGTACAAAGGATTAAAGTTGGTTTGTTATTGGTATTTTGATAAACGAGCGATGGAGATTATGACGTAAAAAGGCCGCTACGGGCCCCAGATGGTGACAGATGATGTAGGCTTACAGTTATACTGACTCAATTCCGGTTAATGTTCTGAATATATTTGTCAATTCAAATTATTTAGTTAGCAAGCCCGTTCTACATTAGCAAAGGAAAAGTACGTCATATCTTATGATACAAAGGAAAGCTTTTAACAATTTATTATAAAATAAAAACGATTGCCGGAACATATATTGAATTTGATGCAAGTAAATGTCGTTTTTTCAGCCAGTTCGTTAAATTGCGTTTTAGTGCGTTTATATTCCACTAATGCATTTGTTATACGGTGTATTTCGTTTTATAATACAATAAAGCACGGGAAATCATCCAACTCTATTTATTTATTATTGAACTGATAGCGATTGTAAAGACTGCAAGTCGAATATTTTAGTATTATGTAACTAAATCAATCAACATACGATAGTTTTACTTTATCGGATATATCTCTTACAACCTTTGGCAAAATTTTAAGTTTGGAATTTCTTGTTTAACAGGAAATTGTCTTTTTCTGATTGTGTAAAAACCGATTTCTTTTCTAAATTCCGATCGCAAATATCTCTCATAACAACGCGTTATAAAAACAAAACACATAAATTGTATCTGATTTTTTACAAGCATACCTGAAATCTTAAAGTTGAGATTTTTATTTCTTCTTTTCTCAAAATTTAATTGCCACAAAATGACCTGTTTTCTAATTCGAAAACTTCTTATTCTCCAGATTATGATTCCTCGTTTATATTTAGGTCAACTTATACTACCTTAGGTAACAAAACAATAAAAAGAAACTATTGTTTCAGTGAACATAAATAAATACAATTCAGTGTCTACTTAATTAATGTATATGCATTTATTCTTCTTGCAACCTATGGCATGTACACTTCATTTGTGTACATTTCCTAGGAGTTTGTTTTTTTTATAATTTAAGTGCAACTTCAATTTAACCTTTATTTGATATTAAGTCTTAAATGACTTATACCACAGGCATTCAAATACTATACCACAGGCATTCAAATACTTATAAAAATTCAGTGTTAAAGTTCTTGCGCTTAATACCGTTTCAACTGATTTTCATAGTTTGTTCTTATGTCGTAAAATTTCCCTCTCTCCAATAACCTGTTGTTTTAGCGCTCACAACCATATTTAACACAACAGCATTCCTCATTGGCCACTCAAAAGCAAGGAGACTGTTTAACCATGATTTTCGTCGACTGCTATTGCGAAATAGTAATACTGTTTTTGTTTATTGTTGTTCATAGTATAAATCAGGCATTTAGATTTTCTTGATCCCTATTAATCGGAGAACGAAACTCAAGCAGTAAACCTAAATATGCAAAAACAATATGTAATATATAAATTATAGTCAGTATCAATATAAAATTGAAGAAATCGTGTGAACACCAGACTTATAACTTTCCAACAGAAATCATGTGTAGTAATTGTAAGCAACATTGAGCAATATTCATACCGTAAAGTAATATATTTAGGCGATAGTAGATCACCGAATTCAAATCTCGTAAATCATGTAAATGGATTAGAAAAAGACAACTCAATGTAAATGGATAAGAAAATGACAAATTAATGTAAGTAACAAAAAGATGGTGAATGAACTCACAAGGAGAGAGACATGGGTGCATCTACATGGTAAGCGTTTCCTACTTCCAATGCATTACCCGCCATTCGAATATACACTCAAAATATCACACTGGGAAAGGAGACACAATCGGTAAAATTGCCAATCAGACGACTTAACGGATATTTGAAGATATAGAGTAGGGCGCCCATAGTCGCCTTTTTATGATTTTGGGGTGTAAAAACTTCAAAGGATAGCTGAAATGGAAGAAATATGCCGGATAAATTATTTTTTTTAAACGAATAGTATTATTATTTAAGCTATGAAAATTTCGGCCACTTAACACAAAGGACTGAAAAACGAACAACGATTTTCGGCAAATTTCCTGAATATAAAACACGATTTCAAAGAAGTATTTCTTAGTAATTCTTTGACTGTTTGGCCTAAAGTTCAGTTCTTTTCACCTTTGAAATGTCTGTTATTTATCAACAATTAAATTGATTTGATAAATATTGTTTAAAGCTGCAGTTATTTGGTTTTAAATAGATGTGTAAAAACGGAGAATATGTGTCCCCCTTTGATAAAACATCAGGAAATTTCAAATAGCCTTTAATCTAACTTTTCAGATAATTTTTTTCAAAAGAAACACGTTTTAAAGCTAAGCATATTTCGCCTTTAAAGTTATCTTCATATAGAAATATCAGTATACTGCATAAACATAATGACCTGAAAATAAACTGCAGAAAACATGGAAAGATATGGAGAAAATGAGCACCCCACTCTAGAATTAAAAATGTTGCTAAAGAGATAAGACACCTTGACGGTCAACCAAATGAATATGTGTTGATGATAATAAAGTGTTGATTTCAGTCGTTCTTTTGACTCTGTTAAGGTAGTTGTTTCGTAACGAGCACATTTATCTTTACGCATAGTGTGAACTTTCACGATCGTAACGTTTAAACTGAGATATGTAAATGCCATACGACAGAGTGTGATACCGCTGATAAGGTAACTTGACAATCGGAAAGTTGCAATCGCCACATTTGTCACAGATTTTAGTGTGAAGTTCACGGTAAATATGTTCCATTACCGAAGAACATATCAAGATATTAAGCAGGCCTTTTATATAAGGTTGTATTCTTAATATTTGTATTTTAATGCTTATCTTTAATAAGGCTTTTTATGAATTCTGCTTCAAATGAGTACAAAAACAATTGGTCGATAGTGGTGCACAACAGGTACTAATTGGAGTACCAATTGTTTTTACAATATCGATTCATCAAACTCAACAAGTATTTTGTCTATAAACAAAAGTTCATGTTAACTATAATGTTTTCGCGTCAAATATTTCTTTTGTATTCGAGAAAAGCATTTGACCTTTTTATCTCATGTTTCTTTATCCATCCAATTCGGGTATCAACAACAAATTTGCTACTATTTCACATACGCCCTTCACGATTCTGTTTCCGGATTAGTCTTCAGAGTGTAATGATTGCCATGTTGTTAAAATTAAGTATATGTACTGTAAATCATGGTTACACCTAGTACTGATATTAAATTAAAAATGTTATACATTGAAACCTGATCTTATTTGCAGAAGTCGCCGAGAACTATAGCATATGGAATCTGATAATATTGACCATAATTAAAACCAAATGCAAAAGGTTTAAATTAGTACGAGTAAAAGGTTAAATGTATTATACACACCATGTACGCATATTTTTCTAAGTAAATGAGGATTACAGATTTTAGATATAAATTATTGAAAATGTTATAATGTTTTAACTCTAATATAAACTCAAATTATCATTGTGCATTTTCTTCATTCATTTAGTACGTAAAAAATGTTTGTTCGCCTATTTTACAACTCGTTTACATTTTTTCCAATGAATGCAGAGGTTTGTCTCAAGACTTCCACTACATTTATCAAATTTATGCGATCAATCAAATCACAAGCCTCTCATCTGAAGCATTGGTGAGTTGTACGAAGGGCTATTGCCATTAGGGTCACAATGTAATTCCGGACACGTTCGCTAGAGCAACATGATGTCATAGGTTTGTGTTTACTGGGGCATAGAGCGACGTGTAATAGTTCTAAAGCGAGTTTGAATTCGTCAACTATGTTCAATAGGAACAAGCAATGCTTATCATTTGTAATGAACTCGTCTGTTTAATGATTTATTCAGAACATATGTAAAATATACCATTACTTAACCAGTGTTCTTGAGGATTTGATCTACTTTTGAATATATGTGTTGTGTTAACTGATCTTATTCGTATAGTACATTTTATTTTAATGTTTTACTAAAATGGATAATTCAATAACCGCATTTATTATTTTAAAAGCATCAACAGAATAATGTTACCAGTAACTCTAAGGTGCCGAAGCCAAATCAACGCATCGCTCCAGGGTACGTAAACAAACTGCAAATTTGAATTAGTTTCTCTAGCGAAAGAATGGATTTAGCTGTCATGAATTATATTCAGTGGGGGAAAGTGGACTTCTCTTCTGCAAAACTGTTTTTAAATCAGATTCGCTGTCAATTTGACAAAATGTCGGACATTGTAAGAGTTGCATGTGAACAAAATAGGAATTTTCACAACTGATAAAATGTCCCACAAATATATGAAACATCTTTTTTTTCTCATTCTATATTCATTTCCTGGTACTACTCTAATTTCCTATACGTATCAACTTTCTTATTTGAAAGTACAATAACAAAAATACTGAGCACCGAGGAAAAATCAAAACGGAAATTCCCTAATCAAATTTCAAATTCAAAGCTGACACACATCAACTGAATGGATAACTGAAATGAATGAGTGGTTTAAACGACCTATAATTCTCATGAGGTACAATCATTTTCTTATGTAGAAATGGTGGACTAAACCAGGTTTTAAAACTAATATAACCTCCTACTTATATGACAGTCGTACAAAATTTCATTACAATGACATCAATATGTGAACAAAACAAACAGACGTAATAAGTAGAAAAGTCAGAAAATAGGGGTACAGTGGTTAAAATTGTGTTAAAAACCAAAATGGCATATAGACAAAGCTCAAAAGCATAAACACGAAAGAGAAGAATACAAAAATTTACATGGTTCCAATCCTCTCAGGAAAAGTTTACCTTAGATGAGTATGCAAATTTGTATATGTCTCATTTGGTCGTACATTACTTTACATGCTTTACTTGTTTAGATGTAACACAAGAGTTCCTGGTTAAGGTAGATGAAGACATTTAAAACTCTACAGATGCACGTTCGTGTTGTTAATATTGAAAATAAAAGTATGATGCCACGAGAAGCCAAAATGTCTTAATATGATGAAGTGGAGATAACTCAAATTAACCATTTAGAAAAGACATGTCCAGTTTCAAAATAAACGTCTGTGCAACCAGGCATAAGCGTGATGCGTCGTAAAGGGTCTACTTCATCTTTACCACCAACCTTTGATTTACTAGAAAATCAAAATCAGAATTGACACAGCGCTGCATCACACTGGAAGCTCACCTGCATAGTATTTGTGACCTTTAAGTACTGTTAAGTGAATGTCCACAACTCGCAAATTCTAAGTTTGGTTCACTATATTGAACGCATGTATCCCTAAATGATACAACAGAAACAGTTAAGTCTGTTTCAAATCTTGAAATACATCTAGAAATTAAGAACGAGGATCGATTGACAACAAAAATTTACGACGAAATTGATGATTTCAACTTATCATGTGTGAACTTTCCATTTCTATGTAGCAGATTCGAGCAGCGCTTGCATATAAGGTATATATCTCCCAATTGATACGGTTTTCTAGAGTTTGTATTTCTTGAAGTTAGTTACTTCCAAGGCAGCTATCTACCAATAAGTTCTACCTAGTGAAGTTAATGTCATGCCAATAAAATTTTACGAAAGTTTTCAAAAGTTGGTTTGACAATTTGGCCGTTATTTAATATCTTTTGCACATATGAAGAATATGTTCTAATCACAATGTGACATCACAAAATTATCGTAGAATTTGGACTTATATGAGCCGCACCGTAAATGCTAATTATTGGAGCTAGATCTGCTAAGCGTTCCCCAAAGCTCCTGAATTCAAACCAATTTTTTGTGAAGTTCTATTTGCTTAATCATTAGTTTTCTATGTTGTGTTTTGCAAATTGCTAATTTGTAATTTTTAGTCGGTTTTATGTATTGACATGGCGTTGTCAGTTTGTCATCACTAGTTTGAATATTCCTTTGGTATCTTCCATCACTCTTTTCATATTTACTGGTACCATTTTAAGTTTGCAGTTTATTTGGATCAAAAAGATGATGTTCCAGACACACAAAAAAGCATAACAATAACTCAATTCTTTGGACCCAGGTGTTAAAGGTCATATTAAAACCAAGCACTGCTACTACACATTCATACTAAATATCATAACTCAATGCCAAAATTTTGGTTGGGACAAGGTTGTATGAGAGCTTGAGGAAGAACAAATACTACTGAAAGATAATGTCTTCCTTCATTGAAGGGAGACATAATTTTATTTCATTGACTTATAAACAATGATAAAGGAGTATTACTGTACTAATAGTAAACAGAAAACCAATTTTTACAATATATATCAAATGTTAACAATTGTACACATTATTATAAATAACAAGAGTATCATACATTTTTTACATCATTTATAAAAAACAATTACTGGGGGCTGCATGCTGATATATAAAGCATCCATCAGTTTCTGTTGATCTGAAAGATGTTGGGTATAGGTCAAGTAGAAAACAACCATACAAATAACACAATAATTGAAATACACCAATTGTGTTCATTAAAGTATTCTTAAAAAAAAGTCACAGCCTCAATTTTTTTTTTTATTCCTGTTTCAATGTTTGTTTCTGATGACCATTATGTATGTTTTTGTCCAATATGTTTTTCAGGTTAAAATAGCCAAAAGAAGCGTTTGCTGACCATAAGGACATTCCAAACATTCCAAAGTAAATATGCCACAAAGTCCATGATGATGTTGTAAACTGTGCATATATCTGTGCTGTTACAAGTCCACTATTTCCCTATAATAAATGGAAAATGTCTAATTTACAACATATCATCATAAAATAACACTTCAAAACGATATAAAAACATTTTATAAATTAAATGTGTTCAAAGCACTTTTCTGGGTTTACCTTCATCAGGAGTTTTTAAATTAGAGTATTTGAAAGCCAAAGATATACAAGTCAGGGGAATTACTGAAATAAGTGATTTATAAATCACTTATTGAAGTAGCAGATTCCAAATTTTGTCACAAATTGTGATTTGTATTTTTTTCAAAATTTTAAACATAAACAAGTACTTGTTGACATCCCTATTTAAAACTATAAGAAGACTGTAATTCAAATGATGAGCATTTCACATATCACTGGCATTCACACAGATTTTAAATCTTTTATCTATGATGAGTTCTATTTAAAGGTTGGCATCACAAAACAGTTACTTCTATCATATGAAACCATATTTTATTGACTCTGATTTAATTTCCATACACATATAGATTCCCATTACTAAGTATACGCAAAGATGTAAGAGAATCTCATCCTGATTGTGTGAACTTAGAAAAGACATAACATGATGTTTCATGCTTTTGTTATTGATCCAACATTGTATGTAATTTATGAAATCATCTTTTTAACATTTAATATATTCTTTAAAGAGATTTCCAAAGAACCATTTCTTTCCTTCAACTACTGATGTATATATCCTTACCATAACCCTGGACACAAAATGCCAAATTTTATCAATGTTCTCTGAAAACTGCAAACTTTTCCAAGCAATTATTCCTGTATTGAACACAAATGCAGCCATCATTCTAATCAATGTACAATGTAGATGATTCAGAGTCTTTGTAGTCTAAAATATAGGATTTTAAAAACTTTGGAAATCTGGAGAAAGTTATATTATATAAATACTAAAATGCTCGCTGAGCACAGCCTGATACAAATGCAAAGGTTGAACCCTGAACAGAAGGGCCAAAATTTGGACATAATATTCAAGATTGATACTGTCTGATTTTGAATTGTGATCAAATTTTTACATAATACAGGTTTCTGACACAAAAAAAATGAGGTCAGAGATCTAAAACAATATAATGTGCAATACTCTGCAATTGAAGATTTCTTCTTGAAAATTTTTTGAAAAGAAATTATGAACCCCTTTAAAATACCCCCCCCCCCCCCCCATCCAATGGAGCAATTACACCCAAACTCAATCTCAGCCCTCCTTTGTAGTATGGAACCTTGAAGAACAATTTTAGAGAGATCCATACACTAAAACACAAGTAATGGTCTAGAAACTACAAAAATTCTTGTTTTTGGCCCCCTACTTCCTATACTGTTGGTACCATAACCCCCAAAATCAATTCCAGCCTTCCTTTTGTGGTATTGAACCTTCTTGTAAAATGTCATAGAGATTCATTCACTTAAACTTAATTTATTATCCAAAAACAAAGTGTGTCTTTGACGAAAATTGGTATTAAACAAATAATAATGAATACACAGTAAAATGTATGGTTTTTATTATATCTAAATGTTAATTATTACCTGAAATCCAAGCATTAACCTTGGCATTACGAAGAAACTAATGCCAAACAAAAAACACTGTACAAAGTCAGACTTCAGATAAAAATCAGCTTTAGATAAAGTGGTGGTCACCTTTCCCAAATCTGTAACTTTCAATGAGTAAACAAAGTTTCCAAGCAACCATAAACAGTCTCCATAGATACCAAACAGAAGAGCCTACAACGAAAAATATAACACATTAAATATGGCATTACCAAATATAGAAAAACTTATTATTACCATGATAACAAATGTTAACTTTCACAAATTAATTCATTTTCGCACATGATTTTTTTTCTTTTAAACAGTTATAGTACATGTTTCTTAACAAAAAAAAATTGTTAACATTGCTCTATCAATTCACTTATTTTGTACCTGATCCATGTTTATCAATGTCACAATCAAGTAAATGTCGTCACCTACTTGTAAGTTGTTAGCTAGCGGTATATTTCACTTAATAAAGTAGTATTTGTCAAGAAAGTATTGCAGATTCTTTATAAATGTAAAAACAAAACGTCCATAAGTACTTAATTTACTATATAATAATTTTCATTTCTTTATTATTACAAAAAACTTGTTTGATATGACTTGATGATGTTTGTACAGAACAAAAAATATAAATTCCATCTTTATGCAAAATATGATAATTTTAAACTCCATTAATTCAAGCAATGTCTTTGGATGGCAGACATGTATATAAGCAGTGTTTTGAACTGAACTTTCAAAGGGAAGATCACTAAGGACAAACAACAAAGTATGTGTATTCACTGTAAACCTACCTACCCTAATTTTTATCCCCTACCCTAAAGTTTTCGAGGCAATTTTTAATTAACCACTGTTAAAGTCACAATGTTGCTACCATAGACTCAATGTAAAAAAAATAATACCTACCTACCTACCCTATTTTTTTTCAGCATGTGACAGTAAACACACATTCTTTTTAATTTGGCCTGAATATTAATTCAGAAGATCAACAGGATTAAAATTATAAATTTTATGTACGTTCTCATTTGATCCATAAATAATTCTATATGATTGTCTTAGATGTTTTATTGTAGCATGCTCACCTCAAATAGTTAACTTCTCTTTTGTCATTTATTTTCAAATAAATTTTGCAAAAGATTTATTTTAAAAAAAAGGCAATATTGACATTATTTATCTTTTTTCTTTTGAATCAATAGCTTTATCATATCTAATAAACTTAGGATTATAAAAAAAAAACATCATGAAGGTATCTGCCATTATTGTTTAAAAAAGGTCAATTTAATTTTCAGTTTTTTTAAGTTGAAATTTCTTATTTTTTTCAATAAAAGAAGATTCACAACAGTACAGAAAAAAATTACAGGTCTCTTTATATCTGTGAAGTGAAATCACATATAAAACTTAAAAATAATCAAACACTGATGTCACTCAAAGAAAAGACACATCATTGTTATAAACAAGAGTGCACACGTTGAAATGTCTCGCCTTCTTTACTAATCATTGATATTATGTTCATACATGTAGTCCTAAATATAAAGCTTTATAACAACTGTCACATAATCTAAATTCTTGGCACTGCCTATTTCTATTACCCCTAATTAATAATTATGTCAGTACTGTAAAATATTTGTGTATCCTATTTATTACACTTTCAATGATTTCTCATTTATTTTCAGGCTAATAACATTATTTGTTATATCAACCTTTTTGCACTTAAAAAACTTTTACATAGAAGCAATATACATGATTTAAAATGGTTTTGTGTTATGAATTCTTACACTGTAAACAGATCTAGGATTGAAAATAAATGGAGTCTCTGCAAAACATTTATATTTTAATAAAAAAAATACCTGTCACAATATATTTGTGCAAAGTGGACTTTACATGTTTAAACCCGCCGCATTATATATGTATGTGCCTGTCCCAAGTCAGGAACTTGTAATTCAGTGGTTGTCGTTTGTTCATGTGTTACATATTTGTTTTTTGTTCATTTTTTTATATAAATAAGGCAGTTAGTTTTCTTGTTTGAATTGTTTTACATTGTCAATCTGGGGCCTTTTATAGCTGACTATGCAGTATGGGCTTTGCTCATTGTTGAAGGCTGTATGGTGACCTATGGTTGTTAATTTCTGTGTCATTTTTGTCTTGTGGAGAGTTGTCTCATTAGCAATCATACCACATCTTCTTTTTTATATTTAGTAGTTTTGGGTAAACACAAATACATTAATTAGTTATAAAATTTAACTTCATTCTTTAAATAAAAGCACTTAATTATTCTCTGACAGGCCCTCCACTATTTCTAAATAAAAACAGAATGTACAATGATTTATCATTTACCTGTTTATTCCACTTGATGGATTTTGAAACTTGAAAATAACCATGCACCCTTGCCATAACATATAGTGACACTCCCTGCAAAAGTAATTAAACAAACTGATATAAAGTTGATAGACTTTCATAGAAAATAAAAATTATTATCAAATAAATCAATTGAATAAATTATTGAAAATTTATCTTCGCTACACAAATGGAGACCTCCAATGTGTTGTCGCATTACTCATGTACACTAATATTAGTCCAGTCAAACTAAGTTTGAACCTCAAACTAATTCAAACAGAATCTAGTTCTAATCTATAGCAGTTAGCACCAAAATATACATTATATACACAGAAAAAAACTCATAAAATCTAACTTGAGGAAAACTCAAAATCAGCATTTTTAATTTCCTATTAAAATTAACATAGGAAAGGGAAATAACTCTGCAAAAATGAGTTTTTTTTTTTGTTTGTCAGTTTTTGGTTGATTTTCTTAAAAACCATGTAAAGTATGATACTTTGATGGGGTTATAAGTTGGTAACTTTTATTTGACTACATTATAAAATCACCTGCTAATGAAATGTACAAAACCAAAATGTTACAGGTATTTTTTAGCTTTTTTGCACAATTTTCCTTAAAGAAATTGCAAATTTATGGCTTTGTGACCATTTTGAAAAATTCATTTGAATATTTGGATTGTTTATGTCTATAATTTATTTTTGTTCAGCATCTACCTTGTTTAAAGATGATTTAAACCACAAAAAGAAGAATAGATGTTTAATTATTTTTTTTTTAAATTTTAGATGCTTTACCTTCACAAGTTGAAAAATCAAACTACAAAAATGTATTGAATTATGAAATCTAGGTTAAAGATATGAAAACCCCTTTAAAGTTGTTTGTTATACTCTAAAGACGGCTAAAATAACAAGAATCAATTCATTCTGTTGAATACAAGCGGTAAAGTTATAAATTTTGTATCAATTTTTATTGGTATTTCTGCCCTTTTTGCAGAGTTATCTCTCATTTCAATGGTTTTTTTTTTAGTTTCCCTCAAGTGAGATATTCTTGGACTTTTTTCTGTGTATATTTAGGGTACAATGCTAAAGATTAAAACTTAAAAATCTTCTGTTGCAATTACTATAAGGTAAGGGTAACATTTATGCTATATTGACTGGACTATATAGCCAATTGTCTGAACTGTGGTGGATTGTTGTTTCAGTCGCAATCATACCATACATGTATATCCTGTTTTCAATTAATCAGTTTATTTCATTTCAAACATTATGCATCAATATAAGTTTTGCTAACTAAGCTACAAATACACATTGAATCGTTTCAAAGTTTTCATATGACATATGACATATAAAAAAAAACAAGGAGAAAAATGATTAAAACTCATTTCTGCAACAGGTCTGCTATTTTTGCAAAATTTATACTCCATGAGCAATTTTAAGCACATGAGAAACTTCAGCTCCTCTTTTATGTCATAAGCATTTTGAATCTACTAATTTAATGTTTGAATGAATACGCATTTGCGTAGGTACCCTTTTATTTCATTTGAATGCTTGTTTTAAAGTGTTCAGTTGATAAAAATAAAGGAAAAAAAAGAATATCTAGTAATAAAACCATAAAAATTTAAGAAATCAGATATACATGTACCAAGTTTACCCCAGTCCTCACCTGCATATGCAGTCATTAAGTCAAGAGATTTGTTTATTAATCTGAATCAGTTATACAATCCTTATTCTGGTGTATGGACTACGATGATACTCACCACAACCCTCCCCCACAGTATAGCACTTTTAATGTTTTGATCTTTTGACTTCCTTGCTAGCCAAGCAAACATTGTACTACTGAGAAGCATTATACCACACATTCTGTACATATGTAGATGGACGTCATCTAACTCGCCTTTTGTCTGGAAATAAAACATTTGAAACTAAATAGAGTTTAATTCAATATGGTAATTTCTGTGATTTTGCATTGAAATATATTTTGTATTAGGCCAGACAGGGCTGTGACTACAATTACTACTTTGAGGCAAATGTCTCATGTTGTTAATTTAAAAAAATATAAATGATAAGTTGAAACAAAATTAAAGCTCTTCATATCTTTATATCAAATTGTTTTCACAATGAGTGTCTGCAAGAACCAACTTCTGTTCATACTCTGAAGTCGCCTTTCTTTTTTTTTTATCAGTGTTTCTCATCTATTTTTAATTTTAAAGTTAATTATCCATTGTTTGTCGTTGTGCGTCCAACATCTCAATCTCTGTACAGCACTCGTTTCCTTTACGTATACTTAGTACACTACAATACAATGACACACATATTAAGTGTAGTGATACGAAGTACATGTAAGTACGGAACGGATGTGAGCTCTGCGCCGTTGATTGCTAACATCTGTACCCTGGTTTGTCTTTTGCTCATTGATTGCCCTTCTGTTTGAATTATTATTTTCAATACTTTATTTGACATGGTAAATAAAATTTCATTATGTTTTAAAAATGAAAGTATAAATTTGTCCATCTTTGACTTTTTTCAATAATTTTACAAGGTTCTTGTAAACAATCTTGTGACTTGTGATCTTTACATCATAGGAAGTCATCACAGCAAATAAAATAAAAACAGCCTTTTAATTATAACTAATAAAAAAGCGACTTATTCTCCAATCCAACGGCAAGTTTTTGTTAATCTCCATATTGGAAGGGATTCAACAAAATATGCCACACCCACATGTGCCACATCCCCCTTCCCCCTTTCCATTCTCCACACCATAGTAGATACAATTACATTCAGCCTTTAGCTACATTTATTTGGTTCAATCAACCGTTGTGTAAAAGCTGGCCGTTTCGATGTACAAAACAAAATCTTAATCTTCCCTTACAATACAAGTCACTGACCATTGATGACCGTTACATGAACCTTTTTATGATAGCTCACCTGCCGGCTTAGGAAATGTTTTGGGGAACAGACCATCGTTAAACCGAAAACCGTTGTAATGATTGTGTCTGCCAATATCCAAACATCAACACCCCATGGAATCAATACGACAAACATAAAGGTTACTATTGCTGACGGTAAATAATCTGTCATCTTACGATCTTCAATATTGAATCAACCGCCGACATCAGTGTCAATTGAATTGGAGATGTAACATAATGATAAACGTTTAGCTGACTATTTACAATTTTACAATGAATTATAACAACTGCAGCTAATACGGAAAAGAGTTAATAAATATCCGGAAAAACAAATCTTGTTCATATTATCACTTTTATGATCTGTTATTAGAAGTATGTTGATAGTCATGTATAAATAAAGAAAGTTATGAATTATTTCAATTTAAAGCATATGTACTTAGGGACATGACAATTTTTTTAGCCCCCCTTTTTTTCCCTTCAAAATCCGTTATTTTTTTATCCCTTTTTTTTGGGGGGGGGGGGGGGGGAGGTCCATTTACTTCTGTTTTTTTTTATCTGGATAAGAATCTAAATCACTGATCAAGCAGTTCACATGATAAATGTTTCTTGT
The DNA here is from genome assembly GCF_963676685.1 of Mytilus edulis. Classification (NCBI taxonomy): domain Eukaryota; kingdom Metazoa; phylum Mollusca; class Bivalvia; order Mytilida; family Mytilidae; genus Mytilus; species Mytilus edulis. The sequence goes on from NC_092345.1 coordinate 22,222,388, forward strand.
TACTCTTTTTTTTTTTATATAGTTAGACCGTTGGTTTTCCCTTTTAAATGGTTTTACCATAGTCATTTCATGGGAGGGGGGCTTCATAGCTTGCTGTTCAGTGTGAATTGCGCAGTGTTGAAGACCGTACGGCCGTCTCAGTTTGCCCTATAAATGGTTTCCTTTTACAAAGTTATGACTGGGATAGAGAGTTATCTCATTGGTACTCATACCACATCTTCTAGATCTTATAACTAGTTATTGTCCGGTCCCCAAGATAATTAACTTCTGTAACACTTACATGTAGTACGTAGTCTCAGCCCCGAGTACATATGATTTTTTTAACCTGAAAGCACGTTCTTATAATTAACAAAATAGTCATTGCTAGAATAGTATTGATTCACGACTAGATAACAAAGGTTTTACTTAGTTTACTTGCAATCAGTTTTGCAAATGAAATTTGGAGAATTTGATTGATTTATATATTAATGTCTGCTTTGCGCCGCCTTAGCAATGACTTAAATTAGCCGTTGTTGTTGCCTTTTATCTGGCGGATAATATATTAAGTTGTCTTGAAATTGACAATGTTACCACATCTCCTTATTTTAATACAACTTAATGCTAACTTGGGACTAAAACGGACTGACTGTCACACCAATAGGGGGGCATTTAGAAGGGCACCTTTTACCAGAAATATTTGGATGATAGAATAGGAATCCACTGAAGCATAAACGGAGCGGCCCCTCTTAAGCAGCCAATGCCATTTATGGGCCCCGGACTTATGAAAGTTTCTGGATCCGCCACTGATATGACCAACACAATAATTTGAATAGATTTTCTGTGTTTTGACGGCACTTTTAAGAACCGTTTTAATCTATTTCGTGGCGGCCAGTTTTTATTGGTGGAGGAATTAAGGCGGGTGCCCGTAGAAAACCTTCGACCTTCGATATAATATGGTATTACAAACAAATGGAAGTTTTTAACGACCTTGACTGGCTATACAGCCCTTGCACGGTCGGTTAAATGGTATTAAATGGCTTAACTTTATATATCTATAATCTAACTATACTAGATGACTTAAGTTTTCTGAAAATATAAACGGGCGTGTCAATGCAAGATAAATAAGTCTATTTTGTAAATTTTAAAGATTAGATAATAAATGGACATATGATTTCTGCATAAGGAAGAAATACTTTTTGACCCTTGCAATATTTACTGAAAAAGATAATTTCTTATTTAGTTAATAACAATAATTCTAATTTACAGGTAAGTCAATAATAAAGGACGCCTCATCTTTAAATATTAAAGTTAAAATATTCCAATCGTCACATACTGTGGTAAATAAAAGTACATAAAGTCATTTATTGTTAAAGTTTGATTGTTATTTCTAAATTGAAATCTGGTGACGTTCATTTTTATCTAGATTTAAGCATTCCGAGTTTGAAATCATGTTACCGAGGTGTGCATGTGTGTGGGGGGGGGGGGGGGGGGTAGTTTCCGACGGCCTCGATCAGTATTTTCAGTCGTGGTGAGACAGCCATTGGAAGAGTGCAATATTTTCTATTTCACGTAAACCAAACCACAATATCTATAAATAAGAAATAAAAATATGACATGTTGTTATCCCCACTTTTTGGAGGTGATATATTCTCCAATTCTCTGTCTTTTCTCTAGGTCAGTCAGTTAATTTAATACATCCGAACTAATAAATGTCTCTTTCCGAATTTGCAAATTGACGTTTAGCAACAAACAATCAATATCAATGCGTTAAATCTGATTTCATTATTTATCTCGAACCGAAAGTAGAATGACTGTGAAAAACATACCAATTAAAATTTATCATATCATGACATAATAGATATCATTTCATTTAAAGTACCATGTCAGAACAGAAGTGTGATCCTTGCTCAAGAGATGAAGTAGAAACCTGTGCCACGACTTGGTGCACTGACTGCGAAGAAGCGCTATGCGCCGATTGTACGAGGGCCCACCGTCGCAACAAACTGAGCTTATCCCATGTTTTATTAGATACTTCAGAAATCAGTTCATTACCAGAATCTACCATCACAACGCAAACGTTCTGTGATATTCACTGCGACATTCTACTTGAGTTTTATTGTCAGTCCCACAGTAAGACCTGTTGTCGTTCTTGTATGGTGGAAGCACATCGAAACTGTGACAATGTAATACCGTTGAGCGAAGCTTCAAAAAATATAAAATCTTCCCCTATAATTGAAGAATTGTCTGCAGAAATAGAAAATATTATTAGTACAGTCGATAAATTGCTACAAAATGGAAACGGAAACTTGAAGGAGATTGAAAACCAAGAAAGGGAAATCTTAGATAGTTTATCGAAAGCGAAAAAACAAGCAACCGACACTTTCGATAAAGCAGAAAAATCTTTGAGGAACGGTCTTGCGAAAGAGAAAAAAGTTATTGAAGAAAAGGTAAAAGCTCAAGATGCAACTATGTTACAAATCAAAAAGTCAACCGAGGTTAGTGACCAGGAACTCAAATTTATTGAACGTTATGCATCCGATGTCCAAGGATATCTTCAACTACGAAAAGTGAAGCAGGAACTCCGCACGAAAGCAGATGAATTAGACACTTCAATTTCTGAGATAACTAAAATGTCAATGAAGTATGACAATGCAACAGATTGGTGTGTCAAGTCACTTGGCAGCGTCAGCGTAGAAGTGATACCATGTCCTATTGTATATAATCCTGTATATCAGACGTCAAAACCAGAAGTTCCAATGTCTGCTCCTCCTCCTCCAGCGCGAGCGGCAAAAGAACAAACAATTTTGGATCATTCTGGTAAATGGTAAACAAAATTAAGAATAACAGATAAAAGACAATGTCAATTAAGAAACTGCGTATAGATTGATTAAGCTAGCCTAACTTGTTAAGTGATCGATTATGACTTCATTTTATTTTGATACTCAGAAACCTTTTATGTGTTTTGCTTCTAAGTTTCTGTCCCCAAGTGTCTTTTAATAAGGTTCTAGTAACGCTTGTCATGTACTGTCACATTTCTAATTCGTTTAATTTTAAAATATGTATAATATTTTATGCATTAAATCATGGTGTCAAAATAACTAAAATGTCGAAAGAACATATTCAATGATAAAGACACCAGAAGAAAATAGAGGCATCAATATTTATAAGTATTCGCTTTTTAATGTATGAAATAATCTCAATGGAATTATACATTTTACTTAAATTTCCAGATGAAAATACTGTTAACGTACTAGAAATACCAGTCGCATCAATAAGAAAAGGACTAAGAATTAAAAGTGGACAATTTGCTGATGTGTGGAAAGGTAAGAAGTTCGAAGTTTAGATAAATTGTATGTAGTAATTCAGAACAATCAATGAAAATTTCAATCAAATACAAAAAGTAATTCTCGATTTATCACCGAGTTTGCATGAACAAATCTTTATTCTTATTTGTTTTCGAAAATTCCTTCTGTCGATTGGTAAAAAAACTTTCAACTTAAGTATCAACCAATTTTAAATAGTCGTTGTTCATTTATCACGAGGATTACATTAATTTTATTGAACCTAACTGTTTTTATTTTCAAAAGTCCAGGGGCCTGGTTTTCGAAAGTATCTTATGACTAAGACATGTCTTATGATGGTCTTAGGACATGTCATAGTCGTAAGATATGTTTTCGAAAGTGTCCAAAGTTACGATTTGTCATAACTTTTGTTGTAAACTTAAGACCCCTCGCGACATGACTTATGATGGTCATATGATTTTCAACTAAAATTTGAATTACTTTTCATGTATAATTTCATGTTCATTGCAATAAAAATATTAGTTGTGTTTCTCAGTTAGCTAAATAGTAAAGTTGTTTTTTTCTCAACTACGTTAATTAAAAATTGAATCTCCTGCGGTATACAATTTTGATTTTTTTTCTAACTCATGGTTTTGTATAATAAATATACATATCATTGCGTTCCTAGTATATTTAAAATAGTACTGTATTAACGTATGTGCACGGGCATTTCGTTAAGCTGGTACTCGATGTACCGAATCTAAAAATTATTCAGTTAAATAACTATGCATGTATGATAATACACGAAAGCGAAGTTCAAGATTTATTATATATTACAAACTAAATTTTAACAAATTATCAACTCATATTTAAATTCCTTTTTGTATAAAATTTCATGTTCATTATAATAAAATAAATAAAATATTCGTAAATATTAATAACGGTAATAATTAATATGTTCATACTTTTCATTTTCATTTTTATATTTATCATTTTTAATCATTATTTAAAATAATAGAACATAATGTTCACCTATGACAGACATAATAGCATCATAGCTATGACTCTCTTAAGACAGCTTTGATTTACATCCTATGACATATCATATGACAGTCATAAGATGATCATAAAATATGTCCTAAGATATATCTTATGACATATCTTATGATACTTTCGAAAACCAGGCCCCAGTAGAATAACTCTAGAACTGTAAAATTCAAAACGACAACAATATAATTTAATCCGTCTTCAGTGGTCTGACATATTCCATTAAAAATTCGATCGGTTCCAAAAAAAGATTTTCAAATAGCCGGCCCGGAAACATTTTTCCACAATCAGTTACTAAATCTTTCAAACGGTAAAAGTGAAACGACGAAAATGAACCTGTTTTAAGTGATCCGAATATTCAATTAATATTTCAAAGAATTAAAAAAAAAACGGTTCTCTTGCTTACGTTAGTAAACCAAACGTGTGATGAACGGTCGGACGGACAAACATACGGATTCATATATTCCCAGATATGTCGAAGTCGTTTTGGTTTTACGTTACGCGGCTTATACGCATTCTCAGAGCTCGCAAACGACATCAATATGACGTCAACAATAGTGAGTTTTCTCATAATGCAAACCATTTCTGAAAGTGTGTTTAGTTTGCAGTCTTGTATATATATTTTTCGTTGAATAAACTTTTCCTCTTTCCATGAAAGGTACATGGGCGTCTGTAAAACTAGGACGATCCAAGGAGGTTGTCGTAAAAGTTGCAAAGGACGACGAAGCGGCCATTACACACTTAAAATCCCAGATTGACATCCTAGCTACATGTAACCATACAAACATAATCACCCTCTTTGGAATTTGTGTTGGGCCTCCATTTTCGATGGTGATGGAATTTATGACGCAAGGAAATCTATCGCAGTTTCTAGTGAAAATGGATAGGCAGTCGCACTATATATCAGAAAGACTCGAAGAACTTGCCTCAATTGCAGTACAGGTAATATCAATCTTAATTTTTACGTATTTCTATGCATTTGAATTTGATATTTATTAATATAGCTAATTCAGTGAATCACACGTCATATACCCATATATATGTTACAGGGAATTTGTGAAATCAGTGATTTTGTAAAATCACTGAAATTTCAGGGAATTTGTAAAATCACTGAACTGATTAGTGATTTTATAAAATCCCTGATTTTGACTAGTGATTTTACAAAATCCCTGTAATAATTAAGATCTTTTTTATAGATTCACTGATTAAATTCAGGGAATTTGTAAAATACATTCATTAATTTTTATTAAGAATTTCTGTGGAAAAAAAGACTACAACAGTAACACTCAATAAGTTTGAGGTTAATTTAGTATTTATTTTAATGTTAAGTGAGCGGTTTTCATGCACAAAACAACTGACATACTGTAGAACAATGGCTCAGACACAACTGTCTTGAAATCAAGAGCAAACATACACACAAAAGTTACTTCAAATAAATGAGGTAAAATGCAACATATGGAACCAGGGAAAATATGATAAACATTTTGGAATATTTTGTCAACGAGCCACAGAAAGAAGACAAAACAAGCTCTTATCACTACCGTGTTTGAAAGAAAGTTACTGTTTATTATAGTTTTTCTGTTTAATTACTGTAGAAAATAAAACCAATTATATAATTTTTTTAAATCAAATATAAAAACTGATCAGAACATTAGGTTGATTGCTGTCATTAGAGAAGAAAAACACATTTGTAAGGTATAAGAAATTGAGTGGGTTAGGGTATGTGATCCAGTGGCAAATATTACATGCATATCAGATCAAGAGCATCTTACTGCTGCATGAAAAAGTGTTGTATTATTAATTTGCTACCTACAAAATAACATTTATATTCACAAAATAATAATAAAAAAAGACAACAGAAAATATTGGTAATAACACTTTGTTTTGTACTTGCATGTTTATGAATAGGTTAATCTAACCAAGCAAAAATAAACAAAGTTTACCTACTTTGGTCATTTATCAGACACATGTATTCTATCACAAAGTGGTATAACTTTGAATAAGTTTCTAAAATTTCTCAACTCTTTTAATCCAAATAAAGTAAATATTTTGTTGATAAATGAAAGTATGAAGTTCTTCAATGTGAAGATTTGAAAAAAATTGTTAAAAACGATATTCATCTGATGAAGATGTTTTAAAAATATTATGAAGACATGTACAGCATAGTTAAGAAAATTCACATATCAATAGCTTATTGTGGTAGGGATGTCATCCAAACTTGTCTTGCAAAAATAAGCAAATTCAGAGTGGTCTAAATACCCGTTTAAATGCTTTTTAGTCATTATCATTATACACAAGTTCTAGCTCATAGTGTTTATTAAACAAATATATTTCTAAATAATTAGTGATCATTCATTTGGTTTATCTTTATATTAAAAAAAACACATTTCTAATAGCATGTTATACTCTATTGTAATCAGGGATTTTACAAAATCCCTAGCTCTATTTTCAGTGATTTTGTAAAATCCCTAACAATTTCAGGTATTTTACAAAACCACTGAAACTGTTAGTGATTTTACACAATCACTGATTAGTCCAGTGATTTTACAAAATCCCTGATTTTACAAATTCCCTGTAACATATATACTAGTACTTAACCATTTATATTATACGCTATATCTTTATTTTTGTTTATAATAGCTTCATACTATTTGGTTACAGGTGTGTAATGGCATGGAATATCTTAATTCTAAAAGAATTGTCCATACAGATCTTTCCGCAAAAAACGTGCTGATAGCTGATGGAATAATTGCTAAAATCACTGGCTTTGGAATGGCAAAAATTCTAAGCAATGGAGATACACTCAAAATGGGTAACTATTTTCTTATCAAAAACTTTCACTTGAATAAAAAAAAAAAAGCAAAACGTATTACCTCTAACCCCAGGGGTGACATGGTGAATAGATTTGTGATCACTTAGGTCTTCTTCCAACCCTTGAAAAAGTAGGGTATACGCAGTATGACTGTGCGGGAAGTACAAGTACGCAACCACAAAATTTGGGCATTAAATCCGATGCCTTCTTGTGAAGAGGTGCCACGCTTTTTATATGTGAACGATGTTAAATACAACGATATAAATGCATTTCTTCCATCTTTTTTTTATTTAAGATACAGCCTTTCCTGTACCTATTAAATGGACAGCACCGGAAGTTCTTCTTGACAAAACAATATCCATAATGACTGACGTCTGGTCATTTGGAATATTAATGGTTGAAATAATGATGCTTGGAAAGGAACCATATCCTGGTAGGTGAACAAATATCTGTTGATAAAGTCATTTAGATCAAATTATTTGTTGTTGGGTGCTTAATAGAAAAACAAAATTGATCAAAATGTAACTTATAAACCTTATGATACAGCTCTTTTTTTAGCTTTAAGAATTATTTTACTACCACAGGAACAGATTACCATAGCATAACCTTTTGAAATTTTGGTCCTTAATCCTATTCAGCTCTGTACTTTACTTGGCTTTTCAACTTTTTGATTCGAGCGTTACTGATGAGTCTTATGTAGACAAAAATTGCGTTTTGCGTACAAAATTATAAGCCTGGTATCTATGATGTCCACGAAATTCCGACTTATTGCAAAGCCATTTTTATTTTTCTCGACAGGAATAAAGAAACAAGACCTTATTCCTATGATGAAAACTGGTTATCGACATCCTCAACCTGAAGATTGTTCCGATTTAATTTATGATATTTTACTTCGATGTTGGAATGAGAATCCCGACGAAAGGCCAACGTTCGATTTTCTTTACAATTTCTTCGATACAGTAGAAGTAATTAATGATGAAGATATAGGAAGCGACGATGTAATGTCAGTTGCCAGTAACGAAGAGGAAAATGCATCAAGCAGACTGAGCGATGTACACGAAGACATACTACCTACACAACGAAGCAAGAGTAAGAAAAAACATCAACAGAAAGACAAAGAAAAATGCACTATATCATAAAGATATATCTGGACAGACGTTGTACGTTGAAAGTCAATGAAATAAAGACAAAAAAGAGATGATTAAAATTGAGGGCGTTCAACTTTTTTTTATTTTTGCAATATCATAAATGTAAAAAAAATATGTTTAACTTGATATTCTCGAAGGCTCTAAGATAACTAAAACAATAAAAAAAAAAATTGAGTCGAATAGTTTAAATCCATAAAAGTAGCTACAAGATTTCATTAAATGATATTTCTAGTTTTCGTATATTTCAAAATAAAGTTAGTTGTGTAGTATGGAGTTTTTTTGTGCCTGTTACTGAACATGACTTATTTGTTTATAATTGTTTAATTTTTTTTTTTAATCTCTTGAATTCAAAATCGATTATCTAGTGACGCCAGATATTGGTCAAACCAAATTCAAGTTCGAATTGGTACATCTGTGTTAATATCGATGAAAATATCAAGATATGAAGCAGACTTTCTAATTTCGAAATAATCATTAATTGCAAATTCACTGGGTAATATTAGATGGAAACGCACATCGAAATGATGTTTATAGAGTACCAGAACATCACCAATATAGCTGAAAGTGAAATTAAAAACCTTGGTTAGATTATTTTTCTTTTCGTCTTTGAGAAGGTTCTGTATGAATTCAAAATTAGCCATTAAATGATGTCATTTTATATGAAGTACACTTCATTGTGCACCAAATCATCACAAACAATAAATTATATAAAACCAAGCAAACAAGCTGTACGTAAACTATAAATATAAAATCGGCTTCGGTTGAGTAGTGTACACGAGGGGCACATCAACCAAAGATGAATCAAAAGATAGTTAGAATGTTAGTTAGTATGGTCCAGTAAGATTTCACAGACTACAGGTAAATAGTATGTAAGGTCATGGTGTTGGGTCATTTAAACTGTTAGAGAAATATTAATATATGCCTTGGCATAGACATGAGTTTTTTCTCATTATAATTTCACTGTAGCTTGATAGGCGTTTACACTGTATTATTTGAGTCACATTTTTTTAGTTTGGTTAAATAATAAAGAAGAGAAGTTTCAATTCAAAATTGCACCTTTCTTTGCACTTTATGTAAATAATCGAAAATATGTATCTGAATTAAATTGTGTCAGCACCTTTATTAATAACAATTACAAGATTAAAAAGAAAATTGACAATACTTGGATATTTTACAGTCCAGTCTCACATAAACATGGATAGGTTTGGAAACTATACAAGTGCGTGTAACACAAATTGTAAAATGATTCATGAATTGGATCTCCAAATCCAATATGTATAAACATAGCTGAAAATTTTAAAAACTTTTGCAAAACATTAGAAAGACGGATTTTTTGGATAAAGTTGTCTTAAGTGAAAAGTGGAAGATACTAAGGGGACATAAAAGAAATTGAAAATGTCATTACAGAAAACAAAGGAACAACAAACTTGTTCACAAAACACTACAGAGGAAACTGAAGACCGGTCAACATGAACCTACCAGAATCCGGGATTGATCTCATGTGCTCCGGAAGGGTAAAGAGATTTGCATGTGGCATTAGTCATTTTGCTGATGATAAGTACACATTCGGTAATGTAAGCATTAAAGCCCAGGTCAAAACAGATCGTACGAATTTTTGTCGTGGGAGATCTATAAAATAGTTGTCGTGGCGCAGTCGTGCAAAATGTCAAAAAAATATTTCGAGTGGTCACATCAGCTACGACATGCCCACGAAGGTTCCACGATGGGTACAAGAAAGAAAAATGAATTATAATTGTACGATCGTGAGTTGTCGCAAGTCGGTCGTGTGACAGTCGTACGACAATCGTGAGTTGTTTGGGGCTATTTTTCAGGTTTTCATGTCAATGGATGCGCGCGTTACTGTCGTGTCACTGTCATGCCACTGTCGTATGACTGTTGTGCCACTGTCGTACGACTGTCGTACCACTGTGATGCTACTCTCGACAAAAGCTCTTGAAACATGCCAGGCTCCATCCGCTCCAACTCTTACATCAGTGTACTATACTGCCAAAACATTAGGCGCCGTTTGATCCATGGCATAACCAACCAATGTCGGGCGTTTCGCTGGTTCCTATACTGTTCACGGGCTCGAATCAACACTAACAGGACCATATTTTGCTCTTGTTGTAGTCCACAAAGGCGCCTATTCAATAGGGCAAAGCATAATCGTTCTGATGAAGTAGCCATCCTCTTTAAACGGGAGACGGTATGTTTTTTCCAAACATTCATTCCCACCGAATTGTATTCTTCTAAATACAACGAGAATATGTTGCACGACGAACGTACCTCTGTCGTCCGATTGACAATCAATTTTGTGCGATCATCGTACGAAATTTGGTATTCCTGAGACAATCGTGCGACTGTATCACGAGTGTTTTTGCGACAGTCGTGAGATTGTCGTACGATAGACGTGCGACGATTATTTGATTAAAATGCATTATATTGATACCCACGACAATGTGATTATCGCAAGACAGTCGCACGACGATTGTAAGACACTTTCTCGACAGCCACACATGCACAAGACAGTGACACGATAAAAAAAATCGTGTACGACGACCACAGATGACCCACGATTTGACCAATTTCATTTCGTGGCGCTGTATAGATGTGTCGTAGGTTCCTTGTGACCAGGGCTTAAGGAAACTTTAAGGAGGACTGTATCTACGACAATTGCTATGTAGTTTTTTTATGTACAAATAATTTCCTGTTGGTATTTTTTTGTAAAATAATTTGAAAACCATAACAGCTGATTATACTTTTTGATATACAAAATTAAGTATACCTGTCTAAATTTGACCCAGTCTTAGAAACAAGTACACAAAACGTATCCTAGCTTTTAAGGACTTACTTATTTCACAATTCATATCAAATGACCTTGATTTATACTTATTTGAAATCTTTTGCACCGTCATGAATAGTTTATCTCTATTACTACAGATAATGAAATAGTAATATTAAATTCAGCAATTCATTGAGACATCATTTACATTAGCATTTAACATAATGTAAAAAAGTATAAAGTAAAATTGCTGATGTCTAAGAGTTTGTTTTCGATCTACGAGTTTGAATTTATTCTTCGTTCTAAAATGCGAATTTCATATTTCAATGGAGATAGCTAATGAGCATCAGTTAATGATCTTGTCTGCATTGATTCAACTTGAAACTATTGTCTGATCGGTTGTCAGGTGGAATTTTCGAAAATTCATAAACATTTAAAAAAAAATCTAATCAAATATTTCGTAACAGGGCAGACTAGATTTTTTTAGTGGTTGAAGACTATAAACCCTAGTTTTCACACACAAAAAATTATAATTTTTCTAAGATATGCGTTTTCATCTTCTAACTTGAAAGACTGTCGTCAAGTACTTTCAGTAAAAAAAAATAGCTATTGTTCTGCTTAACTTTGTACTAAAAAAATTGAAAACTTATGCAAATGGTGTTTTAAAAATAAAACACTTTGTAATTGAGAAGAAAATTGTAATTTTGTTTGTTTCTATTAACTTTTAAAATGTTTGTCACTAAAGTAAACATTACAGTAAGCATTTATCGCCTTCTCTAACAAAGAGCGTCGATTCTTTTGTTCTATTTCAACCGGGTTTCCGACTGTAGAAATCCAAATCCAAACTGTATTTTGTCCACACATATATTAATAACAATTAAAAAACTAGCAAGCCAGTTGTATTACTTATGACAAAGTTGTAACAGCTCAAAAGTTTAAACCTTTATTTTTCAAAGTTCATTCTTCTATACACAGGAGACGTAAATCTATGTAGATCGAGTGGAGAACATTGCTACATTATAGTTTGTAAAGCGATTCCTTATAAGAGAATTGGAACATCTGAAATGAAACTAAAGACTGGACAACAAGAACACAACCAAAAACCTGGGGTTGGTATCATGTGCTCCGAAAGATTAATGCTATCCTGCATAATATGGTACTGATGGTAAGTACAAAAGTTGGTGATGTCAGAATGTAGGGAAAAGAAAACTGGAATTTTGATACGCAATTATTTTAAGACATAAATTCATTCATGTTGGTATTTCATGTTTAAAAAATTGAAAACTCTTTTTAAGTTGTTTATTATTCAATCATTTTGATATACAAATTTGAGAATGACTTTCCACAATTCTGATGTGAACTCCGCCAGAGAAACAAAAACAGGAAATTGTCCATGCTTCTTTTTTTCAAACCTTCTATAAAATGACCTTTATTGTATACTTATTTACAATTTATTGCACCATCATGAAAATTACACCCATATTACTTCAGATGATGAAATGTTCATATAAAATTCATTTATTCATTGGGAAGTACTTAATATAACCTAAGACAACGATATGTATTCGGGAAAACGTTTTAAAAGTTTCACATTTCAGGTACGTATACTATAGACTAAGTTAAATGCGGTCTACATTACAGATTTCATATTTCAACGGAGATATGAAGTTCTTTGTAGCATAATTAGTTTAAACCAAATTAACAGAAACTTCGTGGTATATTAACTTATCTATTTTTAGTGTGATGGAAAATAGAGAATAAACGACACCAGATATCTCAAAATATGTCTAAACGATATTTGAATTTCACCTAAATGCACATGTAACAGGTTAAACTATTTACTTCATTCAGTAATTTACTAACGGGAAGCAAGGTCTGAAATTGTGTAATGAAATATTTCAGTTTAGGCTTTGAGTTGCTGAAAAACATCAACATCATGTAGAGATAATTGACATGTTTTTGCTCAAAGCAAGAACATTAGAGTATACTTGACAAAGTTAAACTTCGATTTCGATGGAATATGCTATTATTTTCCCGTCATATAGCTCTTTGTGAGTTTAGGTCAAGTATTTATAAAAATACCTAATATATGTCCTTGTTTCAGACACAACATTGGCTTGCATTAAGTGTCTAAGTATTCCAGGTAAAGCTAAATCCCCGAAAGCGGTTCGGAAGCATTAAATTTATTGAATATTATTTTCATATTGAAGGTATCCAATTAAATGCAAAAAAAACCCAACAACTATCTTCCTGTAACTGATTGTGTCATGCTTATTCATCGTGTGTAGTGTACCGAAAATTTATCGGAACGTAAAAGAGGGGCGAAAGATACCAGAGGAACAGTCAAACTCAGAACTCATGAACTGACAACGCCATGGCTGTTAATGAAAAAAAACCCAACAAAAACAGACAAATAATAGTATACAAGAAACAACATAGATAACTAAAGACTGAGCAACAAGAACCTGTATGTGATCTCAGGTGCTCCGGAAGGGTAAGCAGATATTGTTCCACATGTGGCACACGCCGTGTTGCTCATGTCATTCCATTTACGTGAATGTCAGCATCGTTAAATATTCGATATTCGTCATTGATGGCTTAACATAAAACATTTTTTTGCACTGCTTTGACCATTCAGCACACGACTGTTATTTTCTCACTTCAGTCTCAAGACTAGAAATGATAAAGGAGTACTCTATCTTCAATAGAAACGATGTACCTGTCTTAATTATTTTGTCGGATGGATTTTAGTGAAATATTTCCGTGATAATGAACAAATGTGAACTAAATTTGACAAGAGATATGCACAGTACCAATCTACTGATATGCAAAAAAAAATTAAACGTTCATCTGACCGTCAAATTTTTAACATTAATATCGCACTTGTTTTAGTTACATCTTGTGATTTTTAATGTATGAATAACATTATTGCTCTTGGAAACATGATATGTCCATCTATCATCTGTACTTCAGGGTTGATAAATTGAGTGCTTGATTCATTCCTTGGTTAGTGGTTTAATAATGTTGTGTAGTAACACATAGGCTTGTATGTCGCTGCATGGATACTTTTTTTTGTAGTACTATTAAAAGTAGACAAAAGACTTGCCAATTAGATAAAAAAAAAAAGTATCTACAGAATTGAGATCATTAGACTTTCATTTACTCCGTGTAGTATGATGTCTTAAATCGCTTCATTTAACTAACATTCAATGTTCTATTCACTATAGGAGCACTCGTTTTGAAACCAAAGATGATTTGTTCAGATTCAGCTGTAAATCTCTACAGAAAACTAAAGAACGACAAAGCCTACAGACAAATATTTACAGTGTTTGCATGGTCCTGTTTTGCTTTTCTTGTTTTAGTGAGTAATAATTAATTACATGTACAACAACGAAAGAAACTGGATCAGGACCTGTCTTATTCGATAAGTTTACCATACACATATACATAGTTTAGTAAATCACGCACGAGTAAAGACATACCAAGATTCAAATTGAGAGACCATGCATCTAATAATATCACAAGGATGTAAAAAAGGCCAAAATAGTTACAAAATTAAACACGTATAAAGTTGAAGAGCATGCAGGACCCAAAATTCCAGGAAATTGTGCCAAATACGACTAAGGTCATCTATGCTTGGCACAAAAAAATTCCCTGTTAGTACTTCGAATAGTTCATAATATTGCAAACAGTAAATTTATAAAAATGACCATATAATTGATATTCATGTCAAAACCGAAGTGTTCACTTCTGGGCTGGCAAAGGCTTTTATAATAAACGTCAATTGAATGAGACTTTATTTCTATCAATATATTTACAGGGTTGGAATCTTGGACTAGGAGGGCCGACTTTATTAGACCTTCAGATAATCGCAAACTGTTCACTAGAACAAGCATCTCTTTTCTTTACAGCTATTGCATCTGGATATATGGTTTCATCCCTTGTAATTGGAGTCACCTTTGACAGATTTGATAAATTTTTGCATATCATATTCGGTAATGTCGGCATCACTATCGTTATGGCTGCCATACCATGGTGCAAATATTATGAACTCATGTTCACAATACATGTTCTAAAAGGATTTTTGTGTGGATTTTCAGATGGAGGTTTGTACTTTTCAGCTTTCAACAAACCTACTATGACATTTTATAATATATAACGTCCTGCCGTAAAATTGTTTGTTGTGTTTCAAGTGACATTTACCTTATTCATATACCAAATGCTCAAATAAGTGGTCATTTTTGTCCGGGCAATATTTGTGTCATTCGTTGAAATAGACTTCTCTCTCCTTAGAAACATATCTTGCCTGTATAAATAATCTTGAAAACTGTTCAAAGCCCCGCTACTTAACCCTAAATATTCTTAATTATAAATCCTTTATAGTGTCAAACAGGAATGCGTTGACACTGAAGGTCGCACGCCTCCCCTTTTATTGTAAATATAGTATATCAATAACCATTTGGATCCCACCATTCAACCAAATGTATTCTGAATTTCCAGGAGATCACTTTCCAGTGTACCATAGCTTTGTTCCCGGGGTTGTACCTCCCAGTCCATTTTAACCAAAAACTGTTTAATAAATCTACAATTATCAAGATTTTTTACTCTAAACAAGATATTTTCTGTATGAAATGACACTCTTTCTTCAGCAATATTTATCCGGATAGATTTGACTACGTACATGTACATGTATTTTGAAAAGATTTGACTACGTACATGAACTTGTATTTTCAGAACATTTTAAGATCGTTATCCATTAACCATGTATATTTACCATAATCTTGTAATATAATAGATTTTTGTGGATTATGCGGAGATATATGTTGAATCCACTACAAAATCTATAAAATTCTATATAGTTTCTTTTAAATTTATGTTTTTTATGTCGTGTTTTTCCTTTAAAAGTCGTAGTTTACGAAATCAATCGGGGTCGGATCTATTAACTGCTTTATTTGATTTGTTGTAGTATCATGTATTGTTAAAAGATAAGATAATAACTTTTGATTTCTTTCCTTTGGAATAGTTTGACTGAGCATCGTTATATGTGTAAGGAATCCTTTATTTTATCTTTACAGTTGCCTCTACCATTTTGATTCATCTTCTTGGACAAGACTGCAGAAGATATATACAGATTCTTCATTTTTTCTTCACGATTGGAGGAATGCTATCACCACTAGCCGCTGCTCCTTTCTTAAATCAGCTTGAAGGATCGAATATGATAAAAAACGAGTCATATAATGGGTTATTTGATATGACAACTTTGCGTTACAACATTAGTAACGTACCTACGGTTCAAAATTCGCATAACCTTTTAATTTTACGAAATACTAGCGATAGTTCCATAACAACGGAAGTTTATAAACCATACTTAATTTCTGCAGGATTAAGTTTGCTGTCAGTTGTTCCATTTGCTGTCATGTACTTGACATTTGATAAGAAACTGATGGAAACAAAACAAAAAAAGTTAACAAAAGAAGATAAAAACTGTGAACTTCCAATATTGCTCCGTATCCCAGTTTTGTTAACTGTAGCTCTTTGTTCATTAGTATACACAGCACTAGAAGATTCGTTTGCCAGCTTTCTTGCGACGTTTGCTGTTAAGCAGTATCAATGGGACAAATCAGTAGCTTCATATGCGACATCACTGTATTGGGCTTCATTTTCAGGAGGTAGTCTTATCGGAATATTTATAGCGCCGTTATTTGATCTATCTAAATTCTTAACATTCTACAGTTTAATGATAGTTTCATCATTTACTGTGCTCTTGCTGACTACTTTATATGGATTTGATGGCGGTATATGGGCATCTGCTGCAATCTCTGGATTCTTTATGTCTGTTTTCTTTCCTTTATTCTTTGCATGGACAGAAGAAGATTTCCTCCATGTTTCTGCTCGCGTAACGGCATTAATTATGCTATCAGGAAGCAGTGGGGTAATAATCAACCCAATTATTCTAGGGAAGCTGATGGAAGTATCGCCGGTTTGGTTCTGTTACATTTTACTGGGGGAAAGTATTGTATTGTTCTTACTCTTTTGCGTTGGAACCCTTCTGTCAAAAAGAACAAAAAAAATTCGAATGATGTCAGAACTTGAAATTCGTGTTGACAGAAATGGGGAAATATATGAAAACGGAAATACAGATGCAAAGGTCAACAAAGGTTTTGAAATAACTAAATTCTGAAATAAAAAAATCATTATGAATTACATTAATTCAAATAAAATGATTCATCAAAGGTACGGGTTTAAATCATCTATGTCTGGTGGTAAACGCCTATTATAGTGTTTTCAATATTTTATTACATTTCTTTGAGAATGGTAAATTTACAGAAACTGACCGTATCAACTTTATATTTCATGTCAGCATAGAGTGCTAACTACTTGGCTTGGGATATCATCATGTCCGAAACTTCCACCGGCAGTGTCGCAACCAACCTAGTGGTTGTCAAAACTTATAAAGGATAATAGTCCTATAAGTAACTAACGAAAACGGGGAGCCTTCTTGTTTTTGTTCTGTTTCTTCTTTTTATTATTTTTGCTCTTTACAATATTCTTGATTTTTTCATTCTGAGACTGACGTTAATTCACGCACTTAATAAAACCTCAGAACAGATCTTTAAATTGGAGTCAACACACAAACCAATAATCTTGGCAAATCTATTTCTAGTATAGTTATCAAAAAGAGATACTTGCAATTGTATAATAATTGCACATGGGTTAGGGCAAATTTTCCTTGTACAAAATAGTCCTCTTTTGATTTTCAATATTATGGAGGCTATTTTATATGTTTAAAACTTTTTCTAATTTTTCTAATTCAATTTTTTTTTTTTTTTGTCAAGTTCATTTTAATCAAAACAATAAATGTACACGTTTACAAGAGCAGGGTGAGAGGAGTGTGATTTGTCCCGACTACGTTTATATTTATTTGGGCCCTCATAGCATGCTGTTTGGCGGAGCTTAGGTTTCGTGTCGAAGACCGTATTTTGACCTATAACGGTTTTTTCTTTTACAAATTGTGATTTGTCTCATTGGCACTCATACCACATCTTCTTTTATCTAGAGATACCTAACTGAAATGAAATAGACAATTCAAAACGCCTATAACCTGAAAACATAGTGTTCAACTAACCTGTATGACAGGTGTTTAACAACCTTGATTACCAATGAGGGTCTAGCATGGTTTGCTGTCCTACTACCTTGAGTGAACACACGAAAAAACAGTAACAAACTTGTTTCACAATATTTATATTATCTTCCTTCATTTTTTGGTTTCCTGCTTTACTAATGACTTCGACCAAAAGAAGGTATTACTTTAGCTTATAATGCTGTCATGTACCAGCTAGCGAGCAATATTAAAATAAGAAGATGAGGAATGATTGCAATTGAGACGACTCTCCACCAGTTTAAAAAAAATGAATGTAAAAAATTATAGGCAATTAAAGGCAATCTGCAACAAAGGGAAAAACCAATATCATATGGTCAGCTATAAAAGGCCCCGGTGATAAAAATATATAACATTGCAATTGAGAGAACTAAAGTCCTAATTTATAACAAACCAATTAACGGAAAACAAATATGACAGACATGAACAAACGATGACCATTGAGTACAATAGGTGCTTGCAGATCACATCATTTAAGATCTGTAACATAGTCTATCATTTGAGTCTGCAGATCACACTGCTAATTATCTGTAACATAGCCTGTATAATGTGCCTGCAAGTCTCCATAGCTCTGCATTATACACTAGTAAAGGTGCCTGCATGTCACACTTTCATTTATACATCTGTATGGTAGGTGCTTGCAGGTATGATTGCAATTCTCAACAACAGACCAAATGACACAGAAATCAACCACTATAGGTTCCCTTACGACTTTTACAATGAGTAAAGCCCATACCGCATAGTCAGCAAATCTAAGTACAAAATAATAGATGAAAAACAAATATGTATCAGAGCAATTAATGACAACCACTAAATTACCAGCGTTTGACTGCGGACAGACACATACAGAATGTGGCGGGGTCAAACTAGTTTGGAGGACTAAGCCATCCTCTAACCTGGGACCGTGGTTTAACACTAACAGTAAAATATAAGAACAATCTACAAACATTAAATGAAAAAGGCTTAACTCATCAAATGAGTACAAATAGAAATACATCTAACAAAACCCAAAGTGGACGTGGAAGGGTACCTGTACATGCGCATAACAAACAAAAAACACCAATTACAGATCTGAGAATACTCGCAGTTATCACTGGTGCCTGTAGGTTATTATACTTATGATCAGCACCTTAGCTTATCATATAAGCCTGCTGGCCACACTGCTATTTATCAGTACCATAGCATATCATACGTGGTTACATGCCATATCGCCATATGTCTGTACCTAAGCCTATCACAGGAGCCTGAAGATTGACCATAATAGGTCCACACCGCTTTTGTATGTAACGTATTCTATCATAATGCGTGCATGTTAATCGTAAGTGCCTGTAGGCCACACCGATTTTGTATGTTCCATATCCTATTATAGGTGCCTGCAGGTCACATCAAACATTATTTGTACCATGTTTGCCTTCAGGTCACACTTTTTTCATATGAAACATTAGTCTTTTGTTACCTGCAGGTCACAGTGACACTTATACATGTATATATCTGTATAATAGCCTATCATATGAGTTAGACTTCAGGTTTCGTCTCCATAGAGCTGTATCATAGGTGCGTGCAGGTCTTATCCTCTTTACCAGAGCCCATCACATGAGTTTGTAGGTTACACTGCTAAAACAGGTATATATTTATCAGTTGATAAACGTTTCAATGTCGAAAAGAATCAAAATCCACATGAAAAGTTTATATTCCATGGACCCTGTCTATCCAATATAAAGCAGACTATAGATTTTGCATTTTGTTAACGAAGTAAAAAATAAATAAAAATAAAACGCAGTTCCATGGGTATTGCGATATCGATTGCAATTGCCCCCTTATGTAGTGGTTAAACAATATGGATGTTTGCTTGTACCCATATGGCCTAAGAATGTGCCAGATTCTAATATATTATAGAGACTGTCTTTCACTATGGGAGAAAAACAACTTGTGCATTCATTTAATTTCACTCAATTCTTATGTTACGGTCTGCTCAAGATAACATTAAAGTTCATCATTAACAAAAACGACGATGTCAAAGATTTATCAGCTTTATCCCGATTTCATTTTGAAAATTTGTGTTGTGTTTTTTTTTTTAATTTTTGCGACACTCCTCGTGTATATCGCTTAAGCTAAGTAGCTAAAAAGTAAAAAATTCAAAAAGGAAATTCCCAATTCCCAAATCAAATGTCAAAATAAAACACCCAAACACATCAAACGAATAGACAACAACTGTTATATTCTCGACTCGACACAGGCATCTTCCTACGTAGAAAAATGACGGATTGAACCTGGTTAAACCTCGTACCTGCACGACAGCCGCAACAAAAGCAACTTTTCAAAATATTTTATTACATTTTCCAAATCTGGTATAAAAATTCAATCATAAATCGTTGGAATAGTTGTATGTGTTACATAGAATAAATCATTAAAAATAAAACAAAATAAGCCGTATATATATAAATTGATTTGTTTTGATATTCCAGCCGTATTCACATTGAACTAAAATTAAGTTTTCGTATTCGTTATATTTTCTTTACATTTATTATAACATACAATTATACTCTAACCTGGGACCGTGGTTTAACACTAACAGTAAAATATAAGAACAAACTACAAACAATAAATGAAAAAGGCTTAACTCATCAAATGAGTACAAATAGAAATACATCTAACAAAACCCAAAGTGGACGTGGATGGGTACCTGTACATGCGCATAACAAACAAAAAAACACCAATTACAGATCTGAGAATACTCGCAGTTATCACTGGTGCCTGTAGGTTATTATACTTATGATCAGCACCTTAGCTTATCATATAAGCCTGCTGGCCACACTGCTATTTATCAGTACCATAGCATATCATACGTGTTAACATGCCATATCGCCATATGTCTGTACCTAAGCCTATCATAGGAGCCTGCATGTCACAATGCTATCTATTTATAACATAGCCTATCGTCGGTGTCTGTAGGTCACACAGTTTTTTATTTACTATATTCCATCATAAATGACTGTAGGTCACACGGCTTCTTATCATAGTGCCTGCAGATTTATTCTATAGGTGCCTGAAGGTCAAACCGCTTTTTCTGTTCCATATTCTATCATAGGTGTCAGCATAGATCTATATCATTGGTTTGAATAATAGACTATGTTAAATAGACTGAAAATTGACCATAATTGCCTGTAGGTCCACACCGCTTCTGTATTTAACGTATCCTATCATAATGCGTGCATGTTAATCGTAATTCTAATGCAATAATTTTGTAACAATGGCTTTTTATCAAATTTTATTACATTCTGAAGCGGCACAGAAGCCAGAAAACGCCCGGTGTTTATGTTTGACGCCGGAAGCTTACCTATGACGTCACCTAGTGTAGAGCCCTAAGAAGATAACATCTTTCGCGGAATTTTCTTTAATGAAGATTTTACACTTAAATCATGATTGAAATTTAATAATGAAATTGTTTTGCATTGAAATAGAGATAACTGTATTGTATTTGAAGCTTTCCGGACGTCCATCGGTAGTTTTACTGTCGCAAATACCCGTAAACGGATATTGGCGACAGTAAAACTACCGATGGACGTCCTTAAAGCTTCAAATACAATACAGTTATCTCTTAAGTGCCTGTAGGCCACACCGATTTTGTATGTTCCATATCCTATCATAGGTGCCTGCAGGTCACATCAAAAGTTATTTGTACCATGTTTGCCTTCAGGTCACACTTTTTCATATAAAACATTAATCTTTTGTTTCTACCTGCAGGTCACAGTGACACTTATACATGTATGTATCTGTATAATAGCCTATTATATGAGTTAGACTTCAGGTTACGTCACCATAGAGATGTATCATAGGTGCGTGCAGGTCTTATCCTCTTTACCAGAGCCCATCACATGAGCCTGTGGTTACATTGCTAAAACAGGTATATATTTATCAGTTGATAAAAGTCTAAATGATGAAAAGAATCAAAATCCACATGAAAAGTTTATATTCCATGGGCCCTGTCTATCCAATATAAAGCAGACTATAGATTTTGCATTTTGTTAACGAGGTAAAAAATAAATAAAAATAAAACGGAGTTCCATGGGTATTGCGATATCGACTGCAAATGCCCCCTTATGTAGTGGTTAAACAATATTGATGTTTGCTTGTACCCATATGACCTAAGAATGTGCCAGATTCTAATATATTATTGAGACTGTCTTTCTCTATGGGAGAAAAACAACTTGTGCATTCATTTAATTTCACTCAATTCTTATGTCACGGTCTGCTCAAGATAACATTAAATCACATCATTAACAAAAACGACGATGTCAAAGATTTATCAGCTTTATCCCGATTTCATTATGAAAATTTGTGTTTTGTCTTTTTTAATTTTGCGACACTCCTCGGGTATATCGCTTAAGCTAAATGGCTGAAAAGTAAAAAATTCAAAAAGGAAATTCCCAGTTCCCAAATCAAATGTCAAAATAAAACACCCAAACACATCAAACGAATAGACAACAACTGTTATATTCTCGACTCGGCACAGGCATCTTCCTACGTAGAAAAATGGCGGATTGAACCTGGTTTTATAGCCAGCTAAACCTCGTACCTGCACGACAGCCGCAACAAAAGCAACTTTTCAAAATTACATTTTCCAAATCTGGTATAAAAAGTCAATCATAAATCGTTGCAATAGTTATATGTATTACATAGAATAAATCTTTAAAAATAAAACAAAATATAACAAAATAAGCCGTATATATATAAATTGATTTGTTTTGATATTCCGGCCGTATTTACATTGAACTAGAATTAAGTTTTCGTATTCGTTATATTTTCTTTACATTTATTATCACATACAATTATACTACTAGTCTTGCATGTGTGTTGTATGTTAAACCAGTCCCTTTAGCATAAAAGGAAAATATGAAAATAAGGGAAAATATGAAAATAAGGGAAAATAGTATAAGTGCCAATGAGAGAAATATCCATTTAGACCAAATGACAAAAATGTTAACCAGCATTCAAGTAATCTTATGGTCTAAATATATCAGAAATAATTCTAGCAACCTTAAATCTCATTTGTTTAATAATTCTAGTTACGATTATCAGTTAATCACCAGTGAAAGGGCTATATCTCTAAAAGGTAGTCTACTGAATATTTCAACCATGTTCATTTCTTTTTAAATCCTGTCTTGCGCATCATTTTTGACAAAGTTATTTATGATAGCTGTTATGATACATGCATATATGTAATATGCAAGTAGAAACTAAATGTTGACGCTGCAGATTGCTACAATATGAAGGATCGATATGCCCAAAAAGGTTTTTGTTAAGGGCTGTTCCAAGATTGATTGTGTTAAAATAATGGGAGATTTAAAGTTCATAAATCAGACAGAGAATTGACAAAGCAATGAAAAAACAACGAATACACGAGTAAGCCTTAAAAGCAAAATCAAAACAAACCTTCAATATGGTAGGGATGAAAATAAAGCCAATTGATGAAAAGTTTCACTGGAACAAATACCGTATAGCGGGTTATTTTCGAGGGGTGAAAATTTTCGTTTCTTTTGAGGAGAGAAAAAAGTAGCCAAAATACATTCCGCTAATTTAAAACGGCACGTTCAAAAGTCTTGATGAATGTTTCGAATCCGCCAAAATAATAACCGCCAAAATATTTCGTATACCTCATTCAATGAAAATCGTGAAATTTTACACCCGCGAAAATAACCCGCTATACGGTTTCATGACATTAAATAGGTGATTGCTAACATGAAATAAAAACCCAGATTCAAAAGCAATTTATTTTATCATAAATTATGACCAAATGAAAAAGTCGAAATCCTCGAAATTACTTACATGTTTTATTCAATTTTATGTTTTTTCCTTAACGTATATTTAGACATTGTCAAGTGTTAAACACTTATAATAACCATCTTCCCATCTTTGTGTTAAAACAATGAGCCAATTGAAATTTCTCTGTTAATTTCAATAAAGAAGTTTTCGTCTTTCCTTTTTCATACTTTTTAGTCTTTTATGTACTAGTATATAATAGAGGTGGTATGATAAGATTTCAGCTTAATCCCCATTTCATTATGAAAATTTGTGTTGTGTCTTTTTTAATTTTGCGACACTCTCCATGTATATTGCTTTAGCTAAGTCACTGAAAAGTATAAAAATAAAAAAGGAAATTCCAAATTCAAATGGCAAAATCAAACACCCAAACACATCAAACGAATGGACAACAACTGTCATATTCTCAACTCGGCACAGGCATCTTCCTACGTAGAAAATGTTTTATTCAATTTTATGTTTTTCCCTTAATGTATAGTTAGACATTGTCAAGTGTTTAACACTTATAATAACTATCTTCCCATCTTTGTGTTAAAACAATTAGCCAATTGAAATTTCTCTGTTAATTTAGTCTGTTATGTAGTAGTATATAATAGAGGTGGTATGATAAGCTGATATCACGACTGTGAATGATCTTGTACAGATGGAAAGGTGAGTTTTATTTTATTGCAGTAAAAGTTATTCGACAAGAAATATAGATTTCATCTTCAACTTTGCATAATGTTTCATAAGGTCAAAGTTTAGACGTATGTTAACTGGCTTCGTTTTAATGCAACAAGTATACTTCAGTGCTTCATTAACAGATCAATCACATATATTATGTCTGCAATCAGATTATAATATTACATCTGTTATCTGTAAATATAAATATAATCAATAGTGAGGTCTTGCCACTTTTCACGTCCTTTTTTAACCGATCGTCGTGTTAAGCACTTTGTCTATAAACCCTGACATGTAAATTGTGTTTTTTTTTTTATTACATAGCATATCTCTTGCGGTCGGTTTTGTTTAATCTACGATAACCAGAGATTGATTTAAGGAAATCGAACCTCTATTTGTACGTATTCATAATTTATATATAAAAAAGGTCCAGAAAAATAAGACACAATTATATCATTTTGCTAATAACAAACCTAGTTCTTACTTTTACTTTGAAAAAACACCAGACACATACTTCTACTAGTGATAATGATAACCATAATTATTAGAACGCACAAAAAACAAGTAGATTGCCATGCTAGCTCTTGATTTCTATTACACAGAATAACGTATCCTTTATGGGTGGATTTTACATATATCTTATATTGTAAAAGCAAAATGGGGTTGTTAAAATTGGTGTATGCTTTTTTGTGCTTCGATGTTACATTTTTTTGTTTTTATTATGATTAAGATGTTAACACAATGCTGACTACTGTACCCCTATTTTTGACATTTTTACCTAGTGTGTCTTTTTGTTTTGTTCACATATAATAAGCTATAGCCCAGCGTCAAGAAGGAAATAAAACTTCTTATTATCACTCTGCAGAGGATATGCCTAAAGAACTACAGAATATATTATTTTCATACTTTGAACGACATTATTTAATAATTCTATCCTGTGTGATGTTTACTTCTGACACCATTCGCACGATGAACCATTTTGGTCTGGCCATTTTGTTATTCGTGCTTAAAACCGTTTATGGGTAGATTTAACATATATAAATAAAATTCAAAAGTAAGAAAGCAATGAATGAGGTTGTTACATTTGATATATGCCTTTTTGTACATCTTTGCTCAGTATCTGTGTTGTTTTATTGGTACTAAGATACTTGTACTTGTACATTCTGTCATTATTGTTTATGATATTCTCGTAATCTTGTCTTTCATTTTGATAATGTACTCTGTCTATATGCATTTTGCTGTTACTTCAAAAAATTGTTTGTTGCTCGTCTTTCATTTTTGCTATGTGCCTTATCTATATACCTGTTTATGTTTCTCCGTTACATATATGATGTGTCTCTGTACATCCCGTCATTGTGTTTTAGTACTAAGGTAATTTTTTGTATTCTTGTCTTTAATTACCGGTAATACTAATATGCTTGTTTTGTATGACATTTGTGCTTCTGTATTACATGTATGTATGGATTGTTTCGTATGCTGTATTATTGACATTTTAACATAACCAATTATGTCTGTGTGTTTTGTTCTCGCATCGTTGTCAATATAATATAATTTGATGCGACTGTCATACAAGTGAAAGGTTTAGCTAGCTATTAAACCATGTTAAATCAAGAAATGATTTTAGCTTCCCAATTGTTAATTTTCATTTAAAAAACCAAGAGCTCCAAATGATGAAGATTTTACTATTTACACATTTTTTATTCAAATGTAGATGCATTTTGGTCAAAACGCCGCATTGATTTTTATTACTCTGTCTAAACAAAGAAACCTGTAATTTTGTAGTTGTATTTTGTTGCTGTCTGTCATATTTGTGTATCCGTTCATTGTCCTTGTTTTATACCATTACGTTTGGCACATTTTGTCACATGGAAGCCTTTTCTATAAAAAGTCAAATAACAAAAATACCAAACTCCAAGGGAAATTTAAAACGGAGCATTCCTCTACAAAATGGCAACCTCAAAAGCTCAAAACATCAAATGAATGGGACACAACTGGCTCGATAACGATATGGGTTGTGTTTATCGTGTACAGCTTAACTATTGTTCCGATCTTTGTACGTTACATGGTTAGCATAGGCATCTTCTCAACGGGCTCCGATTGCGCTAATTGGAGACAACTCCATATACAGTAAAACAGCATTCTTTATGAAAAGATAAATAGGAATAAAGCGCATTAACTGTAACAATTTATGACTTACATACTTGACTTAATAACTGAACATTATTTTGCTTGTGTATCTCATGACACAATGTATACCCTAAATACATTCGATTAAAAGTTGTAAAGTTGCAAATGCTTTTTTTAATATACACACCATTGATATTTCCGTTTAAATTGCGGCCAACATGTTTTCGAACTTATTTGATTTTATGACTTCACCAATTAAGGCATCTGATTTAATATGTAAGTTGACGGATTTTGCATTCATCGTTGAACGCTTGTCTTTCTTCGTAGGGAATTATTCTATCCAGTTCACGTCGAGTTTTGAACACGTTTGGCTTAATTTAGACTATCGGCGACATGAATAAAATAGAAACGTCACTAAATTATGAACCTTTTCTATTAACGCCATCCTGTAATTCACAATTGAAGTATGCACATGAACATTTTCTACAACGAAGTTTACAGTTATCAATTTATGATTTTACCTGTCATTTCCACAATCCTGTTTAACATTCGTCATATGTTCATTTCTCAAATTCAAATCCTTCACATTGTAAATATACACTTGAAAAATCAGAATAGAGCAATCTTTTTTTTCTATATCACAATGTGTTTTTAGGGCTCCTTTGTTTTATCTTTTCATAGTATGGGTTGTGCTTATTTTTTTTAGGACAAAACGATGACATATAGTAGCTCATATGGCTGCCCTTTACTCTATGGATATTTGCGTCATTGGCAAGCAATACAAATATCCTGAATTATACATTGACGGTATTCAGTTCTTTAATTTTCCCATTTGATACTTTCAAAGTTATAAACGTACAATAAACAGTGTGTCCCATAAAACTTTAAAATAAGGACGAAAAGTGTCAGGTATCAAAAAAACAAAAATACCATTATTCATTGGGTCATTACATTTTTCCACCAAGAAATGTATTTACAAAAAAAGAAGTGCTGTGTCCAGGTATGATTTAGTAGAGTAATGTTTCAATCCCCTTAAAGTTCATACATGCAGGTTATTTATACTTTTAACCAGTAGCTTCCGATCTCAACGTTTCAAAGAAAAACAAAAGCAGATATGATATGGACAAATACTTGAAAATTCATTTCCTAGAATGGTTTTTTTTATGTTTCTGCTTCCTTATACAACTTCCGTACGTGCACAAGTGCATATCCAAAATAATGAAATCGTACGTGTTAATGACAGCCACTGTCTTTAAGTGACTACTTCAAATAATTAACTCGTACGTGTTAATGACAGCCACTGTCTTTAAGTGTCTATCCCAAATACTAAAATCGTGCGTGTTAATGATAACCACTGTCTATAAGCGCCTATTCAAGATAATGAAATCTTGTGTCATAAGTTTATTGTTATTTTCTGTCTTCCATGTTTGTTTAACGTTAAGTGATATAATATAAACAGGCAATCAGATTTATAGGTTTTACTTGTTTTCTCATTTCAGTACTTTTAAGGAAACATTTTCAATTTGATCATTGTAGAAAATATTTACGGTTCAAATCGATCACCCGGTCTGTAGAAATTGACTGCATAATGCTGAATCGTTTGATATCAACCCATTTTAATGGTTTCATTTACATGTTAAAGTTTCCACTACTAATAAACATCGCAATAAAAAAATACCAAACTCCGAAGAAAATTCATAACCGAAAATCTGACAAACTTTCCAAAACACGATGAGCGAACATCTCTTATTCTATACATTTTACTTACATCTCAAATGTGTCCACAAAAATACATAAACAACTTTGATGAAAATCCATTTTATCATACCAATATTCATGACAACATTCTGTGTATGTTCAATTTTCCAATTTCAAGCATTGATGTCCTATGTGATTAAGTAATTAAGTTGTTGTGGTATGCTGTACATTGGTGTTCCATTGACTTGATACATGCATATTTAGTTAGTTTATTTTAGTTAAAACACTATTTCGTTTTGATCAAACTAATTACGCAATGACGTCTATTCGATGATATGGATGAAAAAGGTCTTTAGAAAACTAAGAAACTATAATGAGATGATCAAAACTAGTAATATATTATATAGGTTGTAAAATTGTACCTCTGCCATATATCTAACTTGTTAGTAGGTCAATGAGTCGTTTATTTGCAAGTATACGTTATAGATAATATATATTTTAAGGTTTTTCTTGTCGTAGAACATCCCGAGGTGTCTTTTGCGACAAGAACATTCTTAAAAGGTACAATACGACACACGCGCGTTTCTTCTACATATGACTCATCAGTGGCGCTCAGATCAAAATAGTTATAGAGCCAAAGTACAAAGTTGAAGAGTATTGAGGACCCGAAATTCCAAAAAAAATGTGCCGAATACGACTACGGTAATCTCTTCCTGGGATAAGAAAATCCTTAGTTCTTTCGAAAAGTTCATAGTTTTGAAACAGGAAATCTAAAAAAAAAATGATCATATAATTGATATTCATGTCAACACCGAAGTGCTGACTACTGGACTGGTAATACTCTAGGGAACAAAACGTGCAGTGGCATCGACATTATCTGATCTTCAACTTTGTTTGGACTGATAACTATTTTGATATGAGCGTCACTGATGAGTCCTATGTAGACGAAACGCGCGTCTGGCGTACTAAATTATAATCCTGGTACCTTTGATAACTATTTACACCACTGGGGCGATGCCTCTGCTGGTGGACGTTTCATCTCCGAGGGTATTACCTGCCCATTAGTCAGCACTACGGTATTGACATGAATATCAACTATGTGGTCATTTTTATAAATTCGCTGTTAACAAAACATTGAATTTTTCGAAAAACTAAGGATTTTCTTATTCCAGGCATAGATTACCTTAGCTGTATTTGGCACAACTTTTTGGAATTTTGGATTCTCAATGCTCTTCAACTTTTTATTTGTTTGGCTTTATAACTATTTTGATATGAGCGTCACAAATGAGTCTTATGTAGACGAAACGCGTGTCTGGCGTATTAAATTATAATACTGGTACCTTTGATAACTAATTATATACCTCAAAAAGTAATTTACTTTCTACAGATTTGCAAAACTTAGCATCCTAATTTATCTACCCAACTAAAGTGGGATATTCTTTGCTAATGCGTTCAGTTTTTAATACGCCTTACGGCTTAAATAAAATGTGAAATAAAACTCACTAATTAATCAAGTTATAAACCTTATAAATTTTCATTCATACAAAATAGAAATATAACTGTAACTGCATGAAGTATGACACAAATGAAATGTCATCATCAGATTACCATGTATGTAGCATTCAAGAGACTTTGTAAGTAATTTATTATACCAACTTAGATTGTGTAAAAAGGGGGGTGATATGTTGTTGGTTTATTTTTCTACTAGTAATGACATGTCTATTGCGAAAGAGTGATTTTTTTTTAAATTCTAATTGAATCGAATGAAATATCTGAATGATTTTCTTTTGAATAGCAATAAAATAAATTAACTGATAATCAGGATACAATTCTATTATAGATGATAATGTCTCTGTATTGTAGCGATAAATAAACAAAATTTCGCATTTTTTAAAAATCATTGAAGTTTTATATTGTCAATATAATACCTCCATGGTAAAATTAAAATGCGGGCAATGACGATCACCTATCATAGTTTTCATAATGATCAGCGTTTTAATGACTTAACACAAGAACAGTCAACAGCAGTTTGCAACATCAAATCTCGAAAAAATGGTGATAAATTTCAAATCGATCGATTAATAACTTAAAGTGACAATTCATTGTATTTCATGATTTCTATCTTTAGATTCATCATGGACAAAAAAAAACAGAAACCAAAAAATGAAGACGATAAGAATATGTATGGTATGAGTAAAATTACATACTTGGAAAAATACGGGGTTAAACGTTTTCCTTACCGTGGAAGGCGCAAATACAAACCATTAATTTACCAATCAGAAGACGGAGGGATGGTTATCTCAAACGATGTTTTTGGATTGACAATCCAACAGTTTGAACGAATGTACAAAGATTGTTTAGATAGACGGAAAACACATAAACAGTGGATACTAAACCTGAGATACCCTGACAAATCCTCAAATGAATATTTGGAATACCTACAGAATTGTATTGACTGCCATAAAGGTAATAACAGTGCAATGACATAAACATTTGAAGAGAAAATAGACAATTACATATGATAACTAGATTCTGACTAAGCAAAACTTGCAATTAAATGTCCTAAGGCAGCAGCCTGATAAAAGAGGGACGAAAGATACCAGAGGGATCGTCAAACTAATAAATCGAAAATAAGCTGACAACGCCATGGCTAAAAATGAAAGAAGACAAACAGACAAACAATAGAACATATGAAACAACATAAAAAACTAAAGAATAAGCAACACGAACCCCACCAAAAACTAGGGGTGATTTCATGTGCTCCGGAAGGGTAAACAGATCCTGCTCTCCCGTAGTGTTGTAACAAATCCGGTAAATAGTCTAATTCCTTAGTTCACATTATAACTAAGTTCTTGTTTTTGGTTCTTGTTGTAAAGACTTGTTTTTGTTTTTTGTTTTGTAGAAGACATAAGTTGTCTCGTTTGATTTTTTTTACTTTAGTCATTTCCAGGTCATTTTAAGCTTACTATTCGCAATGGGTGTTGTTAATTGTTACGTACATCTACGTAACTGGATTCTGATTGATGGTTGTCTCATTAGTAATAATACCGTATCTTCTTAGTTTTAAATGAACAACACAATCACTTAAACACGATAGACAAAGAAACAAACAAGTTCATAAGGTATAAAACAGTTAACTACAGATCGAGGAAATCGGAAACAAGGACAGTATCTACGTACCTTGGGAATCCAAATAATCCTTAATCTTGTAATGGCATTGCTATCAGGCTAGAATATGGTGCTCCGGATTTTTACAGTTCTTGTTTTTTTTATGTGTCATGATGCTGTCTGGAAAAAACTAGCTGGGTACATTGTGTACGTCTCATTATGATGTTAACGATCTATGGCAAGTGGATGGATGGGATCATCTCATTGATGATATGAATAACTTCTGTAAAGAAAATCAACTGATTATTAAAAAAAAAAAAATGTAGTATGATTGACAATGAGACAAATCTCCACAAGAGACCAAAAATGGCACAGAAATTAACAACTATAGGTTACCGTACCGTACGGCCTTCAACAATAAGCAAAGCCCATACCGCATAGTCAGCTATAAAAGACCCCGAAATGACAATGTAAAACAATTCAAACGAGAAAAACTTATGAAAAATTTATGAAAAAAATAAACGAAAAAAATATGTAACAGATAAACAAACGACAACCACTGAATTAGAGGCTCCTGACTTGGGACAGGCACATATATTACATAATGTGGCGGGGTTAAACATGTTAGCAGGATCCAACCCTACCCTTACCTGGGACAGTGGCATAACAATACAACATAAGAACGAACTATAAAAATCAGTTGAAAAACTCATCAAATGGACAAAAATACAAGTGGATGTAGCCGGGTATTTGTACATCCCAATAACAACAAAAACACTAGGTACAGGTTTGGGAGTACTCGCAGTTAACTGACAGCTATGTCAAAGCCACAAACAACTAATCAAAAATCCATTCATCTAAGACTAAATTATTTATCCGTACACATCTAACATCCAATGGATTTAGTGTAAAGACTTCATAAACAGTCAGAGAAACACATGACCTTGTGCAATGCCAATATACAGGTATGGACAGATTGTAGATCCATGAATGTATATATGTATATAACATATTAGTAATATTTTATTACAAGAGTTATGATAAGCTCTTTTATAGTAGTTAAGGAACTTGATAAACGCACTGAAAGTTATGTTTTGGTAGAACACTTACTAGAGGCCGAGGTGAAACGATATTTAAATGTTGTTTGTGCAGTTTAGGTAGCCAATAGTTAGTAGGGACCTTCAAATGTTCAGAAGAAGCCTTAAGCTTTGCTATGGTTATGCTATTTTTGTTTACTATATGACTGTCTGTAGAGCGCATGAACTTCAATGAAGATGAATTTAAAATTTCATTCTTAAGAACGTTTTGTAGTATTTACGGCATACCACCACCACATTGTTGGCTGTTTTGTCGGCCGGTACAAACACAAACCACTTTGAAAGTTCTTGAAGTTTATTTCTCATTCTGGAAAGAGCCGTATAATGTACTTTAATATTTACTTTTGAATAAAAAAAAATCAAAATGTGATATTCTATTATCTACAATATTCATACATTCATATAAATGAGAATCAAGATATTTTTTTTTTATCAGATTTTACCCGTTTACACCACTTTTTACATAACGAGCAAAGCGCATCTTTGGTGATTTGACGACACTCTTTCCAATCTATTTTAGATGGAGGATGATATTTTGGTCCTTTTTCAAAAAGTTTTTAACCTCTCCGTCCTAGTCGATATTGAGGTCCCCCGTAATAACATGGCCATTAACCGATTTTAATGTCTTCCTTAAAAGAGGAAATATTTGTGCAAAAACAGAGTAAAAATTGACGTAACATATATACACATAATTGTTATTATAACGATTATTTTGGTCCTTTTTTCAAAACGTTTTTAACCTCTCCGTCCTAGTCGATATTGAGGTCCCCCGTAATAACATGGCCATTTACCGATTTTAATGTCTTCCTTAAAAGAGGAAATATTTGTGCAAAAACAGAGTAAATATTGACGTAAAATATATACACAGAATTGTTATTATAACGATTATTTTGATCCTTTTTTCAAAAAGTTTTTAACCTCTCTGTCCTGGACGATATTGAGGTCCCTTGTTAAAACATAGCCATTAACCGATTTTAATGTCTTCCTTGAAAGAGGAAATGTTTTTGTAAAAACAGAGTAAAGATTGAAGTAAAATATATACACATACATGTAAATGTTATTATAACGATTCTTTGGGCCTTTTTTTCAAAACGTTTTTTTACCTCTCTGCCCTGGACGATATTGAGGTCCCCTGTAAAAACATGGTCATTAACCGATTTTAATGTCTTCCTTGAAAGGAGAAATACTTTTGTAAAAACAGAGTAAAGATTGACGTAAAATATATACACAGAAATGTAATTATAACGACACTTTCAATATATTGATACAAAACGGTTTAAAACAACATACATTTTCATTGACACAATAACGTAAAATGCCAAATAAATCCAGTATTGGGGTTGATATACCGCGGCAGTTCGGTTTTCTAGTTATTTGTTGAGATAACCCTTAGTTTGTAATCTATAAATTTGTTTAGGTTGAAGTGTCTATTAAAATTTACCTACACAATCAACCTTCACAAATTTAGATAGATTTACTTGTTGGATAGATATTTTATCTTTTCGTTGGTTACATAAAACATTGCAATCAGAAAAAAAATTCACTATGAGCAGGTACAATGATATTATATTTTGTTTGGGGTTGTTAAAACACGACAGATTGCACTTGCATTGAATGACGTGGTTTTAAAGGATATTCAGATCAAGAAATGGAAAAATAATTCATCTTTTTGGGGTTTCTTTTAAGATTTTTGTCATTTTCACATATGGACATATAACAGTTAAACTATAAAGTATTCGAATTAAAATAGTTGCAAAACCTAAATGATTGCTCTGTTAATATACATTCTAAACAAAGCATTAAAAAAACGTTGTTCCATATCTTGCTTATGTAATGTATGCTCAATGAACTCAACGTTTTGTTTTAAATATTTTTCTGGAAATTACCGGCGATATTTTTCTTAACTTCATGTCAATTAGTACAAGGCCAATGTAAAATGTCAGTTACTATACATGGTTTACTCTAGCCAAAATGTTCATCTACTTGAAACAGATCTTTGGATATTACGTTTTATATACAAACGTCAGTTCACTGTTGTATGATACATCAATGAAAATATTTTCTTATATGTGTTGTAGATCACGCTCCTTGGCCTGAAATTGAATTAAGAGAAAAAGAATTTTTCGAACTTTTAGTAAGGACAGTCGGTACTGAAATAGATATACGTACTAGACAAAGATTATTTATTTTACAAGATATGATTATTAATGAAATAAATGATAATACACAAATATCGAGTGGAAGTTTGGCAGAAGGACTCGATTTAGCAGGAAGTGATGTAGATATAATGTACGTACTCAATGAAGCAGCTGTCATACGGAATGTACGAAATGCTAAATCTGTTCATCGTTGTAAAAAAGCATTGCAAACAATATTTGTTATGGAGACTGATAATAATCATTATGGTTTTATTCGACTGAGATTATTTGCTGCGGGGGATAAGTTTTTTGATAATATAACATCTAAATGCTTTGAGAGCACTGCAAAAGGTTTATATCTTTCAGTTAATGGATTTGTTAATAATATGAAGAAAAAATGGCCACATCTTAACCTTATTTCACACGGTCCATGTCTGACCGATACAGATCAACATGATGATCTTGCATTCTGCCTACGAAGTAAATATTTACCTTACAACGCAAGTCCATGGGAAATGCGTTGTCGAAAGCAATGGCCCTCTAATGTCGTGATTGACAAGATTAAACAATACGGATGTTTGCTAGTACCTATAGGACCGAAGAATGTGTCAGCTTCTAATATATTATGGAGATTGTCTTTCTCCATGGCAGAAAAACAACTAGTGCATTCGTTTAATTATACTCAATTCTTGTGTTACGCTCTTCTCAAGATAACATTAAAGCGTATCATTAATACAAATAATGATATCAAAGAGTTATTGTGTTCGTATTTTATGAAGACGGCTTTATTCTGGGTCTCAGAGGAAGTGGACATTGACACATTTCAAATACCTAAATTATATACTTGTTTTTTTCTCTGCTTGAATAAATTGATATCATGGGTAAAAAACTGTTACTGTCCAAATTATTTTATACCTGAACACAACATGTTCCTTGAAAAGATCACGCCGGAAAACAATAAAATGGTACTACGTGTACTTAACACCATACAGTCTGGCGGAATTGAAAGATTGACGAGGAATTTATTTCTGCCGCATGATGGAAATCCTCTTTTTGTAAGTACAAAGAGTGAATCTTCGTTCATTACGCTAGACTTATTATTTTTCAGGATAAGTGGATATTGGGTTGCGACTCATATTTCACAGTGTTATAAAGCAATGGCACTAATTGAATCTTTAATTAAGTCAGAATCGTCTCCGTTCATTATTGGTGTATGTAAACATGAATACGCTATATTTAGTACATTAGCAGTACAACTTCTATTACCACCAACCATATTAAATAAAATGTACAAACGTTATCATAAACATTTACAAGACTGTATCAAGACAGATGCTGTTTCGGGTTGGTTGTTATATGCGTCTTTTTATTATGTGACAGGACAATACAACGTAACACTCAAACTGATAGATTATGTTCTATCAAGATGTTCACCTGATTTAGTGTATAAGGACTGTATCTATTGGGAGCAATGTATAAACCGTTACAGGCATAATGTCCATTACAAAAGGACATCAAATGAGAGGATGAAAATAGCCACTATAGATCTAATTTATTACTTGCAGCACTCTTCATTAATACCAAAAGAACTACAACTTGAGGTGGAATACGGAGACTTTTCTATACCGCCAATTACAATGTCTCATTGCCTTAGATTTCTATGCTACCACCATCAGGGCAATACTTTAAACAGACAACACGCTTTACGTGATTTATACTCAGCAGTGAAAGACGATTTTGTCAAAGGACTTAAAAAGATATCTGATTCATTAACAGTACTTGGAGTATGTATGGAGTTGTCAGGAGATAAAAACAAAGCGTATAATTGTTATCAAAATGCATTACAGTGTGAGTTTATTATATGTTCTTCAGCAAAAGTTAGGATATCAAAGCTTTTCGGCTTATAACGTGAGTTTTGACGTAGTATCGACAAAGTCACTATGACACAGTTGTTCAGTAAATGGCGACCGTTCGGTGTGAACATACACGAGCTTAATGTATCAACTGATATACGCTATCGTCATACTCTGGGGCAGATGGTATGGTAAAGCGGTTAAACAGGAAATTGACAATTAGAAAATTAAATAACTCATACTTCAATTACAATTAATGATCATAGTTCATTTAGAAAACAGAAGGAATATACCAAGGGACAACTAGAACTCGTAAGAGAAAATGACAATGTCATATCAAAATCAAATCGCGACGAAATGAAAACACATCAACACATAACTGCATTACACATTTAACACACAAATATGGATACCACAACCTATCAATAAGTTGACACTGCATTTAAATGCTACATGAACTACGTGACTTATACATGGAATAATATCCAACCACTGACTCAGGCTTCTAATCAAGTGAGCTTCAAAATACTAGAAGTATACGGTAAATCATTACTGCTGCCACATGTGTCATTGGCTTGACAAATCTAAGTAATGTTCAAAGGAATTACACTAATTTCATTAGCTGACAAGAAGTAGTGCGTCAAGAGACAAAAACCCGACCGAAGAGCAGACAACATTGTTCATTGTAAAGACATTTTGTATTTATAGAATGTTTTGCATGTTGTGATAATGGTAGACTTTTGACAAATCTAATCATAAATTTAAAACTTTTACAGTCAACTGACTTTACCTATGACCCTCGTATTCATTTATACATATGATGTCTTGATACTAAATCTAAACAAATATATCAATGTTGATTTGAATTACATTTTATATGCATATATTACATTAAGAAAGAGAAGGAAAATCATATCAATCGAGGCGACAGATACTGTAGTTTACCGATGTTCAAATCTCGTTAATGGATTAACAAATGACTCATAAAGGGATTGATTGAACTGTAAATAAAAGCGAGACTGTTTCGTCCGACATAATAAGCGTCTCCTGCTACATATGGATCACCCTTCATACAAATTCACACTTAGTCATATTATCACAATCAATAATTTTGCAGATCCTACGACTTTCATCCAGGTATAAAACCATTTTTAACCAATCATATTTCTCAGAACATGCTTGTACCAAGTCAGAAATCTAACAGTTGTTTTCCTTCTGTTGTACTGCTTGAAATGATAAACATTTGATTTTGCCTAGTATTATAGACTTCCCTATGTCCAATTTTTAATTTATATACTATACCTCGGGGTTGGTTATTTCTGTACATACAAGACACTAAACTGGTATCGTAAAATCTTACACTGCGAAACAATTTGTGAATAAAGACATCGACCAGAGGGACATTCAAACTCATAGATAGAACATAACTGCCAAAGTCATGGCATAAAAAGAAAGACAAACAGACAATTAATAGTACGCAAGACAAAACATAGAAAGCTAAAAAAATAAGCAACGCGAACCCATCAAAATCTGGGGATGATTTCAGGTGCTCCGGAAAGTTAAACAGATCCTGCATCTGTCGTGTTGGTCATTTTATTACAAACCCGGTAAATAGTTTAATTCGGTCGGTCTCATTCGTGAAAAGGGGACGGGATTGTAGTTACGACATACGGAACAAAGCTGATATCATCTGTGAAAAGGATACGCCGCGTATTCCACAACGGTAAACCAACTCGTGATGGAGTCCGTAAAATATACGAAGGGATGATTTCAACTTCACCATTTGGAACTCTTGGTTTAATACTTGTAGCTTAGTTGTGAGAAGCAACCCTTTATTATGGAAATCCTGATCTAAAAAACAAGCCCGGGAATAACGGTCAACCAATACGTAATGGTGTCTAGACCGTCATGTTGTGTCGATCTCAGTCGTCATTCCTCCAAGGGTTTTTGGAATTGTTTTGGACCTCATGCACATGCACATGCACTACCGTATCGTATTGAAATAGTGTAATCATATTAATTTATAGTGGATTGGGAATCAAGTTCTTGCAACTTATGTTAATCCTTTATCACTTCACGGTGCGACTGCTGCCATTATCCTGCTCTTTTTCGAAATCTACAAGGGTGTCTTTTACGTGCAAGATAAACACAGCCATTTATCGTCCCCTCACAACGGACTATCGTCGATTTTTTTAAGACCATACTCGCTAATGGTATCGTTTGGATTAAGATGTGTAAACGCTATATGAAGAATCAATTATGGCGACCATTGATGACTGATAACTACGTACTGATAGTTCCGTACATTGGGGGCACCTGGCAGGAATTACAGGAAGATCCTCTTTTAAGAAATAAGAATAAATTCAAGCCCCCTTCGAAAGACACACATAGATATTATCCCCCACTCCCTCCTCCATCGTCCTCACCAACATTTATTTTTAAACACCTTTATGTGTTAACAGAACATATGACTGATATTTTCTTCATATTCCCCAATGTTTCTCTTTTTGACTCTGTTGTTCTATATTCCGCATCAAAAAATACTTTTCGTTTTCTCACTGAACGGAGCGTGATATAAATAAGTGATACAACAAATGGGTTAATATGGATAACCCATTTGTTTTATCATGCAAAAATACTCATTTATTATCATATTAAAATTAAATGACCATCCAGTTGATACATTTATGTGAAAAAGAATGTACCATACATAACCTATCACATTCTGCCTGCAGGTCACCTGAATATTTAACTATAGTTTTGCGCTTTAAAGTAGGCTGCAGGTCCAATAACCATATATATATATATGTATCTTAGGGCATGAAGGTTGAATCCTATAATGGTATATAGATAAAAACCATAGTGACTTATATGCACCTATGACAGATCAAAAGAAAATAATACGGTGAGCTACAGACACCAATGAAAAGATATGTAAAATAACAGGGTGACCTACAGGCAAAAATGAAAGGATATGTAAAATAACAGGGTGACCTAGAGTCCCCTATAATATGATATGGATAAACACCATTATGATCTACAGGCACCTAAGTATGATATGTAATGTAACAGGATGACATATAGGCGCCGTTGACATGATTTGTCACATGGTAAACAACAGGGTGTGGTAAAGGCATTGTTGAAATTATTGGTAAATGTCAAAAGCATAGTGACATACAGAAACCTAGAAATTGATATGGTACAAATCAATTACAGGGTGACCTGAAGACACTTTTGACAATTAAATACCGGTAGATTATGGTAAAGATGAACATAAATATAATCTGCAGCAACTTTGATAGGCTACAGTAGAAATATATATGGTGGAGATACGGTAGAGAATAATAATAGATTACTAAGCACTTTCGATAGGATATGGTACAGATCAACAACAAGGTGACCTATATGCACTTTTGAAAGGGTATGATACAGATCAATAGCAGGATGAACTACCGGCACCTCAGATAATTATGGTCCATATCAATAGCAGGGTGACCTACAGACACCGCAGATAATTATGGTACAAATCGATAGCAGGGTGACCTACAGGAACCGCAGATAATTATGGTGCAGATCAATACGATTATGGTGCAGATCAATAGCAGGGTCAACTACATGCTCTTCAGAAAATTATGGAACAGAATGATAACCAGTAAACTGTCATTTGGCGAGAAGAAAGACATCTACATTTTAGTGCATTTTATGCAATGAACAAAGTAATTCTTATGACTAGTATTCAGTGTCAACTGCATTTTGCCTGGTACAATGTTACAAAATTATACCAGTTCCACATTGATGAAGATGCAGGTACTGTGATGCTGTTATCTGGTTGTTGTTTCTGGAAATTGCCCTAGCAGTAAATGTTAACCCGGCATGTTTACAAGTATACAGCACAGAACAGACAAGTTGTTCGGATCGGGCTATGTTTACAAGAGCCTTGATACAATGCAGTTTTACAAATTCAAATGTAGTTCAAAACAGAACGACAATTAGATTGAAAAAAAACGAAATCTAATTAAAATTAAAAATATAAATGATACCCCAACGTACAAGTCATGCCACAATCAGTTCAATAAAAAAAAACCGGTGTACCTTCTCGGTCCCTATTAGTAGTTGAATATTCAACAAAATAATAAATGACTTGCATGTACGTGTCGCTTAGACTCCTACCATTTACCAAAAAGTAAAATTAGCAACAGCGAAGAAAATTCGAAACCGATATCCCAAAGCAAATGGCAAAAATCAAAAGCTCGAACGAACAACAACAATCATATTTGGGCTTGATACAGGCATTTCTCATGTAGAAAACGGCGGACTACACCTGGTTCTATAGTAAGCTAAACCTCTCACTTGTATGGCAGTTGAATAAAATTCCATCATATTGACAATGATGTGTGAAAAAACAAACACACGAAAATTTTTTATTCTGTTTAAGCTATGGCGTTGTCAATTTATTTTACGATCTATGAGTATTAGTGTCCCTTTTGGTGTCTTTCGTCCCTCTTTCAGAAATAACATTTAATCAAATTTAAAAGTCCTATTACACGACGACACTCTTTGACACCAGGAATTACCAAAAAAAAGGGGAAAACACTGCAACACTCAAAGAAGGAAATGGAAACTAGATTCCACTAAAACAACATTTGAACTAAGACGAAAGTCACTGTTGATTCAGTTAACTTCCTAAATATGCCCCATCGTGTAGATTTTTTTTTAATTCCAAATTCGGATGCTGTAAAGTAAATACATGTCTATTTTCACGAAATGAATACGAACACATTTGATTTTGTTGATTTTTAAAAGTCCAAGAAGTAGAGAAAAAATGAAATCTTTATTATCTAGCAGATTAAACGACAGAATAAACTGCCAAAAACAGAGCAAAAAAGGATGCATGCAGAAATGGATTTTTTAGGAGATCACATACATGGGTTATGTATAGACTTTAAGCTAATACCACTCCAAACGATGCCTAGTTCGGGCCCCATTTCTGAAAACCCTGGATTTGCATGTTGCATGATCAAATAAAACAAATGTGTGATGTCGTGACATTTATGGCAATCATAAGTCGTGTCAATTACTGACAGCTAGATTAAAGCCAATAACAACAACGAAAAACGTGTATCTAAGACTAAAATATCAATCAGTACACATCCAACATCACATTGATTTATTGTAATGATGTCATTAACCGTTAACAGTAGTGCCAAAATAAAGGTATCGACAGACTGTAGTACCGTTTAGGTGCATATGTGTTTAACAACACTATTAAGTATGATTTTAATTTACTGATTACTGTAACAGATAAAACAAATACCAATAAAAACAGCATGCAAAGATCTAGTTAGAGTGTTGAATTGGCGAGTTTTAGAATACATTTACATAGATCGAATACAAACTTTAAAATTCGGTAAACATCATCGAAAAATCTTAAGGTGCGCTATTCTGTCGAAAATAGTTTTTTACAGCTAGGTATACACTCAGATAAATTTGCACACTAAATATTTGTATCTATGGAAGTATAAGATAAAGATTTTAAGTAATATAAGCAAATCAAAGATGTTACATTTACCTACATACTCAAGTGAATGTGCTGTAAGTCGCGTAATTTTTTGTATTCGAATGGTTTTCTTCAAATGATGTTCTTTTTGCTATGCCTGAAGTTTACACTACTCAATCCTTAGAGTATTTTGTATATTTTATGTGTCTCATTCGTTTTCAATCGTAAAGCTCACATAATTAATCCTAATTTTATGTTTAGCAATTTACAACTGAATGTTGAATATTGCTCCTGCTTCTCACATTGTGCCTATAAAGCTAAAACATCAATTTTCCACTGAGTTCAGTATATTTGTGATTTTCATTTAGGTGGAGTGTCAATTATTATAGTTAAGTAGAAAACCAATTAAAGGTGCATAAACATTGTGATACCAGTTTAGAAATATGTGTTCAATATATTAAGCTAATTAGTAATTGAAAACCAATTTGTTGGTCTGTTTGATTTGTCAATTTCATTTTATTGAAATCAAGACTATGTACAATTTTTACAATAACATGGTGAGAGGAGCGCCTCAAAGATTTGACCCGACTAAGTTGATTTTTCACATTATGTTGCTCTCCTCCAAAACAATATACATATTAAAATCGAAGATAATGATATCTTCATTACAATTTTATATATTAACATTTTTTTAAATCAATTAAATCATAATGTTTTACAGAATTACACTTACAAACAATAATATATAAATGAACACAGGTAATAATTGATTGAAAACCTGAAAACATATTTTAAAACTTACCTATAAAACTGGTTTCCCAATAATATATACGTTTCCTACTTTTGGTTGGTTTCCTGCCTACCGATTGACTCCGCCCAAAAAGAAGGTAGCACCTTAGCTAATAATGAATTTATGGTTCAGCCGATATGACAAGCAAGGTAGCAAAAAAATTAAATATACAATACAATATTAGGTCAATGTCAGAAAAATACAAACCTTTTTTGTATGAGGCA
This sequence comes from Mytilus edulis, assembly GCF_963676685.1. NCBI lineage: Eukaryota > Metazoa > Mollusca > Bivalvia > Mytilida > Mytilidae > Mytilus > Mytilus edulis. The sequence continues at coordinate 22,265,608 of NC_092345.1, forward strand.
AAGAAAAAGTGAAGGGCAAGGTTCATCCGAGCCCTTTCCCAGTTTTGTGCCGAAATCCAAAAAAGTTTATATTTCTATGACATTGACCTAATATGTTTATAACATTGATAGCTTTTTAAATCGTTTAATGTCAAACTTATTTTTATCCATCAATAATGAACCCCTGATTGTGGAGAAAGTGTTCAATCATGAAATTGACATTGCACAAAATATAGCTGTGTTACTATATTCAGGAAATAAACACAACTAGTTGCAGTATAATTACTTTATCTGCATAATCTAGTCAATATGCTGTAAATGTCTTGAAATTTGTCATTTAAACATGTGTAGCATTATCAAATAATGTGATGTATACCCAACAACAATTTAAAAAGCGAGGCGAATGACATCAAATGAAATTCAATCTCAAAAGTCGCATATAAACTGACAACACCATGGGACAAAAGAAAAAGACCAAAAGACAAAATTAAGTACCCTTAACACAACATAGTAAACACAACATAGAAAAGACTGAGCAACATGAACCCAACCGAAATAGGGGATGATCTCATGTGTTCCGAAAGGGTAGCAGATCATGTTATAAATGACACCAGCGTTATATTGCTTATGTAAGTACAGTCAAACCCAGTACAGGAAACTCAAGTGATGGCATCTATCTGTAAGATTTGAATGAAGCAGCATATATTGCAACACTGTAAAATTCTGTACAGTTATATTCCGCTTGCAAATTTCATGTGTATGCTACAAACTTTTACAAATAAAGGCACACACGAAAATGACAATTCTGTTTAATCATATCAATAAATTAGTTAGCTAAAGTTATTTACTGTTATTAAAGCACACCATACATTTATTTATAAATAGAAATAATACATATTCCCACGTAGAACATGTAAGTAAACAAAGCAAGTCCAACCGTTTTAATTTAGCTATTTAAAAAATAAGTCATTGAAATACAAGGGATTTACTAATTATAAAACTCTCAAACGCTTTAAATTCATCATCATATGTAATAAGCATGCCTATACATACATAATGACTTAATATAACCATCTTTAGTATGCTTAGGTTCATCAGAACAAATATGGCTGTATTTACATGCCAAAAATTACTCTGAGTACAGACTTACACGTGAAGTTGGAAAAGTTTTAATGCCTGGCATCCACTAGATATAAAAAAGTTAAATGCATTTTGTGTTTCAGAAAGATAAAATCTCTTCTGGATTTTGATGGGCATTTTTTTTTCCTTCATGCAAAATGTGTGAAAATCAACTAAGTTGTGATATGTATAAAAGGGATGATTTTTCATTTCCTATCGTTAATTATCCGTTTTTAGATGGTGACGTTCCCTTGTCACCATCTTACGGTGTTTATATATCTCAACTTGTACGATTCGCTCGTGTATGTAACAATGTTTTAGATTTTAACGAGAGAAATTTATGTATTACTGAAAAATTATTACACCAGGGTTTTCGATATCACAAACTAGTCAAAACATTTACTAAATTTTATCATCGGTATAAAGACATTATTCGTAAATATAGCTCAACATGCAGACTTTTTTAATACGTTCAGGTATTTCACATCCAATTTTTTATGGTAATATTCTTTATAAAGCACAAAGGTGTCAGTATTCACCTCAGAAACTTACAAAACCTTTGAATAGACTTATTAAGAAGGGATATAATTACGATACTGTTGTCAAGTCATTAAAGATTGCATATTTTGGCGTTAATATTGAGTCATTGATAAGGTCTTTGCATCGGAACTAAACACATTTATTCTAAAAACAGTTGTTGGCATGACACGGGTTATGTTCTTCTCATATATGTTATGATGGTATGATACTAAACCCCTAACGGGAAGGATTGTGCCTGATGTTCATATGATGAAATCATAATCTTTCAGTCAGTTTAGTTGAAGTCTGGAGCTGGCATGTCAGTTAACTGCTAGTAGTCTGTTGTTATTTATGTATTATTGTCATTTTGTTTATTTTCTTTGGTTACATCTTCTGACATCAGACTCGGATTTCTCTTGAACTGAATTTTAATGTGCGTATTGTTATGCGTTTACTTTACTACATTGGTTAGAGGTATAGGGGGAGGGTTGAGATCTCACAAACATGTTTAACCCCGCCGCATTTTTGCGCCTGTCCCAAGTCAGGAGCCTCTGGCCTTTGTTAGTCTTGTATTATTTTAATTTTAGTATCTTGTGTACAATTTGGAAATTAGTATGGCGTTCATTATCACTGGACTAGTATATATTTGTTTAGGGGCCAGCTGAATAACGCCTCCGGGTGCGGGAATTTCTCGCTACATTGAAGACCTGTTGGTGACCCTCTGCTGTTGTTTTTTATTTGGGCGGGTTGTTGTCTCTTTGACACATTCCCCATTTCCATTCTCAATTTTATAACTATGAGATGTTCCCTCAGGTAAAAAAAAAACGGTTTGTATTGTTTTGATTGTCATTAATTGACATGGACAAGAGGTATCTACACAACTATAGGTGTAAAGAGTTTATCTGAGTCCAGAGGCGGATTAAAGGGGGGGGCAGGGGGCCCGCCCCCCCCCCTTTTTGGGAAAAAAAATTGGTTGCTTATATAGGGAATCACTGAAGCGTGACTGGAGCGGGCCCCATCTTCAGTCAGTCAGTTGGCCCCCACTTAAGAAAATTTCTGGATCCGCCACTGGAGTCAGTGAGTGAACAGTATCAGAATAATACAGGTGTTTGTTTATTTTTACACCTTCTGCAGAAAAGGATAAAAATGCCCATCAAAAACAAAGAAAGATTATATCTTTCTTAAACACAAAATGCATTTAACTTTTATATATCTAGTATCCATTAAAAATTTCAAAACAGCACAGGTAAGCCTGTACACAGAGTAGTTTTTGAGGTGAAAATACGGCCATATTTGTCCATTTGTTATGATGAACCTTAAAATATGATCTTATCGGTATCGGATTCGTTGAATAGGTCACATATATCACAGTGACATATATAAGGCAGCAACCATTTGATTGCTATGGATTCGTTTTTTTTGGAGAAAAAAATGTGTTTTTGACCCTGAGAAGAAAAAAGATTGTTTGTTTCACCCTCATCTGCCACTATAATTTTTTTTATGTAAGGCTAAAATTGAAATAAAAAAATGGCGAAGGCGCAAAAAAAGTGAGTCTAGACAAAAAATCTATAGCCCCACCCACGAAAATCAAGTGGTTGTTGCCTTTATATATATATTCTTGCATTGTTCAGACATGTCTAGTATTCGGCTGCGGCGGCTATAATGCCTTCAAGTGTTTCTTAAAAGCTCGGTTAAAAGCTTTATATTTCAGAAGGAAGTAGAACTGAACACCATATCTTGGTAACAGATGCTGCGATGTTTCCAATTGTACAAGGATTTTATACCTACTATACTTACTATAAAAATCGTTGATCTGTCATAATGAGTTCCCTACCGACGAAGTCGAAGGGGACTTTAGGTTTGCTCTCCGTCTGTCAGTCTGTCTGTCCATCTGTCAGTCCGAGAAATCAGTTTTCCAGACTTTTTTCTTCATGCTTGAAGATGTTGATTTAATGTTTGGTGTATTGTTTTATCATGACAAGTTACAGGTCAAGATCAATTTTCACGATTTTAACTTTTCTCTTTGTTCAGTTAAATCCCTTTCCCTGATTTTTTTTTTTTCATATTAGAAATAATTCATGGCAGGCTTAGATTTGTTTGAAATTTACAAATGGCATTGGCCATGGTATCCAAATTCATCCTGAGTGTTAGCGATGGATAAAATTAACGAATTCCATTGCCCAGGCCATGTGTAAATATAAAAAAAAAGATGTGGTATGATTGACAATTATTAAATATTAAGTAAAAATATTAAAATCATCAGTTTTCCACACTTTTTGTCATTCTTGAAGATATGGATTTGATGATTAGTATATAGTTGTATCATGACACGTTAAAGATCAAGTTCGAATTGTTTTCCGGTCTGGTGATTGTGTGCAGAGTTATGGTCTTTGCACATAAAAAAATCAACAGTTTTTTTTTACGTCATGACTCAAAATTCATATTGACTTAATATTTTATACATCATGACAAGATATAGATCAAGTTAGAATGTGGTCCCATTATAATGAATTTTTAACCGGTAGTGAACTATGTATTGCCGTGCAATACTCTCAGAATGCTTGTTATATTCAGTGTTCTCGGCCTCGTTTCCGTGGTTCAGTAACCGCGTGCTTGAAAAAAATATACTGATTAGTCTCGGTTTTCTTCACATGAGTTTCTAATCTTACTTATTCTATAAAATTTATCATATATAAAGTAATCCTCACGTGTCCGTTATAACGATTGTCGAAATTGTAACAGAAGCATCAGATTTCATATAAAGAATATTCATACATTGTAGTTGCAAATTTAGCCGTGTTAAATCAATTAATATTTTAACACATTTTTACGTTGTGTTTCCGTTGTGTCGTTTATTTTCTCCTTTTTTTTGAGTGTGAATTCACATTACTATAAGACGTGTCACGGTACTTTTCTATCCCAAATTCATGTATTTGGTTTTGATGTTATATTGGTTAAAATTTATTCTCATCGGATGTTGTCTAATGCTTAGTCCGTTGCTGTGTGTGTTACATTTTAATGTTGTGTCGTTGTTCTCCTCTAGTATTTAATGCTTTTCCCTCAGTTTTAGTTTGTTACCCCGATTTAGTTTTTTGTCCATAGATTTATGACTTTTGAACAGCGGTTTACTACTGTTGCCTTTATTTAGTATACTTAATATCTAAAATTGATAATTATTATTATTATTGATATTATTAAGCATATACTGGAATGCAGAAGAATGATGATTTTGACCAAAGTGTCTATATACCAGAAGCTGAAATACCGTCCGAGGATGAGGGAATCATTAGTAGTGCACGCATGACAACAGCTGATGCAATACCTGAAAATGATTTTGACCAACATGTATGTTTATCATCAGCTGAAATACCGTCCGACGATGATGAACTCATTAGAAGTGCACGCATGGCACCATCTGGTGCAATACCCGAACGAAATGTATTAATTGACAATGACATAAAAAATCAAGAAGATGATGCAACAACAAATACAAAACAGTCATTAAAGGAGAGACTTGTGAAAGATGACATTTTCAGACGTAAATTTATATTATGGATTTTCCTGTGTATGTCTAACGGCATTCTGGTGAGTTTTTACTATATGAATTCTTTATTTACAACACTATTAGACTAAAATTGTTAACTTTAATTAACAGTTGAAAATATTGGGAAAATATAATATAGTGACCCAAATAATGGTAATTATCTCATTAGAATTTCTAAGGGATGAATTCCAAAAATAAGTCATAAGATTTGTATTTATTGTAGATCTGTAAAACTGATTAATATATAGTTCATGTGCCTTGTACATTAAAAGAACAAAATTGGACGAGCAATATCCTCTCCTCAATTTGTATTTATAGGTTGCAGGTGATAAATGTATCTTAGAATCTGAAATCAAAAAGAACCTTCACAGAAAATTAAAAGAATGTCTTAAGCTTAAAAAGGAGTAGGTCCGGTAAGGGCTGATTTTGGCCTCAAATTTCAGGTTCATCTAACGAAAGTTTTTGGACACTTTTTAAACACTTAAGTGTCTATTTCAATTGATTCGATTAGTTAATGTGACAGATTTTAACTGATTTAATCATTAAAAACGCTCTGATTCAAGCTTAAATATGAAAAATCTATCAAATATCCCCAAAAACGTCACTTTTCAGATGGTTTTTGTCAAAAATGAAAGTGGCCGCATCCGTGTTCATCCTCAACCTTTATATATGTTTTGTATTATCATCAAATACAACTTACATTTCAATATTATGAATGAACACGAATGCGGCCACTTTCATTTTAGACGGAAACCGTCTAAAAATGAACAAAAATGCTAAAATTTTGAAGACTTCAGTAATTTAGCATGACTTATTGATGCAAGAACGCGATATTTGTGCATAGTATTGTCAAAAACAGCTCATATTCATGTAGCAGAAGCATTTTACTTTCCAAAATATAGCTTAAAGATTACATTTTCATAATTTTCGAAAACTGCTATATTTTGGGGCCAAAAAGGGGTCTTACTGAACCTACTCCTTAACTTTGACAGATGAAATTTTAATGTAGTTACTAAACCATGCAAGTAACGAAACAGTCTATGCAATACAATGTACCGTCTTTTGTGTTAACAGTTTGTCGAATAATTTCCCTACATTTGATAAAGCAAACAAGAAGTCATTAGAGACTGGAATGAACTGTATTTTAGGGTTGCCGTCTTTTGTGTTAACAGTTTGTCGAATAATTCCCCTACATTTGATAGAGCAAACAAGAAGTCATTAGAAACTGCAATGAACTGTATTTTAGGGTTGGGTTATTGGACAATTAGGTCCTTCGCTGCTGGACCTGAAAGAGATAACTAATTGTAGACTAGAAGAAGCTTCGTTTTTTCTGACGTCGGTGTTTATTGGCTATCTGATGGGAACAATTGTGAGTGGAGCTATTTACCAGCGGATGAACCCGTTCTTGCTAATTTTCATTGGAATTACCACTCTCGGTGTCACGTCTGCGGCGATTCCATGGTGCTCTCTTTATGGAATAATGATTTCTATGCATATACTGAAGGGTTTTGGTTTTGGCGTTCTCGATACAGGTGAGAATTCGAGTTTACTATTATAGAATTATTATATTGTCCCCTTAATTTTATATAGCTAGGAAACTTCTTCAAATGTTACCTATTTTTAAAATTAACATCATCTTTTAAAACATTTTAATTGTTTGTGATATACCGTCAAAGCGCTTACTTATAGGTTGTACTGTCAAATCAATCATCCTTAATAAGAACGAGAGTTGTATGTGTGAGTGTATGTGTGAGTGTATGCGAGTGGGAGAGAAAGGCTTTTTATTTTTACTTTATGTGATTACATGTTTGTTATGAGCCCTATGATTAGGAACTAAAATATCTTTATCTTTATAGGGAGAAAGTTATGTTATTCTTCATATAAAAATTCATTTTCCCTAATGACCGTTTCCCATTTTATTCGACGCATGTAATATCGTACTTTTTTAAAATATAATTATATGCATTACAACGCCTACAACTCATTTGTTACCGCTTTCTACATAAGGAAATGTCTGTACTAATTCATGGATATAACAGTTGATATCCATTTCAATTTCCATTTCCATTCCATTATGCTTTTGTCATTTGATTAAGGACTTTCTGTTTTGAGTTTCCGACTTTTTGCTATTCAACTTTTTGTTTGTTTTACTTGCAGCCGGAAATTCTGTGTTCATTTCCAACTTTAAAAACGAAAAGGGAATACAGTCCTATCTACATGCTATACATCTTATGTTTGCTGTTGGTGGGTTTTTGTCTCCAATAGCAACAGCGCCGTTTTTAATGCAGGACCTTCCTAGCACAAAAGTGGACGAAAATCTAAATTTATCTGTCTACCAAAATACTAGTTTGTTAGTAACATCGAGTTTACCCTCTATTGTATTCCTAGAGAACAACACGGGTTTTTCAACATTGCAATATACTTTACAGACGTCAAAGTTTCCCAACCTGACAGATTATAATGACATACATGATAGAAACAATACTAAAGATACTCAAAGACTCTCAGTACTGTACAAAGCATATCTGATTTCAGCAGGCTTGTGTTTTATGCTTTCGATACCATTTTTGTTCATGTGTTTTACCAACAATAAAACAAACAAGGAAGAGAAATCGAAACAAATTAACAAAAAATTGAAACTACCTATCCGTGTGAAATTAAGCATTCTTTTTTTAATGTGCCTTTTCTTGGGAATCGATAACGGAATGGAAGATACATTTTTTGGACTATTTACGACATTCGTTGTGGTTCAGTTTGGATGGACGAAGAAGAGCGGATCATATATAACTTCACTATATTGGGCATCATTTGCCTGTGGTCGTCTTAGTGCTATTTTTATCGGTCGAAGATTGAAGGCTTCAAAATTATTACGTTATTACATAAACGTTTTTCTTTTAGCTATGATCGGACTTTTTGTTTCTACAATGTTTGCTTTTGATATAGGAATTTGGATATTTTTTCCAGTGATGGGATTTACAGTATCTGTTTTCTTTCCATCAATATTTATATGGACGCAAGATTTTCTTACTGTGGCGGGAAAAGTGTCATCCGTTTTATTAGTTGCTGCGTCATTAGGATCCATGCTTAACCCGATTTTGATTGGTTATTTAATGGATAATTACAATTCAATGTGGTTTGCTTATATTACATTAGCGGATGGTATAGTAATGTGGATTATGGTGTGGATAGCTACTTATGTTTCTCATTATGTAAAAACATATCGTGTTGAAGGACCTAATGATGAATGTATTGAAATTCAAGAAAATAATTCATAATATTAAGTTAGGGTTTAAATCAATGCGACATGTATGCTTGTATTGTCGTGTTCTAGAAAACTTCATCTAGAACGTTCCGAGCCAATATGTATGGCAGCCAAAGGGGGATAACACATGGAAAAAATAGTAACTATTAAATTCACTGAAACCATCAGAGGGCAACCCCCGTTTGCCTATGACAGTTCCTAACAATAGTTTTTTTTTAAATATTTTATTTGATTTTTAACGTTTACTTTTGAATTAAAAAAAAGTTTAAACAAAAGAAATAGAAATAAGTTGCTCACATATGTTAAAAGCACATTTTTTTTTATGTATAGCTGCATTGTATCTAGCAATATTACTACTCTGATAAGTCGTAGCGAAGAATTGAATTTTATTTCGTTCTTTACATATGGGATTATTTTTTTATGCATTTTTTTAAAAATACGAAACAATTGATGTGGCGTTGTTTTACATCGAAGGGGTTGCCATTAATAAATTAATGTTTCTTCTTTTCTGTGAATTCGATCTAAAGATTATTTGAAATGTGTAATGTGTAAACATAATAATGTCTTGATAAAAAATTGGGTTATTTTCATATATTTTATTTGCAGGAAATTCAAAAAGCCTAGTTACGGCATCCCCCTCCCCGGTTCTGAATGTAGTCGAAGAAAATGACTTCCAAGTTTTGTAAAGAAATGCTTGCTCTGATCCTACGATTTTACAGTATAAAATGAAAATAAAGGGGCATGATACATGTATATACTAATGTTATTGTAAAATGGTGTGGATTACATCAAAAACGCAAGGAATAAATGGAAATCTGTTAAAAAACAAAAAGTATTTACTAAAAATCATTCAAAAACAACAATAATATATGGAAAAAGGTGTTCCAAACGTCAAACAACGGCCGCTTTATTAATTTTATATTGCTATTTCTAAATCTATATTATTAGTACAATTTCATTATTTTTTAAATAGGGAACATTATTGTCGTGTAAGTGCGCCATTAAACATTTATTAGCAATTGATTTAGATATTTATACACATGTCATTACGCAATGTAAATTGACCGAGAGGAATTTCAACCTGCATGTACATGTAAATAAACTAATGACCCGAATAAACGTGTACACTGTATGTGTACAACATGTATTGTTAAGTACAAGAGAAATCAAAATGTAAGTATTTAATATAATTTTTAATGATTAATCGACGTATGTGGGATAAACATCCAGTGGCAAATATTTCAGAATGATATTAAGGAGGAGAACACATTTTATGTCACTTACTACAACTGTTGACAATGCTGCTAAAATTTTGTATCTTGTTTTTGAACTTTTTGAAAAGAATATTTTTTATTTTTTTTAATAACTGTATGTTTTAATTGTTGTTCGAAAATCTCGTTTCTATAAATCAAACGTAGCAAGCTTATTTTAAATGTTCTGAAGTTCTTTCTTCAGTGAGAGATATGTAATGAACTGACAATATCCGCCAAAGTTTTAAATATAACGATGTATTCCATCCTAATATCATTGAATTGTTATCTCCTGCATATGACTTGTGTCTTAATCTACCATGGGGTTCTAAGGCACAACATTAGGGCTTTGACTTTGACTTTGACCTACACAGCTACTTTTGCATATGTACTATTTCTGTACTTGTATTGTGTAGTACTGGAAATTTACTTTTAATATTTTGTACTATTTCTTTACTTTAAAAATTATTGTAATATTTAGGTGCCTGTATTTTATAGTACTTGATTTGTACCTAAAATTTTGGTACAGAAATAATATCAAAAATATTCCATGTTTGGAAATTATAACTTTAAGAGATTTGAAATAGACAAACGGTCAAAATGCAGAAAATGTAACGGTGTAACTAAAAACCTGTCGTACGTAAATTTCAAGTACAAATCAAGTACTGTAAAATGCAGGTACCAAAATATTACAATTATTTTAACGTAACATCATAGAACTGAATATTAAAAATACTACATATTTTTGCTACAGAAATAGTACCTATGCAAAACTCTGCAACTGTTTGTAATGCATCCCGCTATCGCCAGTTTCTCGGTTTTATAGTTATGAGAAATGCCGCTTTGTAATTGAACATAGGGATACGGAGTTTTAAAATGTTGAATCAAAAAAATTTCGTAGACTATAAGACAATATGTCATGAATCGAATTTGTAAGGTTCAATTAATGGAGTTGAATGCTAGAAACTTAGGGCCGATATATATACATATCAAACCAGAATACTAGACACATTAGAACTGTTTTACCTGCGTTGCCGAAGGCGGAAGTAGATTACGCATCTACTCGACTCTGTCTGTCTGTCTGTCTGTCTGTCTGTCTATCTGACTTTTCGTCCGTCCGTCCGTTAGAAAACTTTTGTCAAAATTTTCTCGACGTCTATGAAAGGGAATGATTTAGTGTTCAACTTAATGCATCTGCCGACCATATAATTATCCTTTTTCTGTTTGCCGATAGTTTGAAATTTTATAACACTTATTATACAAGGAGATTGTTCATCAATGTTTTCTTGGCACTTATGATACGGGAAAGTTAAATATTATTAATTCAGATTGTCATCAGGAATTTTATATACATGTTAATTATTTAAATATAAGTGTTGTCTGCGGTTGTAAATGAATGTTCTAAGTATCGAGCTGTTTTTCGAGGATATTCTGACAATAATAACTTTTCTCTGTTATTTAAACTAAATACGGTTTCACTAAGTCCAAAGAATAATTGATTGCGTAGTCCATTGTAAAATTGGCATTCAATCAGAAAGTGTAGTTCATTTTCAACATGTCTGGAGTCGCACATTCTACATATCCGTTGATATTCCGGCTCACCAGCAAAACGTCCTGTTTCTAATCTTAGCGGAAGAATGCCACATCTAAACTGGACCAGTACTGATCTTTCTCTACGTTCTAAATTTTGTTTAACGTATGTTTCTGTTGAATATGTAGATTTAAAAGTTATGGAAAAGTTCGGAAAGTTAGATAAGCTTGTATGCCATTTTGTTGCACATATATCCATAAGATTGTTTCTGACGCTATTGACATAACATTTTAGCATTTGTTGAAAGTTATCATCCATACCAACTAAAGACATTATTGTTCTTACACTAGATGACCAATTTCTTGTAGATAGTTCGTAGTCCCATAGGAACACCCTTTTACAAAGTCTACTATTTTCCATATCCATCAATCGGTTCCAATATCTAACCATATTACACCAGCGACGTTCTTTTGAAGGTAACCATCCCAAGGGGTACAATCAAAATCACGTGATGGATATACACACACCGGAAGTAACAGTCGAGCAGACCGCTTGAAAGGTAAGTAGTCGTATTTACTTGTTTATATCAATAAAATTTAATAAATAAGATAGTGCACCGAATGTAGGATACTACCTAGTTTTGAAATACACAATTATCCTTGCTGGAAAGCGTGCAGTTAATGCGAACACTTCGACACAGTTCCAAAATTTCACCGTCGAAGTGTTTGCAATAACTGCACGCTTTCTAGCAAAAACAATTGTGTATTTTAAAACTACATACTATCCGACATTCGGTGTGCCAACTTATTAGTCAAAATTTAATTGATATAAACAAGAAAATGCAACTACTAACCTTTCAAGCGGCGAGTTCGACTGTAACTTCCGGTGTGTGTATATCCGTCACGTGATTTTGATTGTACCCCTTGCATCCAACATCTCCATTGATAGCCAGCTTTGGAGCAAACTTGTGAACTCCCAAAAAGAATCTTATGGCCCCATACTGAAGAACAGTTGTCGAGTATAGGTACAATACAAGAGACATACAGTTTTTCATAAGTCTTTATACCGAATTTTTTTAAACTGTGTATCTTCGATATAATAGCTCTTCCACCAGCTGCAGAAAGATTTTCAGCATTCGATGTATAATCTTTTTTCTCGTTGAAAATAACTCCAAGATACTTATATTTGTCTGTTATTTGCAAAATGTTCCCTCCGATTCTAAACTGAAATTCACTCCTTTTTTTTGCGAGATGCTCTGAAGTGTACAACTTTTGATTTGTCTGTATTAATTAAGACTCTCCATTTTTTTTACACCAATCATGTAATTTATCTAGCATCTTTTGCATGTCACATTCATTCTCGGCCATCAAAACAATATCGTCCGCATATAGAAGTAAAGACAATTTCGATTCTCCAATATTAATACCAAGTCCAAGTTGGTTGATTTTATCTACAAGATCATCAATAAAAACAGAAAATTATGTCGGAGATAAATTATCACCTTGTTTTACATTAGAGTTACATAAAAACTAACCGGACATTTTATTGTTTAATCGAATACTTGCGGTTGTTTGAACATATAAACTTTTAATAGAGTTATATATTTTCCCATCAATAGTATTAAGCAACGGTTTGTACAGAAACATATCACGATCTACGAAATCAAAAGCCTTTTTTAGATCAATAAATGTGGCAGTAACATTAGGATTTATAGATTATCGTTGTTCATCTCAACGAGATTGATTTTCTCGCGTGAGCCGGGACGGCGAGTAGAGATGATCAATGATAATCTATTTATCGCTATTTTACCTGTGACGAGTCGTCAATTTCATGGCAATTTCGTTAGCAACGCCAAGTGCCTGCTTAGTTTCTAGCGATAATTTTCCATCTCAAGCGAGTACCTTGATATGAAAATTAACACAAAAAAAAGATCAAAGGAAAAATGCACAAAATAGCGATAATGTTTTTTTATTATGCTGGTAAGGGTGAATATATGATCCTCACACGAACGATTTTTACGAAAGTCGTTTTGATCCTGAGAAAGTAAATCATTATCCTCCAGATATGAAGACACTCTATTGTTTATAAATCCACTGTACAGCTTCGAAACACACGACAAGAAACTGATTCCTCAATAGTGTAGTGGAATGCGTTTATCTGGTGATTTATCTTTAAGTATCGGACAGATAATAGCCTGGTCCAATAATGATGGTACAATGCTCGTGTCGAACACTGGTTGAAACATAGAATATAGGATAGGACGGCGATAACCATGCCAAGAAATCCAAGCTAAAAATTCCGGTCGACCCCCTACGGCAGTCATTAGTAGCTAAAGATTTGATTTCATTCAAGAAATTAATGTATGACCTTCATGTACGTGTCGCTTAGAACACGGCCATATACCAAATGGTCAAAATTAATCATCCATGTAATTTGCTCTATGGGGTGTTTGCAGAATTTCAACGGAGGCAATTTCTTGGCATGGTTTTCTGTCTTCAATACTTCATAAGGGATATTATCAATTCCACACGATTTACCGTTTTTTGTTCTTGAGACAAGTCGCCTTATTTTATCTATAGTTATAGCTGAATTCAACTCTTCATTTTCAATAAACAAAGGATCGAACATTCTTTCTTCTAATAAGACTTTATGACTAGAGGCGTATTTTTTAAAATTACCATCGAAATCGTCCGCTGAATTATCCATATTATATATATTTTGAAAATCAGTTTTCCATTTTTCTAAAACAACCTTTTCATCAGTATAGACTGTGAATTAACAAATTGTTTTTAATCAGCTTTTAAATTTTGATCAATCATGTATTCACTGAGTGTACGAGGACCCTTTATAAATTTTTATTTCTGACACCGTACAATTGTAACATTTAGGTTCTTGACGTAAATGATATTGCTTTAGTATTTATATAATTTGTCTGGTTGGGGGATAAATCGACAAATTTGGGAATACAATTAAGAGAAACGAAATGTTCAGTTTTAATATCTAGTGACCATATAAATATACACCTGAAGTATATGAACCCTTGGTGATTTGAAAGAAAAGTTTGCCATTAAAAAAACCCAAATACTTTCTAACAAATTGAATATTGATATAGTGTGTCTAAAGGAAGAAGATGTTGTTGATTATGTATGTTCAGCTTCTAACCCGTGTTACCTTTCAACTTTTACTCTTTATACAAAAGTCTCATTTGTTTACGATGTAATTAACAAAAACTTCCCCGACTTATATAACATTACTGACACTAACAAGTTTCAAACATAATGTTATAGATTTAAGGCCGTTGAGATGTCATAGAGTTTGAGACCTCAAAGGGGGTATTACAAACATGAAGATATCTTCGATTTGATGGTCTCAAGTGTCTGGGCCAACACTTTGGTCCAATTTGATAGAAAAGAGGGACGAAAGATACCAAAGGGACAGTCAAACTCATAAATCTAAAACAAACTGACAACGCCATGGCTAAAAATGAAAAAAAGACAAACAGAAAAACAATAGTACACATGACACAACATAGAAAACTAAAGAATAAACAACACGAACCCCAACAGTGTAGCAATATTCCAGTGGTAATTGCATATATTTTTTTTTGTATGGAGAATGTATCTTTCAATATTATTACGATATTTTAGGGCTTGCGTTTCCTATGATAATTTCCTAGATAGAGAATTATCGCTTTCAAGGAATCTATTCAACCTCGAGGCTCTAATGGAAAAGTTGAAATCCCTCCGAAGGTTTTGTGGATAATCATGATTTGGATGGCTATAATGGGATGTACATGTAATCCTGAAGAGGCTCCATAGCTTGTAGATACAACCTCGTTCTCTTTTCGGTTGTGATATCACAAGACCGATGTTAGTAACCGTCTGAACTCTATTTCTCTTATTTTTTTCTGTTCTTTTATCATGGCAAAATAATATATAGGGAAGTTGTCTCACTGCCTCAATAGAAGTTACGACGCCGCACTTACGGGGCGCCGAATGGGACTCTTGTAGTTTTGTACTCAAAATTCAATTTTGTACGGACAAAAGTGACTTTTGTTCAACAAAAATAAGTTCAGTTTAACAAAATTTGTATCATACTACAAATTTAAAATTTTGTCATACAAAATTATCTATCAGCGAACAAAATCACTTTTGTCATGACAAAATTCATTTTTGTTACACAGACTTGAATTTTGTTACCTAATTTGAAAATTGGGCGACAAAAGTCAATTTTGTATTCAAATTAGTTTAGTTTGGTTTCTGTGAACTAATTTGCATACAAAATCGACTTTTGTTACACAAAATTGACAAAAATGAATTTTGTCTCAACAAAATTGGCAAAATTGAATTTTTTCTCACAAAATTGAATTTTGTCTCACAAAAATCAATTTTGTCTCACAAAAGTTAATTTTGTCTCACAAAAGTAAATTTTGTCTCACAAAGTTGAATCTTACCTCACACAATTGACTTGTGTGATTTAATTTCCATATCAGGTAACAAAAGTCAATTTTGTATGCAAATATGTTTATATTTGCATACCTTTTAGACAAAATTGACTTTTGTCATGACAAATATGAATTTTGTCTACAAAAATGAATTTTGTCATGACAAAAATTAATTTTGTCTACACAAATGAATTTTGTCATCACAAAATTGAAGTTCTCACAAAACAAGTCTGTAGCACATAGTTTTGTAAGACAAAATTTTTTTGTTATGACAGAATTGAATTTTGTACAAAACCACAAGAGTCCCATTCGGCGCCCCGTAGCACTGTCTAATACATTAACTTATAGTTGTGGAACAGGATCTGCTTACCTTTCCAAAGCACAGGAGGTTTTTGGTGGGGTTTGTGCTGCTCGGTCTTTGATTTTGTTATGTTTTATTATGTGTATAGAGTTGTTTTTTGTTTTGTATTTGGCCTGGCATAGTCAGTTTCTAGAGTAATGTGTTTGAGTGTCCGTTTGGTACCTTTCGCTTCTCAGGCTTTTCGTGTAGTATGAATGTAGTATTGGAAGGTGAAAAAAGGAAGAGATTTACCATTGAAAGTAGCGAATTAGTAATAAAAATGAAAATTTACCGATAAACAAAATATGCAACCAGGGAATTAAAATGATTATTAGCAAAAATATTTGTTGAACCAAATGGTACACCATACATTGTCGTCACTGAATACTTACGATACTTCCTTTGGTGACAGCAATACGCTTCCGTAGTTGTTAAGTCCTATCAATAAGTTAGTTTATATACATGTTCTATAAATAAATAAATCATTGATTTAAAGTGTGTTTACCGTCATTTTTCCTTTTTCACAGTATATAAAATGCCATGACGATTGGGAAATACGTCAGGACATTTCAGGTAAGAAAAAATGCTGCAAGTTAATACATTAATTTTGTAGTAATTTCCATGAAGCATGGAAAACATACACGCTCAGAAAACGGATAAACTATATGTCATTTTAACCAAAGATTAATGTAAATCAAATAAATCAATACACGCTCATAAGACGGATTGAAAAGAAAAGTTTTAAGTAAATCAATACACGTGTTATTTCACAGACGATATTAGATAATATTAAAAATTATTGTATGGCGCGCCTAGTTCACAAGTAGATAAAAAATTCACACGTCATTTGTCAAGTACAGTTGTATACTAGTACTTTAATCTGAAATAAACGAATATAACTTCACTTACATGATATACAGTTCACAGTCAGTATGCTTTATAAATGAAAAGTGATAGATAAATGTGAGCCAATTCCGTTTGTATGAAAAGTGAAAGATAAATGTTAGCCAATTACGTTTGTATGAAAAGTGAAAGATAAATGTGAGCCAATTACGTTTGTATCCTCATAATTATATATATATATACATTATATTTTAAAGGATTGCATAATAACTCATCGAGGTGTTGAGCATCCAAAACAGAGACATAGACATGTGTGAATCAGTGATGAATAGAACTGGATCACTGCTACATCGGCTTAAAACAGAACCAGAATTCAGATTAAGATTTTTGACATTCCTGTGTTTGGTCTGGTCATTCTTCATTTTAGTGAGTATTAATTTAATCTTAGAAACATCAAATACAGTAACATGGGTAATAGAACACGTATTAGCCTTTAAAAAAAAAGGCTAGCCGTCTCTTAGCTGATGAAAATGGAAAGTGTTCTTGCTTTGTAGATTAATTCATTTAGAATAGCCTTGCATATCGTTTAATGTTGTGTGCGTTTACAAAACTCCAAAAGATTCGGCTATTTATAGATAAAAGTTACCTGTGTTCCAATATCATGAATATGCATGATAAATGACCAGGCACAATCTAATTGCTAAAATAGAGAGGACAAATCCGATATTCTACGGGATTGAAAGACATTTACTAGGTTTGGATTTTCATAACCAATCAACAAACTTTGATTATTCACGTCTCATAATATCTTCCAATCAGGTAGTAAGAAGCATTCACGCACTGACTGTCCATCGTTCAATTCTTAATAACGTCTCCGAGGAGACGTTAACAAAAAAAAAACCGGCCAGTAATTCCCTATTCAAATACATGGTTTTCGTCAATAAAAGGTCTAATTACTGGCGTCATGATCAGGAATAATTCTGTTGGAAGTTCTGTTGGTTATACGAATCTACTTGGTGTGAACGTCAATATATCAGCAATCTTACAAAAATCAAATAGGAATCAGTTTTAACTTCCTTTGTGTAAGTTGTACAACTCAGGAAGTATTGAAAGGCCGAGAAAAAAATGTTGGGAATACAAAATATATAAAACAACCAGAAACAATTGTAATATCACCTTCGCCGCAAAATACACTAGCCATTTGAAAAGAAAACAATATACATATATATATACGAAATGCATATTCACCAAACATGCAGAGGAAACCGAGATCCAATATGATACAAGGAAATAACCAGGGTAAATATTGGAAAAGCACTTTTTGCTATATCTCATCAAGACAGTTTCTGATAGGGTTTTCAATAATGAAAAAATGAATCGTTCCACCTTCAGCAAGATTAAACATGTTTAAAGAAGATAGTCAGATTTTATGGCCCCTAATGTCTATCTTATTCAAGTTTTCTTTGCAAAACCTGGACTAGTTGAAAAACGCGAACGTTTTAATTGTATTATATGTTCTAAAAGCTTTCATATGTTATTAAAATAAGCTAGACGTATTAATCAAATGCACACGTGTTATTGCAAATAAAAAGAAAAATTGAAATAATTGGATGTTATTGCACTCTTATAAAAAAAAAAACAGGTATGCACTCTTAATAAAACCAAAGACAGATTGAAAAAATCACAACAGGACGTATGCAAAACGGTTGACTAGCTATTTCTGCTTTAATGAATCGTGAACGTCATATTGTCAATAGTCCCACACTGTATCGCCAGGTTTTATTATATTTAAGTTAATGTACCCGACTACCTGTATATATGATAACTGTAAGAAGTTTTAAATTTAAACTGTCAGATAAGAAGTTTCAGGTAGTAGTTATGAATATCTAATGCATTTACAAATCCTGTTTTATTGCTATATGGTATAAACTTAATGCTGTTGAACATGATTTTGAGATAAGTCCCTGTAGTAACTCGGCAAACCTAGTTATGGTCTTCCTTCATTTGGGATTTTGAGGTAGCAGATAACAACTGGTCTAGATCTTTAATGAAATGTACAAATTTTGAGAGTAGTATGTAATTCATGTGTAAGACTGTTCATGTAAATATAGATAAATTTGTGGAATTTTTTTACGACTATATTTTCAACAACAAAAAAATCAACAATATTCTTGGTGGATTATTTTTTTTTTTAATTTTGCCACATAAAGGGAGATAACTCACATAGTAGGGGATATAACTCAGATACAGTAATTTTATAAAAGAAAGTGTTGTGAATTTACCTATTTTAATATGAACATGTAGCAAGAAAACAAGTTCGGTGGCCCCATTTTCATTTTCCTATCTGAAAGCATGTTATAAGAGCTTTTTTCTCTTGTGTTATCTTAACATTCTATGGTGAAGTTTTCTTTTTAGTCCCACACAATTGAATTTTCGATGCAAAATCTACACAGATCTGACAATTTCGTAAAACCTGTAGCGTATAAAAAAGGACCCGGTGACCTATACTTTTTATTATATTTTTGAAATATTATAATAAAACTACATTTTGACAAACTGTAATATAATCTCTATGTTTTTTTTATTAAGACGCCACAACCACCTTAAACTAAAGTGCATAGTGCCATAAATCAAGAAATTATGTTTAGAATGTGAAATACGTCATTGTATAAAATTAGAAATAATTTGTAAATTTTCTGTGTCTCTTTTGAACTAGTTGCACATAATTAGACATAAGCATAATCATATTCATTGATAATTTCTTAAGTAATGTATTTTGTTGTATTTAGGGATGGATTCTTGGACAATTTGGGCCATCAATTTTCGATTTACAGTACATTACTAATACAGATTTGGAGGGAGCATCATTTTACTACATATCACATAATGTAGGATATCTGATTGGTTCGTTGATCAGCGCGGTTCTGATTGGTAGATGTGATTGCAATTTTCTCTTATTTGTGACAATGTGTATCTATGGTATTTCTGTATTCGCAATACCGTGGTGTTACCTGCCACCAGCCATGTTAGTAGCGCAGGCAATTAGGGGCCTCTCAGGAGGTCTTCTAGATACAGGTAAGTCATCCAAAAGTATATATCTAGAAGAATTGTTACTAAGTGACTAATACCGATTGCGAACGACACTTGTTTTAATTAAGGTAAAATTATGTTTTTTGTTGTCTTGACAACCACACTCATACGGCATTTCAAACCTAAAAAGGCGTCAAGATGGGATATAGAGGTGAACTTTGCACGATGGAGAAACAACCGTATACTTTGAAATTAAAAGTCGTGCTCACGTCTATGTATTCACATAAAAGAGAGGTGAACGTTACCAAAAGGGATATTCAACCATTATATGTTGAAAACAAACGGTCAATGAAGTAGTCGAAAATCTATCAACAAACGATCAAAAGACAAATAACAGTATACAAAAAAAAAACCCGAAAGACTGAACACGGACCCTACCAAAAACTGGTGTTGATCTCAGAGCGGTACTTAGACCCTGCTCCACATGTGACACCCGTCATGTTAATTCTATAAGATACGTTGATAATGTATATCATGTAATAACTTTAAGACATCCTGCAATAACGGACCGGTAATTGATTCTTTTCTAATACGAAATAGCGATGTAAATATTTTCTTAACCTTGAGATTTTTTTTTTAATTGAATCACGTTTTTATGACAAAGGATACACGAGACTGTTACCAGTATAAACAACTCAAACATTGAAAAAGCACTAAGAACAAAAATAATTAAAGCAAGAGCAACATGAAACCCTATTAAAACAAAACTAAGGGGCGGTAGCAGGTGCTCCCGAGGGGAAAGATGATCCTGCTTGACAATGTGACATGAGGTACCATCGTGTTGCTCGTAAAATCCCGGTGATCCGTGTATTTTTGGTAGGTCACATTCGAAAAGAAAATGACGCTATTGTAGATACAACAATTGGAATATATCTGTCATCATCTTCGAACAGATATTTCATAACAGTCAACCAACTCGTGATGGCGTCCGGAGCGTCACTGATGAGTCTTATGTAGACGAAACGCGCGTCTTGCGTTCTAAATTATAATTCTGGTACCTTTGATAACTAATTAACCGCTTGGAACTCATGGTTTAATGAACTTACGGACATACATAAATTATGACATAACATCATAGAGCATCTAACGACGTCCAAAAAAGTAGAAGACTAAACGAAAGTCTAATATATGTTTCTCTTACAACTGATATAATAAAAGTTCTTACATAATCTGTTCGCACGAACGTAAACTGACGTCGGTCTTCATCTATTGGATAAACCTATAATTTCTAACCGATATCGAGTATATTTCCAGTGAAAATTAAATATTGTCAAAAGGGTCATTATAAATAAATTGTGCTAAGAATTTAATGAATCGCTTTACTTTTCAGTTGCAAATTCGGAGCTCTTGAGTCTATTTGGAAATCAAGTCAGTCCTTATATGCAGGCCATGCATTTTGCATTTGCTACAGGAGGAATAATCAGTCCTTTGGTCACAGCACCATTTCTCACAGAACAGTATGATAATGGTGGCAATTCGTCGATAATAAACCAATCATCGTTAGTTATGCAAACTGGAAATATACAATTAGATAACATTTCATATCATTTGAATAATCTAACAACTGTGGAAAGAAATACCACGTACCATACGTCGAAGGATTCACATATATTCATTCCGTACACAATATCAGGTGTTCTCGCCATGTCTTCATCTGTATCGTTTTTACTTGTTTATATCAAATCCAGAAGACTAGCCAAACGACAAATCGATGAGGTAAAAATTGATCGAAATGAACGTCGATTATCTTTCCTTGTCAAACTGGTAATTTTGACAATAATGTCCATTATATTTCTACTATACACTGCGATGGAAGACACAATAGGTGCTTATGTTGCAACATTTTGTGTGGAACAGATGGCCATGACTAAGGAAGATGGATCTTATGTGACCGCCGTATTCTGGACTTTCTTTGCTTTTGGGAGATTAACAGGAATCCCAATTAGTAATATAGTTAAGTCAATACCCTTAGTTGGTATATATTCATCTTTACTTGTGATATCTTTTCTGTTGTTATCATTTTCACCTATGATAAATTCTTCTGTTACCGTATGGATTTCTACTGCTGTAACTGGATTTGCTATGTCTATATTATTCCCGACTTTGTTCACGTGGGCAGAAGCAGACTTTTTATTGGTTACCGGTAAAATTGCGTCATTGTTCATTATGACATCAACTTTAGGATCTATAACAAGTCCAGCGGCATTAGGATATTTGATTGAAGAAGTCAGTCCGATGTGGTATTCATATATACTTCTTGGAGAAAGTGTAGGAGTAATAATTTTCTTCGTGATAGCCATTATTCTTAAAAAGAAGCTTCCACAATTAGATGATAATAATGACAGGTTTAATATAGAAATCAAAATTGATGCAGATTCTAGTCCTGAACGGTCTGTACTTATGGATGTACCAGAAAATAAAGTCTCATAAAACTTACTTTGTAAAGAATTATACGACGAAGGAATCAATAAAACATAGATTAGTGAACTACTCCCTTCACTTGAGATCTCTTAACCTATCTACTTAAATACTCATGTGATAATTTAACCTATATGATAATTTTTTCTACATTTATCAGCATGAACATTTATTATGTTTAATGCCTGGTCAGAAGTTTTCTATGAAAAAAGCTATATTTATCAAAAATTATATTCAATAGTATTTTCGAATGATTGTAAGCAGTCAAAAACTGTTGAGTTTTCATCTGAATAACAAGCGACTATCAAAATCTATTTTTTGTTGATGCAAACTGTAGAAATATTAGTCTTGTTTTCATCTAAATTGTCTATCCATAACACTGTTTGGTCAGGACAGATTAAATACTCTTTCTCAGTTATTATCCTTCTTGAAAAATCATTGTTCTTCAGATATTAACCTTGTTGTCAGTTGAAAATAGTTGACTCGAAGCTAAATTGCTTTCAATATTTTAGGCTTGATTCTTATGGAGGTAACTTCAGACGTTTGACACACTCAGAATTCTAGGTCACGAACAAGCTTCCCTTAACTAGAGCATGGCATTTCAGACGCACCAGGTTGTAGCACAGGTAAACTAATGACACTTGCAATTGATACTCTGAAAATAAAGATAACAGATTGGAATCGACTGCTAAAAAAGTGTACACAATAACTGAAAGACTTATAAGTGTCTACATTTTAACATTATTTTGATTAAAATGGTCGTGAAAATTGGAAATGCGGGTCATAATATTATTAAACCCAATTATGCTTAAAAACTTTCCAAAGTCAAATAACTCTAATCGAAGCATTTTTTAAAAACTAGATCTGTTCAGAAACAATACACGAGTATTTACATTTCTCGACTATAAATGCGAACAAAGTAATAAAAGAGGGACGAAAGATACCAAAGGGACAGTCAAACTCATAAATCTAAAACAAACTGACAACGCCATGGCTAAAAATGAAAAAGACAAACAGAAAAACAATAGTACACATGACACAACATAGAAAACTAAAGAATAAACAACATGAACCCCACCAAAAACTAGTGGTGATCTCAGGTGCTCCGGAAGGGTAAGCAGATCCTGCTCCACATGTGGCACCCGTCGTGTTGCTTATGTGATTACAAATCCGGTAAATAGTCTAATTCGGTAGGTCACATTCATGAAAGGGAAGGGGATTGTAGTTACGACGTAAGGAACATATCCGATATCATTTGTAATAAAATATGTTTGAATTCATTTTTATAAAGGTGGACATAACCTCTGCATAAAAGGGATATATATACTAGTTAAAGATATTTTTTAACAGTAAAGTTATAGAATTTTCTTCCTTTGTTTAAGTTTGAATGTGTGTATTTCATATGTGTAATATACTATTATTTCATTTATTCCAATCAGTCAATCAGTCAACGGGAACCGTTCGGTAACTCGATTTTTACCGACTGTAAAGTTTTATGCATATTCATTCAATTGTATCTGTTAAGTTGTCAATGTCTATCTTTTATTAGGGCATAAACAAAATGCTTTCCAAACATATTGATATAAAATAGTACGACTGTTTATTTTGTTTTTATGTCATTTTTTAAGTTTGTTTTTCTATTTATACAAGAACGTATATCACTGGTTTAATTTATTTTTTAAAAGCGTACACTGTATTAGATCGTATAATTGTTTTTTTATCTTTAATAAACTGGATGTCGATATAAAAATAACATCGTGTATTTTGATTAAAAAATCAAACAGTCACTAAATCTTAGGAAATTGCTGAATCGTTGTAAGATTTGTCAGACTTCGTATGGAGAAAAAAGACGAAAGACATCACAGTGACAATAGTGTTGTATTGTGGTTTACATATGCATGTTTTGTCGTCTTTATTTGTTTATGCGTTTCTCTGTTATGAATGTGTGTGTGTGTTGTATTTCTGTCACTTAGTGTTTGAGTGATATTTTGTAACATTGTTATAAAGTGGGAGGTTTGGCTTGTCAGTAAACCAGGTTCAACACACCGTTTTTACACTAAAATGCCCTTTACCAAGTCAGGAATATTGCAGTTGTAATCAAATAGTTCTTTTCTAGTATGTGAGTTGGCGAGTTTCTGTTGAATTCCGAAGGTTCTGTGGTTCCTTTCTTTTCCTCTTATAGTTGATGTGGTTCCCTCGATTTTGTTTGTAACCTGGAGTTGTCTTTCTCAATCTATTTATGAGATTTGAAAAGCGGTTTACTGCTGTTGCATTTAAATTAAAAGTCGACGAAAAAGATGTCTGTAAATTTTAGGATTTTTTAAATTTTGAACTGCCATCTGCTTGTTACCTATTGAAATTCAATCGTGCTGGCCAATAGTAGTACATGTAAATGAACTTTGCCATCCTACCCGATTTATACGCGCTCATCACTGACGAACGAATAAAAAAAATAGATACTAAAGTAATTCACGTCAAGGCAGAAGCGATGCTACCAGGCTGTCGAAACCTCTTGTATTGCCATTGATTCAGTTATTAAAAATGAACTCATCATAGATTCAGGCATTAAAATTGTGTCTGTATAAGACTCATCAGTGACTCTTGAATGAAGAAAGTTAAACCAAAAAAAAGGTCAAATATTAAACGCACTAAAAAGTATACAAGATGTCTTTATAAATTAAATGCATATGCATCGGGGTCAGTCATGTTACGAGAGCTCAACCCTCCCCTTGTCTAAAGCACTTGTGAATCACCACAGTAAATCAAGGTCGACTGAACTGTAAAAACTAGTGAAGTAGGGTTCTCATTGGATTGGCACGATGCACATGAATGCTTAACATAAAGGAAAAGGAACCGATCTTGGGGTACTTGATGTAACTGAAATCTTCTTCAAAGCAAAAAAAAAACTGCTGATGAATAAATGATATTTTCCTAGAGTAAAAGTTCATTTCATATAGTCTCTTTAATGTCCACACGTCATGCGTCATTGAAACTAATGCTAAGTATATTGTACTCACCTCCTAGATTTCCTGTTTTCTTCTGATTCAACACTCATTTGAATTTCGTTTTCAAACGAATATGTATTTGCTTGTCTGGACACAAATGTAATAGTCCAAACTAAAACAAGCAAGACAATAGTTTGACCCAATGTTATATAAATGAACCATTTAGGAGACAGGTTATCCATTAAGTACCCTATCATTATCGGATTAATCATCGATCCAAGTGAAGCAGAAAACATTAGAAGAGAGGCTACTTTTCCAGTTACAGGAACAAAGTCCTCTTCTGTCCAGAGAAGTATCGACGGAAAGAACACAGATATTGAAAATCCTACTACTGGTGAAAATATCCAAATTCCAGTGGGGAATCCAAACTTTGTAGAAAGAAATATTCCAATTGTGCCTGCCAATACGATATTGATATAAACTCGTAACAATGTTGATGGCTTAAAATGTTTTGCAATGAAAATTGCAGTAAAGCGTCCAAATGCATACGCCGCCCAGTAAACAGAGACAAGATATGAGCCTGTTTGCTTCGTCCATTGAAACTGATTAACAGTGAACGCTGTAAAAAAACCAAAGTACGTGTCTTCAAGTCCATTATCCACTCCTATAAATAAACTCATTAAAACGAGTATGAGTAATTTAAATGGTAGAGGTAGTTTTCTATGTCTATATTCCATTCCATCCGGGTTCTTGGTATCCATACGATATTCGGATCTGCTTTGCCAACATAAACATAAAAAGGGAATCGCTGCAGTTAGACACAAACCTGTTGATATCAGGTAAGCTTGGTAAAGAATTGACTCTTGTCCTCCAATTTCTGATTTGTTATCATTGTAAGCAGTTGAATCGTTAATAGTCGTATTGGTAAAATTTAGACCATTGCTGTTTGTTGTTAATATACCAGACATTCCAGCATTGGAAAACATTGCGTCATATGATTTAGTTGTCGATTGCCACTGTGTTTCATTGTTTTCATTTGAGGGCGTTGGCAGAAGAAATGGCGATGTAGCAATTGGTGATAAAATTCCACCTACTGCATAAATGAAATGTAGCGTTTGCATGTACGACCGGGCAGATTCTTCTTCTCGGAACTTCAGAATAAAGACAGAATGTCCAGCTAAAAGTTAGCAGTGATATAAAAAAACAATAATGTAGATATGGATCTGCTTACCCTTCCGGAGCACTGAGATCACCCCCAGTTTTTGGTGGGATTCGTGTTGCTTAGTCTTATGTTTTCTATGGTGTTTCTTGTGAACTGTTATTTGTCTGTTTGTCTTTTTCATTTTTAGCCATGGTGTAGTCATTTTGTTTTCAATTTATGAGTTTGACTGTTCCTCTAGTATCTTTCACCCCTCTTTTGCAACACTTTCACGTAAGATTATTTTAACAGAACACTTCGTCTTTTTTTTGCAGCAGGTAAGTCAAAAGGACATAATTGTTGCCCTCGTTTTGAGAAATTCATATATTTGTTCTGATATCCAAAAGGGACACACTTTCGGAAATGTTAAAAGACATTTACATTTATTTTTTTCTACATATATTACATAATGGCACACGCTACAATAAAGTTTTACTCTATGAAATGAAACTTTGAAGAACTTTTTTTCCAAATTGTCTAGAATATGAAAATAAGCTAAAATATATGATTTGCATATACACCACGAGTTTAAGATACTATTTAAATCGTTTAAACAAAAGTTCATGGGTAGATGCAAAATATATGAAATATAAGGCGAACAAATTTTCGGTTACTTAAATACGAAACAAATTAAGATCAACAACGAATTTTAATACCCTCGAAATATTTTTTTCTCAGTCAATCACTAAAAATCGATACAAGAAAAACATGAATCCATAGTAATCTTATAAAGATTTATATAACACTGCTTAAAGAGTTTGAAGTTGCACATTCGTGTTGATTATAAACGTTTACATGTATGCCTTAGGTGTGACATGGAATGTGGTAAAAAATATATCTACATAGCAATTGACTCTGTTAAAATTGTATCATGTTGATAATTATACAAACCTGCATCCAATAAGCCACCTCCTATTCCCTTAAAAATGTGCATTAATACCATTACTTCATATATTACAGAAAAAGGAATCGCAGCTGATGTAGACGCCAGCATGAAAAGGCCAATTAAAATGATTCGATTTGCATTCATTCGTCCAAACAGTCCGCCACTGATCACTGAACCACATAAATAACCAATGAAAGTTGCTGTTACAAACCAAGAAGCTTCCTCTAACGTACTGTCTGTTAATTTCTCGAGATCCAACAAGGAAGGTCCAAGCTGGCTCATAACCCATCCCTAATCATACAAAATTAAAGTCAGTCAGGCAATAAAGACAATAACAATCAAAACCAAGGAGTAAACAAAGACTCACAAAATAAAATATCAAAGTTTCCATGTAAAAAAGAATCCAATGGCATTTGCTTCCAGAACGGTTCAAAGTTAGTTTTAATGCCATTTGCTGCGTTTAATATACGGTATCAGAATCATTACGAATCACATTTATATCAGCTAGAATTGAAATATTAGTTAATCCACGATTCAATAAACGTTCTCATTTTTAAAACTGTCAACTTGTAATTCCTCAGAAATTTAACAATGAAACATTTACATTTTACAGCGTTTTCGGTCCATTATTTAACTTTTTTTTTTAACCTTGACTAAAAATTGATCCACGTAATGCATATAAAGATAAAAGGGTCAAAAGTACATTGATTCCTGTTTTTATTTCACTCTTCACTGTAACAGATGTCATTGTCGACATTGACAATCCATGCAAACAGTTAATATAGTACTCCAGGACCTGCGTACAACCATCATCTTTTAGGGGTTGTGTTTTTTTTTTGGGAAAATGCTTCATGTTTAAAATATTCGCACTATAAACGCTTACAACCATATAAAACTATTACAAGAAGCATTCATTACATGTTTTATGCTTCATGAATGCATTTATGAATTATATCAAGCTTTTTAATGTGTTTTCCATGCATTGTTTTAAAATTGTCGACATTTAACTTCTGCATTCCTAGCTGTTATATTTTATACAGAAATATAATTTAATATTCACTATTGACAAGCGCATGATGGTAACTGAAGTTACCACGATCCCAATATGTCGAAGGGGAATCCCGTTAAGATCTTTCACTCTTAATTTCTTTGTGTTTACAGATCTATACGGGGTCAGTAAATTCCATATAGGGTTCCAAGCTCTCATCCCATATGGAATTTACTGACCCCGTATATATCGTATTAGGTCACTAACACACTATGTAACTAATAATACGCCTTTGGATCAAATGATATGTAAACATTGTATTGATAACAAAATTGAAGATGAGTTTCATGTTATATGTGAATGTAACCTCTATCAAGAGGATAGGAAAAAGTTTAGTGTAATGTTGACATTGTTAATATTATGCCATGTTTTCGTAATTAATACAGTTTTGATAAATTTAGATATTTAATTAACTGTTCGGAGACTGATGTTTTCAACAGATTTCTTTTACATATAGAAAAATGTATTTTGATGTGGGAATAATTGCATAATATTGATGAGGATATTTTGTCTATTGTTTGTTAATAGTGTCACAATTGCTGTCTCTATGTTTAATTCTGTATTTATATTTGCATGTACTAGTTAGTTAGTTACATTTTTATTTATTTATTCAAATGATTTGAATTTATTTTGAAAATATTAAATATAATTTGATGTATACTTTATTTTTTCTCCAGCTTGAAAACATGTGATAGATTTTTTTTAAATTTTATTTAATAATGATAAAGTTCTTGAAAGTGTCGCTAGAACCTGCTAAAACATTTTAATCAGAAGATTTTTTTTCATATATATAATTAATTATTGTGTGTTTTATTGATATTCATAAGCAAATGTATATTATATATAATATGTACAATATCAAATTGTATTTTAATAATATTGTTTGTACAGTCTCTCATAATTTTTGTAAGATTGGTACATACAATGTGCATTTAAAGTTTGTTGTTATGTACGGAAGCCGTAAGGGGACACACAAAACATAAGGGGACACACAAAACATAAGAAAATATATTTGTAATTCGAGATCACGATAAAACATTACCGTTTTACCGAGATCTCGATAAAAAATATATCGTTATCTCGTTAAAACGAAATTGTTATATCGAGATCTCGGATTTTAAAAAGTTATCTCGGATTATTAAATCGTTATCTCGATTTATTATATCGTTATCTCGATTTATTATATCGAGATCTCGGATTATTATATCGTGATCTCGGATTATTATATTGTTATCTCGGTTTAATATATCGTTATCTCGAGAAAATGAAACTGTTATTATTTTTAAATTAATGTGGTGAGACTTTAATAAAATACTAAATCTAAATCTAGATAGATAATAACATGTCATTTCCCATATTGGTAGTGGTATCAGCCCACGACCCATATCAAGCCCTCGGCCTAAGGCTCTCTGGTTTGATATGAGAGTCTAAGGCTGATACCAGGGTTAATATGGAAAATGACATGTCATAATCTAGTATCTTGCCATATATAACGTTGTACACAAAGAAAACTTTAACCTTTTGCATTATAAACATGTAGATCCAATAGAGATATGCATATTAAAAGAAACAAAACCAAAAAAGTGAGAATTTTTTCAAGTTTCTCCGGGTGCGCGATTCTTTCGCTGTGTTGAAGACCCATTGGTTGCATCCGGCTGTTTACTGCTCTATGGTCGGGTTGTTGTCTCTTTGACACATTCCCTATTTTAATTCTAAATTTTATTTTATTCTGGAACTATTTTTTTTTAAAACACAGCCGAAGGGAGAGGAATATAAATGCAAAACAAAAACAAAAAAGACTCAAAACATTTTAATATTGGTGTTAAATGATTTATGAATACTGTAATATAGTAAAATCACTTTGAACAGTTAATTTTTTTTTTTAAGTCTCAAATATGTCATCATTTGGATATTTGACATTAATTGTCATCTAGGAAATAAACTCATCATAGATACCAGAATTAAATTTTGTATTTCCGCCAGACGCGCGTTTTGTCTACAAAAGACTCATCAGTGACGCTCGAATCCAAAAAAGTTTAAAAGACCAAATAAAGTACGAAGTTGAAAAGCAGTGAGGACCAAAATTACTAAAAGTTTTGCCAAATACAGCTGAGATAATCTATTCCTGAGGTAGAACAGCCTTAGTATATCAAAAATTCAAATTCAAGCAGTTAATTTTATTAATATGACCATAGCAATGATAACGCATGTAAGCACAGAAGTGCTCACTACTGGGCTGGTAATACCCTCGGGGAATTAAAACTCCACCAGCAGTGGCATCGACCCAGTGGTTGTAAATAAACTTATCATAGAAACCAGGATTAAATTTTGTATTCCCGCCGGACGCACACGAATTGAATATTACTTCGTCGTTTTATAAATTTTAAGTGTAAAGCAGATCATTATGAGTAACTTTAATTTGAAAATTCAATTAAAAAAAAGTTGATAATGATTTCTTTCGCATCAGTTTCCGCAAGGTAGACAGAAACATAAAAAAAAAGACCTTGTCCATATAACATAGAATTTATATTTACCAATACAATAAATGCCCAGCATAGGAATATCCATATTAAAAAACGTTGTTTGAAATCTTTGTCTGTTGATAACCTCTCCATCAAAGAATCCGGAATAGTCTTTGCTATGTTACCTTCCATCATTCCAGTTGTTTCACTTTCGTCAGTTACCCTCTGTTTATTTGAGGTATAATAGTTGTGGTTCTTATGATCTAAAATCCACGTTATGGATCACGCCATGATTGGCTTATTTATTTTTCATTTTGTTATCTATCATACAATTGGTTCTCAATGCTATTCGGATTTATTCTACTCTTTTTCGTACAATAAATCTCGTATGATAGATAACAAAATTTAAAAATAAATAAGCCAATCAGAGCGTGGTCCATAACGTGTTTTTTGGATCATATGAACCATTACTATTATACCTCTTTATTTTGTATCTGCTCATCCATATCATCACATGTGTTCCTTGTGACTTCAGAATTTCCCGTCGGTTATCACGTTTTCGTTTTATTACGTTAAAAATGATAAAACATTATCCTGAAGATATATATTAGATTATTAAATTATTTAACATAACTTTAATATTACTAAATTTAGGTACCCTCATGTTAGATCATAGTCTGGAACTTTAATGAGGTAGATATATAAAAAAAAAAAAGAAAAAAAAAAAAAGTACCACGAAATCTTAGATTATGCCATTTTTGCCCTATTAAAGATATAACGTCACGGTATCCAAATTGCACCGGTTACCCAAATTGTAGCGGAAATCTTATATGTTTTCTTAGAGACAAAACAATTTGTATTTTTGTTTTTATTATTTGACATTATGCACATCTTTCAACATAAGTAAATATATTCAAATATGCACAAAACATTATTAGTATACATCAACAGATGATGTATCACTGCAAAAGGTAAAATGTACGGAAACTTTTAAAAATGAACAAATAAAACATGTTACAAGCCTCCATTTATTCAGAAATGAATAGTGAGCATGGATTAGTAATGATAAATTGTTCTAAATATTTGAAAAAAACTAAAAACAAATTTTAAAGGATGTGAATTTAAGTTTGGCAGAAATTTGGGAAATCTGCATTCCAGAATCATGGATAGTTTGGAGGTCTGTTGAGACTAATTTTTTAATAATTCAGTATGGATTCAAAATTAAATTGGTGAAACCATACAGTGAGTAATTATAGTTCTACAAAATAAACATAGAAAGGGAACTTTTGTTTGGATCATGAATAATAGTAGGTGAAAGAACTGTCAAAATAGGTGAAATTTTGGTACCCTCATGTTAGATAATGAATGTCATTTCTTCTTTCATTGCAAAATAAATAAAAATTTGAGAAATAACTACTTCTCTAAAATTGCTTCTCAAAATATTGACTTTATGAGTTGCACTAACAATAAAAAAGAAATACAATATATACTCAATCCATCAAATTTAAACAGGTATAAAGTTTAGTTTCCTGTTTAAAACAGTCAATGGAACTCAGGACAGGGGACTCTTGCTTTGCCAATGTTTTGTGGTATATTAATATGATATAATTTGTATTTTGATTTGTCACTATATACCAAACTTGCTACAATTGATATATAGAGAATAATACATGGCAAAATCCGTATCATATGTCGTATCATCCCGAGACATCAATATCAGCCCAAGGGCCTTGAGGCCCGAGGGATGATATTGGTCGAGGGTGATACGGCATGTGATACGGATTTTGTCATGTATTATACACTTTATCATATATTTCAACAGAAGAGTATTATATTATATGAACTGTTTTCTGATCCATAGCACTGGGTTACCTTCAGTTCTACTTTTGTCTTGTTTCAAAGGCCTTAAAAGAACTGCTCAATTACTTATCCGAAGCACCTGGGTTACCTTACAATTTGCGTGCTGTTGTTTTAAAAATATTTTGTTTATTATTGTATTAATTTGTGTGTTTTGTAGTTTTCATAGTTGCATTTAGTGTGCCAAAAAATATGAAAACTTGACGTTCGTGACGTCACATACAATATGAAAACTCGACGTTCGTGAACGTCACATAACGATGACGTCATTCAAAAAATTTACCTATTTTGAGGAAAATTTTTCTTCAAGCCAAAAAAAAAAACCAAAACTGACTTTATGTAAAAAAATTAAAAAAAAAAAAAAAGTAGGGGTGTGATAAAGGGTATGCGATAGAGGGTAGGGGTGTGATAAAGGGTATGCGATAAAGGGTGCGCATCAAAGTTACGCGATATGGATTTAACAACAGGCTATTTATCACATATGCAAAACTACTGTATTTACTACTAAACATATGATAAATACATATATACTATATCTGGGACTATTATACTTAAGTTTTTGTTTTTCAGTTTGTCACAAACATGTTTAATTTTTTTACATGACAATAAAGATTATTATTATTATTCAAATGTTTGATGCTCTCTGCTTTTAGTGTGACAGTATTTAGATACAAAGTCATGCCATTGTGTGCTTTACTCTTTCCGATTTTTGCTTGAATGATTGACATTTCTGTGTACTTTTTTTAGCTTCTTAGGACAGGCACTTGTCTCAGAATTTGTTTCCTATATCCCTTAATATAATAGTAAGGTATATAAGGGGGGGGGGATCTGAGACAAGTGCCTGTGCTACTTAACATGATTTAAGTTCTTTATAAATGTACTTTGAATATCAAATGTCCTTTACGTTGTTTATTTGTGCTTTGTATGATTTGTGTGTCTTGCATACTTTATTCGTGCGAAATTGCATTAAATGTAGTCATTAGAATCCGTAATTTGATTGGCTGACAGCAACCGCGGAGCTCACCAATATTCTGTATTTGTACGGGTACGTCGAAGTTACCGATACTGTCTTTTATTTCCGTTTAAAATAAAAATAACTATGACTGCACGTGCTATCCGGGACAATATTAAAACAATAGATATAAAACCTAACGAAAAGCTTCATATTTAACTCTTAATTGTATTTTTGTAGCTTGAAAAAGTAATTATAACTTGAAGAATTGAAGGCTTCTTATTATAACTTTACAGGGATGTAAAAGCGTTGATCGTGTGCAATAGTGTTCATTTTGTTTTTAACTCTAATGTATAGTTCATTTTTAGTAATAGACTTTTGGCGTGGTTCGGTATTTTCATTTTGCCATTTGATTAGGGACTTTCCGTTTGGAATTTTCCTCGGAGTTCAGTATTTTTGTGATACTACTTTTTCGTAACATAAGAAGTGGTTCTTTACTTATACTTCTCTTCATTGTAAATCTTTGTTTACATATTTGTTTGATTTTATATGGATAAAGATAATAACACACTTTTGAAGACTGTACCCCTATTTGTGACATTTTTACCTATTATTTCTGTTTATTTTTTTCACACATCGTTGTCAATATAATGAAATTTTATGCGACTGACATGCAAGGGAGAGGTTTAGCTAGCTATAAAATCAATTTTAATTCACCATTTTATAACTAAAAAATGTCTGTACCAAGTCAGGAATATGACAGTTGTTATCTATTTGTTTGATGTGTGAGTTTTTGATTTTGCCATTTGGATTGGGGAATTTTCGTTTTGAATTTTTTCTCGGAGTTCAGTATTTTTGTGATTTTACTCTTTATACATCCCCCTATTGTGTTATTGTGATATGGTTTATTTATTATGTTGACTTTCATTTTTCTTATGTACATTTTGACCTTTTACGTCGTATTGTTTTAGTCACTAGTTTTGTCGATATTATAGAATGCAAGTTGCTATTGTCATAAAAGTGAGAGGAATATTGAGAGGAATATACCTATATCTACCTATAAAACCAGGTGTAAAAGTAGGATACCAAACCTTCACAAAACTCCGTATAAAGAACGATACATAGCTGGATCATCCAGATGTTCGACTTAACATATTTCTAATGTGCAGACTACTATATTTTCTACATAAAAAGATGACATCTAAAAATATTGTGATGAGATATATTCAACCAGTGCTGTTTATCAAGTGTGGATACTCAAAAATTCTAAACATCTACTGCTAAATCTTATATCACAATCTCTGCAATTTTGCAGTAACATTAAGACCTTTGATTTTTCGTAGCTTTACACTTCTATTCCCCATGCTCAATTGAAATATCGACTTTACCATCTAATTAAACAGAGCTTTTTCTGTAAAAAAGGGAATCGTAGATATATATTTCTTGTTTTTGGGTTATTATAATTCTTATTTTGTGAAAAACCACACTGGTTCTATTTGAAAATACACTGAAGATGATATTATCAAAATGCTGGACTTTTTTTTATCGGCAATAAATATGTTCGTTTTGCTGACATGAATTATCATTGATATAGTCATATTAATAAATTAAGTGTTAACAAAACTTTTGAAAATTTGAAATACTAAGCTAGGCTTCTCTACCTCAGGAATAGATGACCTTAGCTGTATTTGGCAAAACTTTTAGGAATTTTGGTCCTCAATGCTCTTCAACTTTGTACTTTATTTGGCCTTTTAAACTTGTTTGGATTCTAGCATCACTAATTAGTCTTTTGTATACGAAACGCGCGTCTGGCGTATGTACAAAATTAAATCCTGGTATCTATGATGAGTTTATTCTATGTATGATGACGTTTGGTTTTGTTGCACTAAAGTGTTTCTGTTGTTCCGTTGTTTACCTCTTATAGTTGATATGTTTCCCTCGGGTTTTTTTATTTGTTAACCGGATCTGTTTTCTCTAAATCGACGTTTGAACAGCAGCATACTACTGTTGTCTTTATTAATCCACTATATTTCAAAAGAAAATGCCTGAAGCTCCAAGTCAGGAATATGACAGTTTGATTTTCATTCGTTTGGTATATTTGAGCTTTAGATTTTGACATATGATAAAAGAAGATTCCGTTTTTTTTCCCTTTGAGTTTGGTATTTTCGTTATTTTACTTTTTACATGAATTTTAGTATTTTGAGAAAAAAAATTGTAATGGTTTTCATCGATTATAAGGGGCAACCATTTAACTCCAAGTGAGGAACAACTGGGGGTCATGGTTTTTTTTTCGGAATCAGAATATTCTTTTTACTAGTTTTTCGACGCTATCAACCAAATTTTTTTCTTCAAAATTTAACACTATAAAAAAACCAGCGAAAATCTAGCTTAGAGACGAAATAATTTGTATTTCTATAATTGGCAATTAAGCACGTCTTTCGACATAACTTAATATATTTCATTG
Source organism: Mytilus edulis (assembly GCF_963676685.1). Taxonomy (NCBI): domain Eukaryota; kingdom Metazoa; phylum Mollusca; class Bivalvia; order Mytilida; family Mytilidae; genus Mytilus; species Mytilus edulis. The sequence goes on from NC_092345.1 coordinate 22,301,759, forward strand.
GGCACAAAACAGTCGATTTTACACCAACAGATGAATTATCTGTCAAAGTTAAATCTACGGAAACGTCGCATACATTTAAAAGCTAAAAACTTCTAAAGATACATCAACAGAACAAAACCTGTCTAAATGTATATATGATTAAATTTGCCAGTTGAAATTACAAGCCAAGTTGAAGTGCAATTACATATTCTCCTCGAACATGTTTGCTTCCAACCGCCACCACAATTACCAATTCGAGAAAGGCAAACTTCGAAGAGAATACTCAGAGCTGCTCAAATTAATGAAATGTGATAACCATTAATATAACGCCATTATAAATCAAAATCAGAAAATTGATATCCGTTGAAATTGATATCATCTAAACGGTTACATTTAATTACTTACTCATAAACGTGTTCCATGATCAAAAGTTTGTATATATATGTTAATTAAAATAAGTCAGTTCTCATTGTTGGTAGAGTTATATGTGTGCAGATAACAAGGTTCAAAGTATAAAACCTGTTTATCCTTGTATGTTTACACTGGTTACCATGTAGTGTGAAATGATGTATCAACGTTAATTTTGAGCTGTTGGTTGTATACTTTAAAATCACCTAAATAACTTGATTGTCTATACAGGAATCTGGGTGGACAGTTTCTATTTATATTATTCTGTTTAACACAATTTAACATATAAGATATATCTATCAAAATGTATCGCCGTTCATCAAAGGCCATTCCACTTGTGGTGACAAAATAGTATGAACAAGTTGTTTCATGTTATATTAAGATATCTTTATAGTATAAAATGTATCTTTATGACAGCAATATCACATAATAGTTTAGTTAAATGACAAAGCAGTATGAAAATGTAGCTCTATGTTATATCAAGATGTCTTCATAGTATGAAATATTATCTTCATAACAAAGTGAAATGACAGAATAGTATGAAAAGGTAGCTAGCTCCATGTTGTATCAAAGTGTCTTTATAGTATATAAATATATCTTAGCGATATAGCAATATGACAGAGTATCATAGTCAAATGTCGTTATAGTATAGAACATTTGCTTCATGATATATCTTTACCCATAATGATAAGGTTATTGTAATATAAGGCAGATGTGGCGTTCCATATAATTGATCTATGAACATTTTATATTATTTGGCATTTGCTCTCGCCATGGAAGTAATACTTCGATGCTGTCGCTATTAAAATTGCGTCTTCAACTATAATAGTTCATGTTGCATATGCCAATTAAAGTAAATATAATTCTTAAAGACGCAAACATCCAACATTCAACATACTGAATAGTGTTATGTGTCAGGTCAGGAATTATACCACAGCAAGTCGCAACTTCCTATTTATTCATATGACTTTTAGAAGTCATAGATTTAGAAGCGGTTAATTTTTTGTGTGACAATATTATATTGAGTGTCAACATTACGATAAAGTAGTCTCATTCTAATTTAAATACACTACTGGAAAAAGATAAAATCACAAAAATACTAAACTCCGAGGAAAATTCAAAACGAAAAGTCCTTAATCCGGCAAATTGCAAAATCAAACGCTCAAACACAGCAACGAATGGCAAACAAGAACTTGAAACGACATAGAGAAATCACGAGACAAAGAAACTGTCCCAAATCTAATAAGAAAAACCAACAAATTAAAAACAAAACCAACAAATTAAAAACAAAACCACCAACTAAAGCAGTATGCATAAAGAAAGACGACCTCTTTAAGATTTAAGACTCCGTGTGGTTGTCGATTATAGTTATAAACAACCAGTTACAGTACATTAAATTATATAAATATGAAGATGTGATACGACTCCAATGAGACATATCCTTACCAGAGACCAAATGAAGTATAAAAACTAACAACTATAGGTAAACCTACGGCTTCAAAGATTAGCAAAACCCAAAACCAATATCGCATAGTTAACTACAAGAGATCTCGAAATGACAATTGTAAAATAATCAAAACAAAAAAGAACTAACGACTTGATACGTGTACAAAAAATAAACGAAATAAATGTGTATTTTAGGTAATGCAAAGATCTGAAGCTTCTACATGTCAATTGTCAATGCTCTTTTTGGCATCATCCATGTACATAATCTCAAAATATCGTTTAAGTTCAGATCAAACCATCTTTACATTTTTTATTAATTGAATGTCTAAGACACCATACCTTCATTATGTAAAGTAGTGTTTGAACTTTAACAGACTATAGTTATTTGTATCTATTATAGACATTTGTACGTTGTATTAAATGTACAGTTGTTTCTAATGACAAAAGTGCAGTCTATAGGGAAATTGTATTTACACAGTACTTCCTAAGTCCGGGTTCAAAGTATCATAGACTTCGTACAGTGAAATGTAGCCGTTCCCATGACCAACTGCCATTTTAGGAAAAGAACCAGGCGAAAAGTCAATAAATCTCGGAGTTTTTTCCAGTAACGAATGCTGCCTTACTTCATCGACTACTACTGAAGATGAGTCAACAAAGTATATGTGATTCTTTCTTGTGTCTGCTACAACAAATAAGTTTTTATATAATCCTATCCCTTGTGGATCCCCTAAATTTCTACTAATCGAACCGTCAAAAACACCTTCATGAGCTCCTTCCATGGTCATGAAAATTACACGCGACGTTTTGTAATCAGAAATACCTATTATTCCGTCCTTGCTTACTCTAATAGATCTTGGGTAACCTAGTCGAACAGCGTCCGACCCATTAAATGTCCGTAGAAAGTTTCCTTGGTGATCGAGAATATCTACTGCGGGCAAAGAAAACGGGTTAGTTGTACCACAAACAAACTGATTGGTATTCTCATTAAACGTTAAACAAGTGTAGCCTTTCTGTGTTACTATAGTACTTATGACATTGATTTGGTAATTATTCATTGGGTCGATTGCGTATGTAATAAGGTATCTCTGTTTAGGAAAAGTCACTGCCATATATACACACGGCTGTCGTGGCAGTCTATATACTGTACACCCATGTGGATCGACGGGTAATTCATAGGCATTTAAACAAGATCTAAATCCCCTCGTATTAAAAACTTTGGCTGTTTTATTTCTTTTATCTATTGCAAGCAATGCCCTTTCATCTATCCAGCATAAATCTGTTAAAGTAGGATTCTTTCGGTCTCTTCCCCTTAATTCTGCATTAAATTTAGTAAGAGGATTTAATCTTAACCTGTTGTCATCATTTGGCGTTCCTGGTGGCGTTATTGATCCTGAGGATACACCATGCGTTAAACCTCTGGGTACTAATGGCGTTGTAAAAAAGTCATCCACGTTAGGAGCAGATGGTAGAGATTGAGCCGAAGAATTATTACTTCCGGAATTATTGGAGTTTGGTTGTGGAAAGGTAAAGTGTTCACGTGACACCGGTGAATTACTAGTATTTCCTATAGAATTGTTAAAGTTTGGTGGTGGAAAACGATATGGATTCTGAGTTACTGGTGAAGTATTTTGTCTATTTGAATATGTCGTGCTACTACTTGAGGTTAATTCTTGGTATGATGGAGGTGGTTCGTCTTCCGGTTGATAATCACTGTCTGTATCAGGAGGTGAAACGCTTATCACTATTCCTGGTGATTGTTCATTCCTATTAGCAACATTAGCCGCTGTTGGTGTAACATCAGATGATCCAGTATTTTCATTGATTACGGAATGATTATCGATTCTGGTGTGGTTGCTTTGTGAATCATTGCTTTCATTGGATATCACCGCACCAGGCGATCTTGTACTAGAATTGATAAGCTCAATATTTATAAGATCACCCTCGGTCAACATATCTTCGAATTCTGTGTTTATAACAAAACGAATTTCATTTTCATCCTGAACATACTGTTTGATTGTTGTAGCTTTAGCGGTAAAATCTTCCAAGGTTGATAGCAAAGCATCAAAGTTCAAGTAACTTGCAAAAGAATTCAATATATCGCTATCATTAAAGATTCTGTTCACAGATGGAAAACATGGACCGAGGCTTTCCAACAACGAAAAACTTAGTTTTGTGTATTGTGTGATTGTTGCCATTTCAGTATCAGTGAATAATTGAAGTTTGTCTAAGACATCTTTTTCATGTTTTGTTAAATAATCTAATAGCTGCATTTTTAAATCTGCAAAATACTTCATGATGCCCAATACAGTTTCGTCTTTCTTGGACAAATTCTGACGTTCACGAGATTTCAAAGATTCACAAATTTCAGTCAATTCTCGATTAGTAGTTGACAACGATTCTTTAACTCTTGTCTGTTGCCTATTCCGAACTTCTTTCATTGCCTCTTCGGTAATCAATTGACACAACGGTTTGTTTACTTTGCAGACTTCACATGCAAGATCAAAACTATCTGCATAAAAATACTCGCACAAATAATTCGGATGTTCCTTACAGGCTACCATCCCAGATTCTTGAAAAGTGGGAATTCTTTTATCAGTAAACACAGAAGCTGTTCCTAAAGATTCTAAACCCGAATTATTAATAGAAGAACCAGACGACATAATTTTGCATTTACACGTCGGACAAGACACGTCCCCTTGGTTTGAGTTCCGGTCGATTAGTCCCTTCAAACATTCAAAACACAAACTGTGCATACATTCGAGAGTCCGCGGATCAAAACACTCTCGTTTACAAATACCACATGTTCGTAGTGACGATATAATGTCAGAAATAGGATCAGCTGATGCCATGATAATCGTCTTTGTGCTTTAATACGTCTTATCCTGGAAGAAATACCAAAGTTCAATCTTTATGTTATTATACTAAATGTTGTTTCCAAAACAAAAAAAAGAATTTAACTGAGACACAACTATTCAAACAAATAATTTTTTTTAAAAGCTTAGTGTGATTAAAAATCAAACTAATTTGGAAACAGATGAGACCTTTAAATTTCTTAAACTAAGTGTATTAGGTAAAACATAGTTGACCCAAAGTAATTATGGTCTATATGTTTTCCGTGAAAAGAACTAAAACCTAAACGTTATGTAACACTGTTATGATGCTGTTATCCATGGCGATTCATTACCCTCTATACACGTACTTCTATAAAGATTTACGACCATAATTATAATACTGTAAGACGCTAGAAATCGTCCAGAGTCTAAAAAGTTGCGAATTATTCGTTACACAGGATATAATATCTGCCACGAACTTTTGACAGTTATGAAATTTTATCTAATTATAATTATGCAAAGGACTTGAACGTTTTCATGTTGGCGCCAAATGATGCCAAAAGGATCTAAAAGTAACACCAAGTTGAACATTATATGTGTATGGAATGTCCGAAACAAAGAAAGTAATTTAATAGTATCCATACCCAACTAGATCAGTCCCATTCATATGTCGATAGATATTATCAGGCGTACAACATTAAACACATTTGAAATTTATTTATCTAGGGCATGCTATGCCTGAAATTTTTTACAGATGCGCAGGTTTGTCTGTACTCAGAGTAAATTTTGAGGTGAAAATACGGCCATTTTAGCCAAAGGCTCCACATGAACCTTAACTGCATTTTCAATTAATAGTTTTACCGTATATAATATATAGCAGTTACATGACATCCTAGTGTTTATACATTTATTTTTATTTGAATTCAATACTAAAACGCTAACAAATATTATAAACACAATACAGAAAGTATAACATACCTGTTGTTTATGTGTCAATCAGTAAACAATAATATACACAATTTATAAAGGCTACTAGGTCAAGTCAGGTAAAATTGTGGTTGCCTCCCTTATAATATGTATACTTATAGGTTACCTGTGTAATTTAAAGCAAGCTTCACTGCATTAAAGGTTTAAAGTAACATATACATTGCTTTAATATTTTAAAAATAAGTTGATGTTAATTTTATTTCTTACTTGTATATGATTTTCCAATGGAGTTATACATCTTCAATCATACAATAAAGCGGTTTTATACAACGTCTCTGTAGTCCTATACAACACTGCAATTTTAACGTCTCTGTAGTCCTATACAACACTGTAATTTTAACGTCTCTGTAGTCCTATACAACACTGCAATTTTAACGTCTCTGTAGTCCTATACAACACTGCAATTTTAACGTCTCTGTAGTCCTATACAACACTGTAATTTTAACGTCTCTGTAGTCCTATACAACACTGCAACTTTAACGTCTCTGTAGTCCTATACAACACTGCAATTTTAACGTCTCTGTAGTCCTATACAACTCTGTAATTTTAACGTCTCTGTAGTCCTACACAACTCTGTAATTTTAACGTCTCTGTAGTCCTACACAACTCTGTAATTTTAACGTCTCTGTAGTCCTATACAACTCTGTAATTTTAACGTCTCTGTAGTCCTACACAACTCTGCAATTTTAACGTCTCTGTAGTCCTACACAACTCTGTAATTTTAACGTCTCTGTAGTCCTACACAACACTGTAATTTTAACGTCTCTGTAGTCCTACACAACACTGCAATTTTAACGTCTCTGTAGTCCTACACAACACTGTAATTTTAACGTCTCTGTAGTCCTACACAACTCTGTAATTTTAACGTCTCTGTAGTCCTACACAACTCTGCAATTTTAACGTCTCTGTAGTCCTACACAACTCTGTAATTTTAACGTCTCTGTAGTCCTACACAACTCTGTAATTTTAACGTCTCTGTAGTCCTATACAACACTGCAATTTGTACGTCTCTGTAGTCCTATACAACTCTGTAATTTTAACGTCTCTGTAGTCCTATACAACTCTGTAATTTTAACGTCTCTCTAGTCCTATACAACTCTGTAATTTTAACGTCTCTCTAGTCCTATACAACTCTGTAATTTTAACGTCTCTGTAGTCCTATACAACTCTGCAATTTTAACGTCTCTGTAGTCCTACACAACACTGTAATTTTAACGTCTCTGTAGTCCTACACAACTCTGTAATTTTAACGTCTATGTAGTCCTATACAACACTGTAATTTTAACGTCTCTGTAGTCCTATACAACTCTGTAATTTTAACGTCTCTGTAGTCCTATACAACTCTGCAATTTTAACGTCTCTGTAGTCCTATACAACACTGTAATTTTAACGTCTCTGTAGTCCTACACAACTCTGCAATTTTAACGTCTCTGTAGTCCTATACAACTCTGCAATTTTAACGTCTCTGTAGTCCTACACAACTCTGCAATTTTAACGTCTCTGTAGTCCTACACAACTCTGTAATTTTAACGTCTCTGTAGTCCTACACAACTCTGTAATTTTAACGTCTCTGTAGTCCTACACAACTCTGCAATTTTAACGTCTGTGTAGTCCTACACAACTCTGCAATTTTAACGTCTCTGTAGTCCTACACAACACTGCAATTCTATATATACAACACTTTAACTCCAGGGGCGGATCCAGGATTTTGGAAAGGGGGGTGCAGAAATAAATTTCGGCGTGCGGAGCTAGGAGAAAAATTTTGGGGGACCTTTTTTTTTGCTAAAAAAAAACATAAAATAAGTGTAACTTGAATGCATTTTAGTTTAAGTGTAGGGCTGGACATTTTTGGTGCTGTATTCTCTACATTGATTGTCTATTATAATATGATTTAATGGATCCAAAGCTGTGGAGAACTGTCGCATTAAAATTAAATACACAGCAAAATTCACGAATTCTAGGCTGATTATTTATCATTTTATATATAAAAAAAAAGTGCCAGCAAAGGGTGTGGGTACGCCCACTACGCCCCCTCTGAACTCTATATAACACTGCAACTCTATACAACATTGCAATTCTATACCACGCTGTAATGTATATACAGCACTGCAATGTCTATACAACACTACACTACAATTATATATAACACTCTATACAACATTGTAGTTCTATCTCTATACAACACTTTGCCAAATAAAGTGTTGCACCACCAAAATAGACTTGTTAGTAAATTGAAATTGCAAATGGAAAGATAGGCAAAATATTGAAATTGCGCTTCATGCGACGAAAACATAACAGTAACACTAAGATCCAGTGAATTAGTACTAAATCCTTTGTCACAAATATAAACATATTAATTTAGTTTTATTGCTAATTGTATACTTTTGATTTCCACTATCATATGAGACAGTATATATAGCTCTGCTATTCCTTAAAACAATGCAATTGTGAATGTCTTAAATGGAAGTGACAAGCTACGACTAGCGGATAAAACTGTATATATCTCAGTATAGAATTACAGTGTTGTATATAGTTGCAAAGGTGTTTAATATAGAGCTACAAACTTGTACAGAATTATACAAGCTGTATAGAATTGTTGCATTGTTGTGTAGGATTTCAGAGTTGTATCAAATCGCTATGTCGAATAGAATTAAAACTACGATTAGCAGAGGAACGTAGGGATGAGGAGTTGATAAAACGTGATAAAACTGCATATCTCTGTGGCGACATTTGATATATAGAAGAACTGCCCCAACTGGTGTTAACATGCCCATTGTTAAATTGTAAAATGTATACTGCTCTTTTGCTGTATGATTTTTAAAAATTAAAACTTTGCCTTGACCATTTATATAACTTTTCGTCTGTTTTTCCCGTTAAGCTGCAGTAAAGTACGTTTTATGGATATGTACCCTGTCCGAATACTGATAACTTTGTTAAACATACGAATCACTACTATTTATAGATAATAAACCGTTGAACATTTGGTGAACTTGAAATGTAAACATTGACATAAATTATCTTTACAAGGGTGAAAAATGGTTTCCTTTTATACAGTTGGTTGTATGTCTGGTTCATCTCTGGATGGAATAGACTTATGTTATGTTGAATTTACTGGGGATATCGAAACTGATAAATGGCAATACCGGATACTGAAAGCTATTACTGTCTCATATGATACTGACTGGAAATCAAAACTACGATCAGCTAAGGAACTTATGGGTGAAGATTTAATAAAACTGCATTTAGAGTATGGACATTTCATAGGTAAAACGGTAAAAGACTTTGTTGAGCATGAAGATATAAAAAATCTCGATTGTGTTGCATCGCACGGACACACAATTTTCCACCAACCTAACCTTGGATACACGTTCCAGCTTGGAGAAGGAGAAACGTCAGCCCATTACCTTAAACAACCTTTTGTATGCAACTTCCGGAACAAAGATGTAGCTCTCGGGGGACAAGGCGCACCTCTGGTCCCAAATGGAGAAAAATTCTTGTTTAGCGACAACGAGATATGCATTAATCTTGGTGGGATTGCTAATATCGGTTTGAAAGGTTTACAAGGATATGATATTTGCCCGTGTAACTATGTGTCAAACAAGCTGGCAGCTATTCACGATCCGAAATTAGAATACGACCCAAACGGCATAATATCGGAGACAGGAACTGTTATAAAAGAGATACTGGGTAAATTAGACGCTTTGCATTTCTATGAACAACTTCCACCAAAGTCTCTAGATGCTGAGTGGATTGAAGCTCAAGTATTACCTATCTTAGATGTAAGTTTGGTACATGTAATAGCCTTACATTATTATAAATGTTTGTACAAATAACTATTATATAAGTTAGATTTGTCATCAGTGTTAGAATACTGTATTGGTAGCCTAATAACTCGAATTATTTTTGTTCAAATTCTTACATCAAAGTATAACAAGAATGGGTAAAATCCTTTGTAGCTTCTTACATATAAATGTAAATGTAAAAAAAAAAACTCACTCTATATAGGTATAACATCAGAATTTTTAGAAATCTTACACGAATGAATGGTGGTCCAATGTTTTAAGATAAAAGACTATAAATAAGGGGATAGCACCACGGAGACAGAGAGAGCAAAACAGATTCTTCTAGGACTGGGCCTAAAAGCGAAATTAAGAGATAAATCTGTAATGCACGTTGTCTCACTTGATATTGAAGTAAACATTTATTGTGTTTCAAATATGAAAGAGAAATTTTAGACAAGCTCCATCAGTGGCGGATCCAGAAATTTTCATAAGTGGGGCCCACTTTCTGACCCAAGAGGAGGCCCGCTCCAGTCACGCTTCAGTGATTCCCTATATAAGCAACCAAATTTTTTCCCAAAATGGGGGGTCCGGGCCCCCTGCCCCCCCTAAATCCGCCTCTGTCCATAAAATAAAATAACATTTAAGTCTGAAAATTTACCAATTTAGCGACATAGAAATTTCTTACATAATTACATGTCTTCGCAAGTTGTTATTTCTGGTAGGTTTCGTGCGGCTTGTTTATCTTTAATTTTTATAGCAAGATATTTTCAAAAAAATTCCAGGCTACATTCATCTTATACAGTTGATATCGTTTAAAAGTTATGTTTTATTCTATCAGTATAAAAAATATGTGTTTAAAGAAGTTTTAGAAATTATAATGAAGAAATGATATACAGTATAGACCATATTTATTTTCCAGACAACACAGAATAGTATTCCAGATCTTCTAATGACTTACACAGAGCATGTAACCAATAGATTAACTGAAGCATGCAAGCTCGCACGTGATTCACTTCATGCTGAAAATAAACTCAAACCTGAACACGTGTTAAAGGTTCTGGTAACAGGCGGTGGTGCTTTTAATAAACACCTTATCAGATTGCTTGAAGGTAAACTGCAAGATCAGGGATTTATTTTAGAACAGGTCGACGAAGTTACTATTGCCTTCAAAGAAGCTTTGATATTTGCATTCCTTGGTTTACGTTGTCTGTTGAATCAAACAAATGTTTTCCATTCTGTGACCGGAAGTAAAGCAGATTCCGTTTCTGGAAGCATTCATCGACCAGCACACTTTGTTAACAGTGATTCTAGGATCATCCGATATCTTTTGGAGAAGAACAAAGATAGGCAAACATCGTGTACATAAACACCTTTTAATCAGTGTATTTGTTCTTTGTTTGTTGCTGTAAATTTTGAATTAAAGCACATAATTTAAATGATTTCAACAACTAAGCATTATTCGTGGTTACTAAGTAAAGATATTAAAATGTACAAGATGTCAATTAGCCTCTTTCACATTCAAAACTGTCAAGCCAGTTTGCTTTGAAAAAATATAATATGCAGTATGACTTAGCTGTGTAGTGGGATAATCCCTCATTTTTACAGAAAATACAATGGTAATATACTTGTTAAAGCATAGGATACTCAAGACTTAGCAACAGTTTGTTGTTGCCTTTGTTTGAGAGAGTTAGTTACGGGTACTTTGTGCAGATTGTGGTGAAGTTCATTACTTGTTGTGATGTTTTAAAATACATACAAGAAAAGAACAAAGAACTTATTTCGTACATATGTTATGCTGATACCTTGCAAGGTCGTCATGGGTCTACTTGTCTTTGACTTCATTTCATGGATCAATGTACAAAGTGAAGTTTTAGTGGTTAAGTCCATATTTCAGATACTATAAGCAATAGGTCTTCTTTATTGGGTGTATGTAATGATTGGAAGGTGTAGGTATCCAACTGGCAGTTGTCATCTGACCTTGACCTCATTTTTATGGTTCAGTGGTTTAATTTAAGTCTGTCTTTTTAATACTGTATGCAATAGGTCAACTTTATTTGGCATTGAGAAATATTTTATGCTATACATGTCCGTTTGGTAGGTTTTACTTGACCTCATTTTTACCGTTCATTGCTCAATACTATTTTTTTTTGATTTCATGTTTTCTCAAACTATAAGCAATAAATTAACTACTTCAGGTGTATGGACTGATTGCAAGGTGTATAACTCTATATGTCTGTCTGGCAGTTTGTTTCTTAGGTAATTTGATACATTCAAGTGTACTAAAAAAATCATGTCAGGAACAGTGATCTGACATTATACAGTTAAGACCTATATTTGAATTCAGGTTGACCAAAAGTTAGTAAGGCTTATTGCAAAATTATTAGAATGTTTGCTTAAGCATTGTATAATATCTTATTGTGAATGAATAAGTGAAACATGCATTATTTAGAAGGGAAAAGGATAAATGAAATGGTTTGTTATATATTAACTTATAAAACAAGCTGTGAAAATCATTTTTTTAGGGCCATTATTCCTATCAGGAGGTAAAGAAACCATTTTGGCGATAATAACTTATTTCTATATCTTATTTTGCTGAAAATTTTTGACATCTCAGTTTTTCTCCCCATGACTTATTTGTACATGTACATCTTGCAGGAAATTAAAGAAGATTTAGATCATGCAGACTATTGTCATTTTTGTCGAGCCTGCCATTTTAGTTGCAGAAAGCTCGACATAGGGATAGTGATCCGGCGGCAGCGGCGTTAGGTAACTCTTAAAAGCTTTATATTTTAGAAGGTAGAAGACCTGGATGCTTCATACTTGGTATATAGATGCCTCATGTTACAAAATTTTGTCAGTCACATGTCCAATTTCCTTGACCTCATTTTCATGGTTCATTGACTACTTGAAAAAAAAGTTAAGATTTTTTTATGTTAAATTCTCTCTTATTATAAGTAATAGGATAACTAAATTTGGTATGTGCGTACCTTGCAAGGTCCTCATCCCCATCAGACAGTTTTCACTTGACCTACACCTCATTTCATGGATCAGTGAACAAGGTTAAGTTTTGGTGGTCAAGTCCACATCTCAGATACTATAAGCAATAGGTCTAGTATATTCGGTGTATGGAAGGCCTGTAAGATGAACATGATCAACTGGCAGGTGTCATTTGACCTTTACCTCATTTTCATGGTTCAGTGGTTATAGTTAAGTTTTTGTGTTTTGGTCTGTTTTTCTCATACTGAAAGCAATAGGTCTACTATATTTGGTGTATGATATGATTGTAAGGTGTACATGTCTAGCTGGCAGGTGTCATCTGACCTTGACCTCATTGTCATGGTTCAGTGGTCAAAGCTAAGTTTTCAAGTTTTGGTAATTATTTTCTAATAATATGTGCAATAGGTCAACTATATTTGGTGTATGGAAATATTTTATGATCTTTATGTCAGCCTTGCAGATTAAATTTGACCTTGACCTCATTTTCACAGTTCATTGTTCAGTGTTAAGTTTTTGTGTTTTGGTCTGTTTTTCTTAAATCATAAGCAATAGGTCAACTATTTTTGTTGTATGGAAGAATTGTTAACTGTACATGCCTGCCTGGCATGGTTTATCTGACCTTGATCTGATTTTCATTGTTCATTGGTCAATGTTTAGTTTTCTTGGTAAATGTTAAGTTTATGTGACAGTTGTATAAAAGCTTTATATTTAGGACTGTTAACATAATATCAATGATTAGTAAAGAAGGGGAGACATTTCAGTGTGTGCACTCTTGTTAATGATTAATTTTTCTCTCTATGTATTGTAAGCCAGTAACTTAAATTTAAAAAAAAAGATATTTCAAAGGCAATAACTTCTTAATAGGTTGTTTCAAAATTCTGCTGACCTTTTTTCACACACACCAATTTTCTCTAACTGCAATAGTTTTTAATGTGTATGTCGACAACTTCACTTAAATCTATCTTCTTTTTTTGCAACATAAGCTATGTTTGTTCGAGGGATAAAAACACCAGATATATAAATTATTTAAACTACATTCTCTACGAAAAATTCAGATGAAGTTTAGTAAAATTTGGCACAGTAGTTTCAGGAGACAATGTTTTCCTCTAACAAATTACAATGCTTGACTAAACATCTGTGATTCAGTTAAACAGTGCGTAGAAAAGTTCAAAGTTAACCTTTAGAATGAAGATGATTTCTGCAGATCCTACAAACAATTGATATAGTGACGAAACTCTCAAAATGCTTGAATAAAAAGTCATAAAGGTTTATCTGAAATTTATTTGCTATATGTTTATTATAAATATAAATTTGTCAATCTAAAATTGCACTTAGTTATTAGTGATACACAACACGTATCAAAATACAAATCATTTTATTCTAATTGCTTACTTGATGGAACTATAGCTATGTTCAAACATTTTAAACAACAATTTAATAAATAAATACCAAAATGAATTAATTCTCCTGCAAACATTGCAAGATGTCAACATGTTGAAAGTCAAGAATCTTACCCAGCTTGCGACAATGATTAAACCTGACTAATTTTACAATTAATTAAGCTAAGTCCATTTTTAAGGTCTCCTGCTATTGGTCCCTACAAAAGTTTTCCTTTCATGTAAGATAAATGGTATTAAACTTAATCCAAACTATAATATCTGCCATAATATTACACCGGCCTAATTTTTATTCAATTATGTTATAACACCTGCTGGATGTATTTTTCATCTCAAATTGATTTTATGCTAAATAAAAGTATTTTAATTATTCATAATAATCTTCTATGTGTTCTTGCTCTAATATAGGCTCAGTCTCTGATATTTTAAATGATGTTCCAGCAGCTCCATGTTCATCATTGCTGGTATCTAGGTCATCTAATAACACAGAAGTCAAATTAACTGACCCTTTACCTTTGCCTCTTGATTTTGTCTTTCTTAAGTTACGTTTAATCTGTGCACTACTAGCTTTCCCGTGAATGGCATCTTGTTCTGATCCTGAACTAGATTCAGTGGTAACACTGCTTCCACTCTCCCCTTTAAATGAATGTCTGTCTCTTTCTATTGCTTGCAGACTTGACCGTAATTGTCTTAGAGCTGGACTATTCAACACACTTGACTTTGCAGTATTAATATTTGGCTTTGCAGTCTCTTGGGACTGCACATCCCTTAATCCAGGATGATGAAATGTAGGTTTGTGTGGTGGTTCAGGCTTTTTTATTTTTGATGAGGTGTTTTTATCCTGGCAGATATTTTCATCCACCTTTGAAGTAGATTTTTTACCACCTTTATCTTTTAACAGTCTGACCCGATCTGCATTTCTTAATTGTTCATCAGGAGAGTCTGGATTAGAAGATGAACTGGTTGTATCTCTTCTTGTTTGATGTGGTGAATCTTTTACATCATTTACAGGTGAGATGTCAGCATGGTGAACAAAGGTATGGTGCTGCAGTCCTGAAACACCTACAGAAAAAAAGATACATTCAACTTACATTTCTTCTTGAAGAATCAGATTTTACAAAAATTATTTTAATCTCAGACTCAACATCTAAACTGTTAATAATCCTGGTACTTTTGATAACTATTAATATATACACAATAAGAAAGGTTGTATCTGTTAATAATGATTGAGTAAGGGCCAATGCTTCAATAAATACATTTATCATATATATTTATAGAAAATAATGGTATAATTGTACCCCATGATAAAACTAACTTTTACATATATTTATTCGCTAAATTTGAAGAATGGCTTGAACCGTGTGATATGACTTTTGTTATCAACTGCTTTCGGTTTATATCAACTGCTTCTGTTTCATATCAACTGCTTCCTGTTATTATTGCATGCTTTTCTATAATGTTATTGCATGACATTTCGACGTCATTCAGAAAATTCCGGAAAATACAACTCAATGGTACGTTTTTGTGTGTAAAACATAACAAAGTTGGATAAAATAATTTTCAGAATGAAGAAATGTATAATTATTAAAAACTGCAAAGTAATATTAAAATACTGAAATGCATTGATTCAAAGTTTATAAAATAGCTTTAGTCTGCATGTCTTCTGCTGAAATATATGATAACAAGAATGTGTCCATAGTACACAGATGCCCCACTCACACTATCATTTTCTTTGTTTAGTGGAACGTAAAATTGGGGTAAAAACTCTAATTTGGCATTAAAATTAGAAAGATCATATCATAGGGAACATGTATACTAAGTTTCAAGTTGTTTGGACTTCAACTTCATCAAAAACAACCTTGACCAAAAACTTTAACCAAAAACTTTAACCTGAAACTTTAACCTGAAACTTTGACTATCATTTTCAGTGTTCAATTGACCGTGAAATTGGGGTCAAAACTATAATTTGGCATTAAATTTAGAAAGATCATATCATAAGGACCATGTGTACTAAGTTTCAAGTTGATTGGACTTAAACTTCATCAAAAACTACCTTGCCCAAAACTTCAACCTGAAGCAGGACAGACAGACAAACCAACAGACGGACGCACAGACCAGAAAACATAATGCCCCTCTACTATCGTAGGTGGGGCATAAAAAGAACATAATATTTCATTTTTCATATCAGACCCCTTATCAGCTGATGGTCAAAATCATCTCTCGAGCCTGTCAGCTCTCTGGCAGATATCATGACCTAGGGCTGATAAGGGGTCTGATATGAAAAATGACATGTTATAAATCTATATTTAACCTATTTTTAAGACTTCTATAGGACCCTCACTGCTTCTTGTGTACAGGCTTGAAGTATTACTTTTATAAACTGGCAATTCAAGAAAATAAATGAATACTTTCTATTTTAATACAAATTTTCAGAGTGTTTGTTAATGTTTATAAAATTGAAAGCTTAATAAAAAATAAATGTGTAATTAAAATCAGTTTTATCTAAACATTTGGGTCTTCTTTCATTTTTTAAATATTTACACTCAATGTAAATTGTAATAGATGTTTTATGGTTATGACGAGTATAAACACTGTAGACTGCAGCGGACTGTCAAAATCACAAAGGCTAACATATAGCCTTTTATCTATAAATTGTACCTAGTACTGGTTTCCTTATTGTCTCCCCTGATTTCCTGTCCCCAAACGGTGTTGTCATTTCTGAACTGGTACCAGATGTATTTGTTGATGACTTTGAACTGTCCCCTGTAACTTTATCTGGCATACTGTGTCTCTGTTTTTGAAGCTGTCTGATAATTTCCATCTCTAAATTGGTCCTGAAATTGAAAGTCAAATTCTTAGATGGTCACAATGATAATAACATCAATGACAAAGTGAACTCAAAAGTCAGAATCTGATGGAAAGCTTACACTTTTTTGGTAACTATAAGAGATTTTTAGCATTTAAAACACTATGTAAGGATTTTATGAGTCTTGCACAGATTTAATTTTCAAAATTAAAATACCTAACAATGCTCACCTAAAAAATAAGAAGAAACAGTAGAAAGTATTCTAATTCATTGACATGAGAATCTAGAGGCTTTAAAGAGCCTGTGTCTCTTACCTTGGTCTATGTGCATATTAAACAATGGACAAATGGATTTATGACAAAATTGTGTTTTGGTGATGTTGATGTGTTTGTAGATCTTACTTTACTGAACATTCTTGATGCTTACAATTATCTCTATCTATAATGAACTTGGCACAGTAGTTTCAGGGGAAAATATTTTGCAAAAATTTACAAAATTTATGAAAATTGTTAATAAACAGCTGCGCCATGAGCGAATGATACGCCTGACGTCTTGTGTGGAAGTTTTATGCAATAATCATAAATAGTTTCTAAGAAAGTTTTAAGCAATAACCACATATTGTTTTTGAGACACAGGGGGACATGTGAAACCCCCCCCACCCTGTTTTTTTTTTTACAAAAAACTAAATATCACTAAAATAATTTTTGAATCAAAACCAAAAAGTATACAGATCTTTAGATTAATATAACAAAGAAGTGTGTAAAGTTTTAAGCAATAATCATAAATTGTTTTTGAGATACGGCACAACATGTAAAAAAAAACCCTCCCCCTTTTTTACAAAATACTCAATAACTCAAAAATGAAATTTTGAATCATCACCAAAAAGAATACAGATCTTCAGATTAATATAACAAAGACATGTGTAAAGTTTTAAGCAATAATCATAAATCGTTTTTGAGATATTGTGTGACATGTAAAAAAAACCCTCCCCCTTTTTTACAAAATACTCAATAACTCAAAAATAAAATTTTGAATCATCACCAAAAAGTATACAGATATTAGGATTAATATAACTAAGAAGTGTTTAAAGTTTTAAGCCATAATCAAGAATCGTTTTTGAGATACGGTGTGACATGTGAAAAAAACACACCCCTGTTTTAGTTTCAAAGTGCCGTAACTCAAAAAGTTTTAATCTCATTTTCACCAAAAAGTATACAGATCATTTGACCATCATAAGAAACAACTATTTTAAGTTTCATGAAATTTGGATAAGTCGTTCTCAAGTTACGGTGCGACATGTTTACGCCGCACAGACAGACGGACGGACACCGAACATTTGTATACCATAATATGTCCCGTCAAAATTTTGACGGGCGTATAAAAATTGACTATAAAGGGCAATAACTCCTTAATAAGGGGTCAATTGACAATTTTGGTTAAGTAGACTTTTTTGTAGGTCTTACTTTGCTGTACATGATTGCTCTTTACATTTTATTTCTATCTATAATAATATTCAAGATAATAACCAAAAGCTGCAAAATTTTCTTAAAATTACCAATTCAGGGGCAGCAACCCAACAACCAGTTATCCGATTCATCTAAAAATTTCAGGGCAGATAGATCTTGACTTGATAAACAATTTTACACCACATCAGATTTGCTCTAAATGCTTTAATTTCAGAGTTATAAGCCAAACTCTACATTTTAACCTATGTTCTATTTTTAGACATGGCGACCATCTTAGTTGGTTGGCTCGGCTACCAGACACATTTTTTAAACTAGATACCTCAATGATGATTGTGGCCAAGTATGGTTTAATTTGGCCAAGTAGTTTCAGAGGAGAAGATTTTTGTAAAAGTAAATGACACAGACAACGAACGACGAACGCCAAGTGATGAGAAAAGCTCACTTGGTCCTTTGGGCCAGGTGAGCTTAAAACAACTGTCTTTTGTATTTTAAATCTTAAAATAATGGGGATGATTATTAATCATAGAAACAATATTTCACTTCTTATCTTCATACTGACATGTACCATGTATACCAGTTTTTCTTACCTTATCTGTTTTTCTCTTTCTTTTGTCATTCCATCTGCTGGACTAAGTTTAAACAATTGAGCCAGGTTAGGTTCATGTGAACAAAGACTGTCTTCTATCTTGTGTAATTGGTTGTCTAGCCTTTCATCATCTTCTAAATTCACCTGCAGAGTAAACGTTTTGAAACTTTTGACAACAACAAAAGAGCAGAAAACAGCTGAAGACCACCAATGGGGTCTTTAAAACAGCGAGAAAATCCTGCGGTGCACTTGGAGGCGTATATATTCACATTTCGGAAATTAAACATTGGTAAATTATTTGAATCAAAAGAAGTGCAATTCATTGGAACTTATTTACCTTATTTTCAAGAGTATTTTAACTCAGACCCACCACTTGATATCCCAGCTTCCGAATTTATAGAAATTTAAATCCCAACATCCCGAGATTTGAAAAAGGAATTCAGACATCCGAAAAATATCAATCCTGAAATCCGGAGCTTAAAAACACCCCATCCAAACGTCCAGAAAAAGGTCTCCCCCCCCCCTCACATATGTTCCATCAGAATCAGTAAAGTATGAGGTTGCTTATTTACCTTATTTCTAAGAGTTTTTCTGACCTCAGACCTGCCACTTGATATCCCATCATCCGCTAGTCCGCATGTTCCATCAGAATCAGTAAAGTATGATGTGGGTTATTTACCTTATTTCTAAGTATTTATCTTACCTCAGACCCACCACTTGATATCCCATCATCCCCTAGTCCATAAGTTCCATCAGAATCAGTAAAGTATGAGGTTGGCTTTTCTGGTAACCCATGAGAACCAGTCAATGTGTTTATGCGGAAAAATAATTCATCTACTTGATACTCAACTTCAGCCATAGTAAACTCCTGAAAAGAAACAAGTTCAGCTATAGAAAGAAGTAAAAAAAGTGACAACATATGAACAGATAACAATGTACAAAAGTCAATCCCCCTGCCCTACTCCAGAATTGTGAATTTTTGTCGAAAAAAAATAACTCCTTTTCTTAGGTAACATTTTTTTACTAGGTAAATGTATTACATGTATGAGGCAATTTATGTTTTTATAGTGTGTTTCTAAATGTTAATTAATCCTATAAAAACACAAAAAACTAAAATAAAACATGACTTTTTTTGTGTGAACTCTGTCTGACAGACATGTATAATTTGTAAGGATCCCATAATAATATACCAAATACAGTGATTCTATTATTCATACATCAACTTTTTCTGCTTTTTAAAATAAAAAGATTTATAAATAGTGCTTGAGTGCCACTAAATAAGCTTCCAAATTGTCTCATATTTATTAGGTTTTGTCTCCATTTTGACAAAACTCCAGAAGTAGAGACAGAAACCAACTTATTTTCAACAGAAATTATTTTATATTCCCCTAAAAAAATTAACAAAACTTTCCTGACTTTTAGCAGATAAACATGCATATGTTCCAGACCATATGAGTATTTGGACCGTACGCGTACGGTCGGACCGTATGAGTATACACGTACGGTCCAGTATGAGCTGACCATACATGTTATTTGATCATATGGGTTAAATTGAAACAAGCATTTATCACAACCTTTATTTTTAGTTTTACAAATTGTTATTGATAATTTATTACAATGATAGATAGAATGAACAAACGAACATTTGAAATTAAGTATTTGTTTAATTTTATATCTGAACCCTCTTTTGGTACTCTCGCCCAAGGGAACACAAGTCAAGTAACGTAATATTTTTTACATTTTCATGTATGCAGTTCATGCATGTTCCTTTGCATTTGCATTTTTTGTAAAGTTGCTAAATATTCTAAAACAATTGACCTCCCACATTATGTTTACTTCCAATATCTTCAATTTCAGTGATTATAATTCAATTAATGTATTACTGATCGACATGCTTAATTCAAGAGCCTAACAGGTTTAATTAGCGTGAATTTAAAAAGAAGTTAATATATAAAGTTTTTGTTTCAATTACAATTGAGCTTTTATATTAATTTAATAGTTAAGTTATGTTGATCTGCTATATGCATTTGTAACTAATAAACTTGACCAACTTTTTAATATTAGTCAGACCGTACACGTACGGTCCGACCGTATGAGTATTTTGAAAAAGTACGCATACGGTCCAAATACTCATACGGTCTGGAACACATACAAACACTTACAGGAGGTAAAACATTTTCTGGTTCCTCATCAACAGGTAAAGACTGGAAACCAGTCCATAATAAAAATGTCTTCCAGTAGAACAAGACTGTTTCCTTTTGATCCATCATGAGAGATACTGAATGCTTATGTTTCTGTATTTTGAATCTGTAGGTCAACACAGTTAAAATCTGTAGCAAGAAAGTGATATATTTGTTTAATTTGATTTTCATTTGACTATCAAAAAAATGTCATCTACAAATGGTGGATTAATCATAAACTCAAGAATGGCTGTATTGCTCCCTGCAAAGTTATCCTTTTTTTTTATTTTTGTGTCTATTAATAGACACCTGAATGCTAATGCTACTATGCTAATTGAAAAAAAAGGCATATTTTGTTTAATTTTAATACTTTTTGTAAATGTTACATATTTGTTTTGTTTATTGTTTATTTGTGGTTGTATATACTATTGTTGGGGTTTCATACTAATAAAATATCTTATCTTATCTACTTTTTGGTTTAATCATTGTATAGTTGTTAGAAGAGCATAGTAAAGAGTACATAAATCTCAGTTTAAGATCATGGTTACATATATGTTTTACTTACATAGCTAGTAAGCAGTCCAGTGGCAAACACAGAGAAGAATAAGACAAATATTCTGATGGTATGTACGACTGATGTGTCTGGTATGGGATAATCTTCATAGATGCCCGTTAGTAAGGCAGATACTGTAAATATACTGCCTATAACATTACTAAAACTGTAAATATAGGAACCAAATAACACTGTTCCTATTCTGGAGAAAAATATGATTGATCCCAAAAATAATGCCTGAAAAAATAAAATAAAATATTAGTATTAGACCTAAATTGAAATAAAATGGTAAAAAGATTTACTCCATCTTAAGTTTAATACAAAAATGAACAATTTGAAATAAGCAATGAATGAAGACATCAGACTTACATGTTTTTATTTTAGCTGATGCAACACTGTCAAATGGTAAGGACTAGTTTTGAACACTCATGAACAAGTTTAACCTCGCCACATTATTAATGTGACTGTCTCGAATTCAGGAGCTAGTAGCCTAGTTGTCATTGGTTGCTGTCTGTCATAATGTTTTTTTAATTCAATGTCATTAGCTGTAATCAGGCAGTTTGCTTTCCCTTATGAATTGTTTCATTTTCTGTGTGGTCACTGGTCTGTTATAGCATACTTTTAGTATGAATTTAGCTTATTGTAAATTCATGCTAAGGTTGTGCCTTGCTTTTTTAAATCCTTACCATTTTCATCATTTGGTCTTGGGCAGATATTTGTCTCATAAGTAATCAAACCATATCTCCTTAATTGTTTGCAGGTATGGGTTTTTCTCATTTTTGAAGGCTCTTAAATTCTATGTCATTTGGTCTCTGGTGGGGAGTGTTCACATTAGTAATTTTATATAAATGTACCCCATCTTCTTTTTTTTCTATTTTATTTTTATAAAAATACAGGAAAGTGACCTTGAAAAATGAAAGCACTCACACCATATAGTTATCTTTCAATGGTCAATACTAGATGTCGGTCATTTAAAGACGTATCAACCGTATCATATACGTTGACATATCCGCATCTGCAGATATACCAAAAAACAGTATGTGATCTCGAGCTTTAATTTTATGTACTTTTAATAATGCAAATGGGCAACTGATTAATTTCTAATGCAAAAATAACAAAACAATGAGGAAATATCGAGTTTTTGCGGAACATGTAATCTGACTTTTAAAGATATTCCGGATAGTTTGATCAGTTTATAGTTACATGCATGATAGGAGTGAATACATTAAAATCGTTTGGTTGTGTATCAACTTGTGCTCACGTAGAACCAAATTGTAAGACGACTCGTGTTTCTGTAACCTTTTATGGTAAAATCGCAAATGAACAATATTCAAAGTTCTTTACATGTATATAAGTAGTTCATTTGATTTTTTTGGGTGTTTATTCAAGCAAGATCTTGAAATATTTTTTCAATAGATTATTAAGGATTGTGTGTACCTGCCCTCCATTGGCTCCTTTTTAAGGGCATGTAACAGTACTAGTAGTTGATAGACCCCCGTAATTTTTTTTTTATAAAACACCACCTTCGCAAATGTTGAAAGTATATGTTTGATTGTTTGGAAGAGATTTCAATTAGTTTTAAAAAAAATGAAGCATCGAAAGCGTATAATGGTCTTAAGCTCGGGATCACATAATATTTTTTGATATATCTGTAGATGCGGATACGTCATCGTATATGATACAGTTGATAAGTTTTTAAATGACCGACCTCTATATATAACAAGCTGTAAAAATAAACCACAGAAAATGCATCATTTTGTAAATACTCTGTATATTTCATGTTATTTAGCACACCAGTAAACCATCTTTTACACTTTTAAATCTTTTCTTACCATGAAGGTTACTATTTCTCTTTGAAGCCTCTTGTAGATTGTACCAAACATTGAAAAGATCTTGATGTAATGCAGCAACTTCAGGAACTTAATCATCACCAGAAATAGAATCATTCCAATAAGGCTTCTTATAATCTGTAAAATATTCATCTCACTTATTATATGTTACTAATCTAACATTAAAATATTCAGTCTTCACACAAGTTCAAATTTCAGATTCTTTTTTTTATATTACTTCAAGTAACAGCTAGTTAAATCTTTATAACAGGTTTTCATAGAAAGTATCAAAGACATTTCTGGTATTTTGAAAATATCAAACAATAATTGCCTACATCCACTTCATTTGAACTTTGGTGGATATTTGTTTCATTGGAAATCATACCACATCTCCTTATTTTTATAAGACATGTTTTAATAAAACCCATTATTTTCTAGTTTTCTTCAATAAAAACAACTGATTAAAGATAAATATGATCCTCTAATATAAAAAAACAAACCCATTAAACAAATAGGAACAATCATATCCTTGACCTCTCATTAACCTCATAAAGTATCTAACAACTATATTGTTCCTTGAAACAACTCTGATTAATCAAGTCTCCAAAAAATAATTCAGAGCAATATTGGCCAAATTCTCTAAAAAACCATGATCTTTTAAACAGAGCTTCCAAAAAATATTTGAGCCAGCTGGACATTTCTGTCTTACCCTGATTTTAATCCCATAAGACTTAGTAACAAAAGGCAACCATAGTAATCAGTTAGGCATCATATGAATAAAATTTATGATTGACACAAAAACGGTCTTTGACTTAATTTTAAATATTAATTCAATGTTCTGAAGCTGTGAAATTGACAGTGCACCATTCACAGTATGCAACATCAGAGTATTAATATCTGTCCAAGACTCTTTATTTATGCAAAATTACGCTATAAATAACTTTATTTTCATTTTTTAATTGTAGTTTTCTATTACGGGATGTAAATGACTTGACAATGGTTAAACACTGACCAGAGACGGATACATGAAATCAGTGTACGTTTACATAGCACAATTGAGTTTAGAAGTAGATCTTTCCATGTTTTTTCTACAGGAAATGACTAGACACGAAATTTTTTTGATATAGGAATCAATGATATTTTAGCATTTTTGAAAATTCGGATGCATAATTTAATCTCACACCTGCCCACATGCGCACAAGTGTACTAGGTCAAATAACATAGTTCTGACAATTTTTCTCTAAAAAAAAAATTTATCTACCTTTTTAAATTTTTATCAAATCATATTTATATACGTTTTCTGGTAATCTGAGTCTTGTTGACTAAATTTATTAGATACAAACCGTTAAAATTTAAGAAAATAACTTTTTTTACTAGACTGATCAATGTCCTGTACAAAAAAGTATGCCTGACACTTGAACAGGTAAAATCACCTGTCAGAGAACTAATTAATTGTAATGAGAGGATAGTATATATAGTAGGGTTTGTTTTGATAGTAATTTTTAATCATGTCACTTATGTGACGGAAATGTGTGGCTGTTTAAGGCAAAAGGTCAGTTCAAAAAGATTGTATTAACTTCAATTTTTTTCTGCAATATATTAAAATGTATGTTTTTTTCTAGACTACATAAAAATGACCATTTCAGGCTTGGCACAACAAGTCATTTATATAATTTAACGGACTTGTCCGGAATATACGACCGTTTAGGAAGCCCTGCTTGTAAAATTCTAGAGAAAACTTACTTTTGTAATAAACCAGGTGCTCCGCAGGTCGCAGCTTTATACGACCGCAGAGGTCGAACCCTGAACAGTTGGGGCAAGTATGGACAAAACATTCAAGCGTGATACAGCTCTGAATTTGGATTGTAATCAAATTTTTGACATTACATGGTTTTTTTTACACAAAACAAATGTCAAGATTTTACAAATCAATTAAAGATTTCTTCTTCAAACTTATTTAAATCTAAAATTAAATAGTTGACACAGCATAGGTTTCTGACACAGAATGAATGTGGTCTAATGAACTTAAAAATTTTTTTTTGCCTTTGAGCAATTCACTATGCTGTTGAATATTAATCCTCTCAAAAAAATGTTTGAAGAAATTTTCTTTTTATTTATGAAATCTGAAATGAGAAAAATTTAACCCCCCCCCCCCCCCCCCCCCCCCCCATTTTTTTTTCACATCCCCGTTTCCCCTTTTCCAAAACTGATATCAATTCAAATTTCTAATGGAGTTTGCAACAATAACTACTCTTTTAAATACATCATAAAATATTAAAATGTAAAATAAAGTGCTTGTTATCACTGAATGGTAAAGATTGGTTGGTAGTAAAAGTGAATATACATTGTTTATTGTATAAAACAATAAAAAAAACTTCATCAGCAACATTTAATATTGGCAAATTTCCAATGAAGTTATTTACATAAAGTTATTGGCAAATAAAAATAGAAAATGACATCATAGTCATGTCTGGCAAATTTCCAACATATATTATCAACTACTATTCTATACAAAGAAAGATAACTCCAATTGAAAATAAATTGCTATTGCACAATATTGTGCAATTAGATATTTCTTGCTATTGTGCAATACTGTGCAATTGAAAATTTCTTGCTATTGCACAATACTTGATATGGAATCCTGATTTGGACCAACTTGAAAACTGGGCCCATAATCAAAAATCAAAGTACATGTTTAGATAAAGCATATCAAATAAGCCCAAGAATTTATTTTTGTTAAAATCAAACTTAGTTTAATTTTGGACCCTTTGGACCTTAATGTAGACCAATTTGAAAACTGGACCAAAAATTAAGAATCTACATACACAGTTAGATTTGGCATATCAAAGAACCCATTTATTCAATTTTTGATGAAATCAAACAAAGTTAAATTTTGGACCCCCATTTGGACCAACTTGAAAACTAGGCCAATAATTAACCAGATGCTCCGCAGGGCGTAGCTTTATACGACCGCAGAGGTTGAACCCTGAACGGTTAGGGCAAGTATGGACACAACATTCAAGCTGGATTCAGCTCTAAATTTGGATTGTGATTAAATAGTTGACACAGCATAGGTTTCTGACACAGAATGAATGTGTTCTAATGAACTTAAAATTTTTGTTTCTCTTAGAGCAATTCACTATGCTGTTGAATATTAATCCTCTCAAAAAAATGTTTGAAGAAATTTTCTTTTTTATTTATGAAATTTCAATTGAGAAAAATTGAACCCAATTTTTTTAATCACATCCCCCTTTCCCTTATTCCAAAACTAATCTCAATTAAAATTTCTAATGGAGTTTGCAACAATAACTACTCATTTAAATACATCATAAAATATTAAGATGTAAAAAAACTGCTTGTTATCACTGAATGGTAAAGATTATTTTAATTTATCAGTTGGTAGTAAAAAGTGAATATACATTGTATATTGTATATAACAAAGATTTAAGTTGATTCTGGACAAAGAAAGATAACTCCAATTAAAAAAAATCTTGCTATTGCACAATATTTTGCAATTAGATATTTCTTGCTTACTATTCTGGACAAAGAAAGATAACTCTAATTAAAAAAAAATTTGATATTTCACAATATTGTGCAATTAGATATTTCTTGCCATTGCGCAATACTGTGCAATTGAAAAGACTTGCTATTGCACAATACTTAATATAATAATTTTAGATCCTGATTTGGACCAACTTGAAAACTGGGCCCATAATAAAAAATCTAAGTACATTTTTAGATTCAGCATATCAAAGAACCTAACTGATTCATTTCTTGTCAAAATCAAACTAAGTTTAATTTTGGACCCTTTGGACCTTAATGTAGACCAATTTGAAAACGGGACCAAAAGTTAAGAATCTACATACACAGTCATGACAGTTAGATTCAGCATATCAAAGAACCCCAATTATTCAATTTTGATGAAATCAAACAAAAGTTTAATTTTGGACCCTTTGGGCCCCTTATTATGTTGGGACCAAAACTCCCAAAATCAAACCCAACCTTTCTTTTATGGTCATAAACCTTGTGTTTAAATTTCATAGATTTCTATTTACTTATACTAACGTTATGGTGCGAAAACCAAGAAAAATGCTTATTTGGGTCCCTTTTTGGCCCCTAATTCCTAAACTGTTGGGACCTAAACTCCCAAAATCAATACCAACCTTCCTTTTGTAGTCATTAACATTGTGTTTAAATTTCATTGATTTCTATTTACTTAAACTAATGTTATTGTGCGAAAACCAAGAATAATGCTTATTTGGGCCCTTTTTTGGCCCCTAATTCCTAAACTGTTGAGACCAAAACTCCCAAAATCAATCCCAACCGTTCTTTTGTGGTCATAAACCTTGTGTCAAAATTTCATAGATTTCTATTAACTTAAACTAAAGTTATAGTGCGAAAACCAAGAAAATGCTTATTTGGGCCCTTTTTGGCCCCTAATTCCTAAAATGTTGGGACCAAAACTCCCAAAATCAATACCAACCTTCCTTTTGTGGTCATAAACCTTGTGTTAAAATTTCATAGATTTCCATTCACTTTTACTAAAGTTAGAGTGCGAAAACTAAAAGTATTCGGACGCCGGACGACGACGACGACGACGACGACGACGCCGACGACGACGACGACGACGCCGACGCCAACGTGATAGCAATATACGACGAAAATTTTTTCAAAATTTGCGGTCGTATAAAAATCTAAGTACATTTTTAAATTCAGCATATCAAAGAACCCCAAAGATTGAATTTTTGTTAAAATCAAACTAAGTTTAATTTTGGACCCTTTGGACCTTAATGTAGACCAATTTGAAAACGGGACCAAAAATTAAGAATATACATACATAGTTAGATTCGGCATATCAAAGAACCCCAATTATTCAATTTTTGATGAAATCACACAAAGTTCAATTTTGGCTCCTTTGGGCCCCTTATTCCTAAACTGTTGGGACCAAAACTCCCAAAATCAAACCCAACCTTCCTTTTATGGTCATAAACCTTGTGTTTAAATTTCATAGATTTCTATTTACTTATACTAAAGTTATGGTGCAAAAACCAAAAATAATGCTTATTTGGGCCCCTTTTTGGCCCCTAATTCATAAACTGTTGTGACCTCAACTCCAAAAATCAATCCCAACCTTCCTTTTGTGGTCATAAACCTTGTGTTTAAATTTCATTGATTTCTATTTACTTATACTAAAGTTATTGTGCGAAAACCAAGAATAATGCTTATTTGGGCCCTTTTTTGGCCCTTAATTCCTAAACTGTTGGAACCAAAACTCCCAAAATCAATCCCAACCGTCCTTTTGTGGTCATAAACCTTGTGTCAAAATTTCATAGATTTCTATTCACTTAAACTAAAGTTATAGTGTGAAAACCAAGAAAATGCTTATTTGGGCCATTTTTGGCCCCTAATTCCTAAAATATTGGGACCAAAACTCCCAAAATCAATCCCAACCTTCCTTATGTGGTCATAAACCTTGTGTTAAAATTTCATTGATTTCTATTCACTTTTACTAAAGTTAGAGTGCGAAAACTAAAAGTATTCGGACGACGACGACGCCAACGTGATAGCAATATACGACCAAAAAAATTTAAATTTTTGCCGTCGTATAAAAATTGAGGGACAATTATAAATGGTAAACATAGCACAAGTAAAACAAACCTCATCCCATAATGCTAGGACAGAAACATCAACAAACTGTCTAAAGTAGGTACTGCGTAGATTTTCAACTGTCTCTGATACAAGGATAAACCGGTACACATAGAAAATAATGTATGTCAGTGATAACACTGACGATATTGTCTGCAAAATAAAATTACACAATTAGTATAACTACCTACTATGGATTCATTAATTTTCATGGGTACCAATTTTCATTGCTTAAGGAAAGCTTGCATTTTCGTGGTTTTGCCAAAGTCTGATTACAGGCCTGTAAAAATGTTAATTTTCCTTGAACTCTTCATTATTAAATGAACATGCAACTAGTATCTCTTTAGATGAAAACACTAAGTTGAGAATAAGGAATGTGCAAATAATTTTTTTTTATTCCCCAAGTAAATTTATTTAGTTATGTTGGATTAACAAATCTTTTAGGAAACAAATCTTGGTTATCTCCCCTTTAAAAGAAGGTAGATCATTTGTATAGATACCTTTTAAAATGATTTCCCCCATTCAAGGATGGTACTTTATTTGTCTGAATATCTTTTAAAATGACAATGTTATTTAAGGAATGACTGTAATATTTTTTCTGTTAATAATTAAATAAAATCAGCTCAAATTTGCCTGTTGTGCTTTCTTAAACAATGAGTGAATTAAATATATAGTACTTACATCAATGACAACCCAAAAGTTACGGAAGTATCTCTCTAATCTGACAACATCACATAGCTGTACACCTATCTTGTAAACTGTCAGGATAATAAACATTAACTGAAACAGAAATATAAACATGTTTAATAGGCCACATACAGCTACATATTAGATAATTTAAAATCCCTAAAAGTTGTGTTCTTTTTTAAGATATTAGACCATGCACTTTTTTTTTCATTACAAAAGTTTAGGTCATTAAATGCAAACATAATGTTCTTACCTCAAATGCCAAGACTAAATTATCTAGCTTTGTAACATATCTATAGAGATGTGTTGACCGTATCCTATGGTCAGGGTAGGCACCTCCTGATGATGGAATCTCCAATAAGATGACCACAGAAGTAAACAGACCAGTAGGGGCATTATACAAGGTAAATTCTACCATCACTGCTCTTGTCTGGTTGTTGATCCAATCCAAATGTTGTAGTTCTTCAAGCTGAACCATAACATCTGACCTGAAATATGTTTTAATTAGTATCTATTACAACACTTCAATTTTGAAATAGATCTTGTCTTTAAACACACAATGCTGCTTGCTATTCAGATATCTAGTCCAAACTTTTTAAAACTTCTGCATCAATAACTGGAAAATAGTTATTTACTTGAATATAATAATCGAAAAAAGAAAGTAGGCTTTTTTTGTTGACTTATTTCTTTAAAACAGAAGAAAAATCTGATAGAAATGAATAACTTGTAAAACCCCCCTTTTTTTAAATAAAAAGGCTCAATATCAAGTCTGTAAGAATTTTTTTTCAAGAATAGCAGTATGCATGTTACACATACCTTGTCATATTGAGATGTAAAACATATCCAGAATTATCATATATCCCATGCTTCCCCCATATGTTAAAACTTGAGGTGGCTTCTTTGAAATCAGACAATTTATCTCCCTTGGTCTTCATCTGCTTAGATATTTGGTAGTCATGGTAACAGCTATCTGGCAGAAATGGCAGGTTATATGGACAATCACAGTTTTCTCTGATGACCTTGAGTTGCCTCAGTTGAACATTTCCTATAATATGACTGTTGTCTAATAGTTGGTAGATCTGTTTGAAAAAAATATATTCACATTGGCAGTTGCAATGAAATTAATATTCACGAATTAACCAACCAAACTTAACTTGTGTAATGTACCCTCTAACATGTTACTACAATACATTTATTTAACATGGTCTTACATCTGTATTCTTACTCACATACACAATTGAATATTAGGACCTAAAAATATACTAAGTATTGTGTAGAAAGAATAAAACATGTAGAAGGAGGAGGGATTGGGCAGGGCAAAAAATGTGATGAATGTGATGACAAGTTCAGTTCTGAAAGGGTCAACATTTCTAAGGTGAATTGGGCATATATCTAAATAAACTAGACAAAATAAAAATTCTTTACAAGGTGATGTTTGCATATAATGAAAATTATTGTACAAAGTTTTAAGTGATTCTAACAAAGGACAACCAAACTTTGTATGCAGAGGGTATAATAAATCATTTACATCAAATGATCATAATTTACCTCATTGTATTGGTGACTTGTACGATTTATGACTGGTGGGTATAGTTTATCTAACATGGTTGTCTGACTCCAATTGTACCATTCATTGGTAAACTTTATATTGGTGAATTTTAATGGCCCAGATCTGTAACAAATAAAATACATACATTGACATGTAATTTGCAACCACATCTTATGTATGTTTATTAATAATAGAAGTTGAATGTATACTTAAAATTTAAAAATGATCTAGAAGGGCAAGTAACAATCTGATTATTTATATAATAATCTGTTGGGACTTTCAAATAATTTATGTTACTAATGAGTTCAATGTGCCCATAGCTTTGCAGAAATATGAAAGTTTGGTTGTGTTTGAATCCTCCAAAATTTCAGTACATGAATTAGAGTTGAAAACTATTTATACCTAATATCAACAGAATGGCATTCTTATTTCGTCCACTCCATCATGAATTAACTTTGATTACCCCCCTCCCCCCTTTCCACACACTCAAAATAAACAAGATAATTATGTGTACAAGCCCTTACAATAGCTTCCAAATAAAATATTCATTTGCAAGGGAAATAACTCCTGTATATCATTTGTCAGTGCTGATATTCAAATGCATATATGAGCGGTTGGGGCATCAACAACAGTAAAATTATAAACTATAAACCACAAGTCAATAAGCAAAAAGGAAAGGTTTGAAGGACAATTCCTCAACTAGAATTTGTTCAAATAATCACGATATTTAAACAAGTAAAACTGCGAGCTACTGCTCACAGATGATACCCCAACCAAATTATTTCGGTAAACAGTAAGTTGTTGAGTGATGAATCTGAAAAAGCACCACATAGAATAACTTACTTAAATAAACCCTGAAACCAAATTTCAGAAATCCTCTTTAGTAGTTCCAGAGAAAAATGCGATGAAAATATTCATGGGACAGACAGATTGATGGATGGATGGACTGACAGATGGATGGACAGACAGAGGTAAAATAGTATACCCCACTTTTTTTAAAGAGGGGGTATAACCACTTTTTTCAAAGAGGGGGGTATAACCACTTTTTTAAAGAGGGGGTATAACCACTTTTTTTAAAGCAGGGGTATAATTAATAATTCCATTTACCTGATAAGCGTATTTTTCAGTGCCTCATTGATATAGAATGGTGAACTGGTATCTTTTCCATAAGCCATTACACAGAGCATAACAAACATCAGAAATATTACAGCTGTATCCCTGCAAAAGTGCAAATCAAAAATATAGTTGCAGTGATTGTTTTCACATTATTGATATAAACTTATCCATTAGAAAATAAAAATGGTGTCTTAATTCCTAGCTAATATACAGACAATTTTCCATTATAATATTTGGAATAAGGTCATCATTTATATCTCCTTTATTTTTGTTAGTCTACTCAATACAATAAAACAACTTGACAAAAAAAATCACATTACTGTATGATTCAAAAGATACAAATGAAATAGTTTCTTTGTGAGAATCCATCAAGATTCAGTGGCATTGTGATTCCTTGCCTTCCTAAAAGATTAGAAGTTTTGGGTTTAATGTATAGCTATTGCTATTGAATCTAAATTAAAGATCTTCCTAACCTTAACAGTGACATTGCTTTCTTTTCCTTCATAATTTTTTTTCTGGCTTCTATCAATTGTTTTTCCTGAGGAGGTCTGGCAAATCTGAGGTATCTTGATCTCTGCCTAGCAGCAACTCCCTGTATAGTAAAATTAAGATTTAAGCATTTATCAAATTTTTCTGAATTTTAATTTTTTTTTCAGAACAGCAGACATTTAATGCATTATGAAAATGAAACATGGCTTTTTACTAAAACTGCTGCTTATTTTCAACAGCCTAACTCAAAAGATTTTTTAGAAGTTACAAAGTTACATTGAAATCAATTCAGAGGTTAAGAAGGAGTCAAAATGCCAACCATTTTTAAGGGACATGACAAGGTCATTCTTTTGCTTTTAATAAAAAAAACAAACAAGAAGATATGTTCTTGGGACACTATAGCCTATTCATGCTTTCAAATTTGCATGTTTTAATAGTGAATCATAAAATCTGGTTCAATTCTAATTTGGAATATATTTTAAAAAGTCAATCACATCATACTAATCAAAGTGCTGGATAGCACCTCTGGAAAGTTTGCAACTGTAGCTGTGTATTATTCCAAAAAGGTTATAGACTTGTATTATTTCAAAAATGTATTTCATCACAGCTTGGATGTTTTAAACTAAACCATTGTCTCGTCAGTAATTATTAAAAATCACTTTTTTCATGTTGGTCATAAAAAGTTTTGATATTTTCTATTGCAACCTTAAACTGTAGATCTAAAATATTGAAATATACAGAAATCTCTGTTAATTTCTTTTTAAGTACCCATGGCATGTCAACATCAAGGGCCTGTAAATTAGTATTTTTCTATTGGTTTAGATCCTTCATATTTGTTTTTAGTAAATTAACACGTTTTTTTGTTTGAATTGCTTCACATGTTTCCTATCGGGGCCTTTTATAGCTTTCTACATGTATATGGTACAAATATTTCTCATTATTGACGACCATATGGTGGCCTATAGTTATTAATACATTTTCCTCTTTTGGATAGCATTGGTTCTTTGCAAAAAATACCGCATCCTTTATTTTTTATAAATAAGACAGTTACAGTAACTTAAATCAATACAACTGTACTGAAAGTGAATTTATATTAAAGGCTTTTATCAAAAATAGGGAACGCTCCATTGGACACAAATGATGTCCCCGCTAGCATTAATGTTATAAAGGGTCACAACTCAAGAACTGTAAATGTGACGCTACCAAAATGTGTACTTGATCTGAGTTATGGGGTAATAAGCGTTGTGTATACATTCTAATTACACAGTTTTGCACAATAGATTTGTAAGATCTTGACATTTGTTTTGTGTCAGAAACCTATATATTATGTCAAAAATTTGATCGCAATCCAAATTCAGAGCTATATCAAGCTTGAATGTTGTGTCCATACTTGCCCCAACTGTTCAGGGTTTCGACCTCTGTGGTCGTATAAAGATGAGCCCAGCGGAGCATCTGGTTCAATTTTTAACGAGGCACAACCCTAGAGCAGTAAAAATTACTCCACCAAAATTCAAACTTGATCTGAGTTTTATTGTTAAAAGTATTACAATGTATAAGTTTTATAACATTTGGTTGAGCGAACTAAAGTTAGATAACTGAAACGAAAATATTCAGCAATTTTTTACATATGTAAAGGGCATAACTCTAAAATGGTTTAACTATCGCCACCAAAATTCAAACTTGAGCAGTGTTTGTGGTCATGAGCAGTGTGTATAAGATTCATAGCATTTGGTTAAGACAAACTAAAGTTAGAGTTCAGAAACTAAAATTTCCAGAAACTTTCCTATTTGTAAAGTAGCATAAAACGCTAGAATGGTAAAAGTGACGCAACTAAAATTCAAACTTGACTTGTGAATTGTGGTATAAGTTTCATACAATTCTGTTCAGGCAAAGTAAAGTAAGAGAACAGAAACGAATTTTTACTTACAGCAGAACAAGGATAAAACTCAATACGGTGGGAGCAGTATGACCACAGGAATAAAACATTTATATACACTAGATTGATAGAAGTGCTTATAACCTGTAACACATTTTAGTTGCTGTTGTGAAATTAAGCAAAGCCATTGTCTTATGAGTAAATATCATTTGAGAATTTTTGTTTTAAGCCATTCATTTGATATATTACGGTAATCATTGCCTCTGTGTTTGGATGACAAAGCAATTGAAATCTATTTATATAGGGCATGGTATGCCTTAAAACTTTTCCAGATGCACAGGTTTGTCCTGTAATCTATCTAAATTTTGAGGTGAAAATGCAGCCATTTTAGCCAAAGGGTACACATCATTGATAATTTCTACAGAACTTGTCTTGATACCCTGAGCTATAATATTCGAAGAAGTAGATGCTGACTCGGTTGCTTTTAATACGGATGCTATATGATACGAATTCACAATAATACACCAGTGGTACGATGTAAATTATTTGAAGAAGACTGAAGAAGAACTGACGTTGGGTCAATGTTTTTCTTCTGTCAGTTTGATCCAATTGAGCATGCTGAACGAGTAAAGTTCCTTATATCCACATTGGAATGTGAAACAATTAGTATTAAATAATGAAATCAAGTTTTCAATGATTTTTGGCATCAAAATCTTCCGATCGATGTTTAGACAAAAACAATGCATTTTTTTTATTTTTTTTTTTATCAAATCCGGTATTTACCTTTACTCGTCCTTGGCGTGAGACGTTAGCCATATATAATTTAATTTAATTATAGAGTATTTTATATTCTTTCATCTATGTTTTTGTTTATATCACTTATCACTTTTCAATTATCCGACGGCTACTTGTTCTCGCATTTTAATCAGTCATTCTCGATTCTTTCGATACACTCTGGATTTTACCACGTTTACGTACGTACATATAGTAAACAGGTAAAAGTAGAGCGGGAAAATGTTCATTCATGAAATATTCATGAATGAATGAAAACGCAATCTCGCGTAGATTTCTTGTGATTTTCTCTTCAGCGCATGGCAGATCTGCGAAATAGTGTTTCTGATACTCATTTCTAAAATGAAGTTAAATTCATCTGGTGAACATTCATTTCTTTTTTATTCAAGCTGTAACTTCTTTTCAGTCAAAACAGTAGTAACTCAAAATTTTAAAAGAATCTTGCAAGTATCAGAACTCAAACACTAGTACTACACTATCTCGGAGCAGAATATATTGCGATAATCTGTCAACCGGAAGTTTGAGGCCGACGCCTAAGGAAAGTAGCAATAGCAAGCTATAGCAAACTTTCCAAAAACGTATACTTAGTTTCAATTTTTAATATGTGGCCTCAATTTGTAATCTTACTTAAACAAAACTG